>NC_062560.1:53415876-53758011 GCF_016906955.1 Phacochoerus africanus
AGGAGAGCATGTTGAAGTGGATTAGATAGGGATAGAAAAGGTACAGGTGGTTGTTAGAAATATCAGTAGGGTATCATAAAGTGGGAAACCTGGAGGCTGTTGGGAGAAAGTTCAAGAAAGCTATCACAATAAGGCAGCCTTGCTTAAGTAGTGGAGGTGGGAGAATTGCCTCAGGTTATTGGGTGGGGGGTGGGATGAAGCCTGCATTCAGATTCAGACCAAGGGAAAGAGTTTGAAGATTGCCCTTCAGTGGATTTTATTTTATTTATTTTTTTATTTTTATTTTTTTAGAAAACAAAATTATAATTTTGAAAGGGGAAGTGAGGGGGGATAAATTGGGAATATGGGATTAATAAATGCATACTACAATGTATAAAATAAACAATAAGGATCTACTATAAAACACAAGGAACTGTATTATCTTAGGATAAACTATAATGAAAAAGAATAAAAAAGAATATAGTAATACACATATATTTATATGTATAACCAAGTCACTTTGCTGTAGACTTGAAGCTAACACAATATTGTAAATCAACTATACTTAAATTAAAAAAAAATCCAATGCCTATATAAAAAGGTAAGTTATGATAAGGAAATATTTGCACCAAAAGGAACATTGTTATTTTTTTTAAACACATATGAATAAATGTTAAATACCATACTCTATGCAGGATAATATACAAAAAATTCTTCATATATATTAAAACACTGTAAATAATAATATTTAATATCTATTGATTTGCCAAACACTTTTTTTTCCAGGTCTAAGCCAGAAGCTTTATTATTATTTTTTCTTTATAAAAATACAGATCTTTTTTTAAATTACTCAAAATAATTTATCATATCTGGAGTTGTATAATGATCATAACAATCTGATTTCACAGGATTTCCATCCCATAACCCAAGCACATCCCCCCACCCCCAAAACTGCCTCCTCCAGAGACCATACATTTTTCAATGTCTGTGAGTCAGCATCTGTTCTCCAAAGAAGTTCAGTCTGTCCTTTTTACAGATTCCACGTCAGTGAAAGCATTTGATGTGGGTGTCTCATTGTAGGGCGGACTTCACTTACCATGATAGTTTCTATGTCCATCCATGTTGCAAAAAATGCTGGTATTTTGTTCTTTTTAATGGCGAAGTCATATTCCATTGTGTATATGTACCACATCTTCTGGATCCACTCCTCTGTCGATGAACATTTAGGTTGTTTCCATGTCTTGGCTATTGTAAGTAGTGCTGCAATGAACATTGGAGTACATGTGTCTTTGCGAGTCATGGTTTTCTCTGGGTAGATGCCCAGTAATGGAATTGCTGGATCAAATGGTAGTTCTATGTTTAGTTTTCTGAGGCATCTCCATACTGTTTTCCACAGTGGTTGCACCAACTTACAATCCCCCTAGGGTTCCTATTTCTCCACCCCCTCTCCAGCACTTCTTGTTTGTAGACTTTTTGATGATGGCCATTCTGGCTGGTGTAAGGTGCTACCTCATAGTGGATTTGATTGGCATCTCTCTATTAATGAGTGATGTTGAATATCCTTTCATGTGTTTCCCAGCCATCTGTGGTCTTCTTTGGAGAATTGTCTGTTTAGGTCTTCTGCTCATTATTGGATGGTGTTGTTTGTTTTTTTGAAGCTGCAGAGGTAGGTGTTTGTAAATTTTGGAGATTAATGCCTCATCAGTTGATTCACTTGCAAAAATGTTCTCGCATTCTGTGTGTTGTCTTTTTGTGTTATTTAGGGTTTCCTTTGCTGTGCAGAAACTTTTAAGTTTGATTAGGTCCCATTTATTTATTTTTGTTTTTGTTGTCAATACTCTAAGAGGTGGATCTGAGAAGATGTTGCTGTCATTTATGTCAGCGAATGTTTGGCCATGTTTTCCTCTAAGAGTTTGATAGTGTCTGGTCTTACATCTAGGTCTTTAATCCATTTGGAGTGTATTTTTTTGTATCGTGTTAGGGAGTGTTCTAATTTCATTCTTTTCCATGTGGCTGTTCAGTTTTCCCAGCACAAATTATTGAACAAGCTGTCCTTTCTCCATTGCATATTCTTGCCTCCTTTGTCATAGATTAGTTGGCTGCAGGTGTGTCGGTGGAATTCTGGGCTTTCTATCCTATTCCACTAATCTAGATTTCTGTCTTTGTGCCAGTACCATGTGGTTTTGATGACTGTTGCTTTGTAGTATAGTCTGAAGTCCGGGAGCCCAATTCCTCCAGCTCCATTTTTCTTTTTCAGGATGTCTTTGGCAATTCTGGGTCTTTTGTACTTCCAAACAAACTTTAAAATCTTTTGTTCAAGTTCTGTGAAAAATGTCCTTGGTAGTTTGATAGGGATTGCATTGAATCTATAGATTGCCTTATGTAGTATATTCATTTTGATAATGTTGACTCTTCCAATCCAAGAGCATGGTGTGTCTTTCCATCTATTTGTGTCATCTTTGATTACTTTCCTCAGTGTCTTATAGTTTTCAGAGTACAGTTATTTTGTCTCTTTAGGTAGATTTACTCCTAGTTATTTTATTCTTTTGGATGTGATGGTAAATGGGGTTGCTTCCCCAATTTCTCTTTCTGGTCTTTCATTATTAGTGTATAGAAATGCTATCAATTTCTGTGTATTGATTTTGTATCCTGAAACTTTGCCAAATTCATGGATGAGCTCTAACCATTTTCTGATAGAGTCTTTAGGATTCTCTAGGTATAGTATCATGTCATCTGCAAATAGGGATAGTTTTACTTCTTCCTTTCCAATTGGGATTCCTTTTATTTCTTTTACTTCTCTGATTGCTATGGCTAGGACTTCCAAAACTATGTTGAAGAGTAGTGGTGAGAGCAGACACCCTTATCTTGTTCCTGATCTCAGTGGGAATTCTTTCAGCTTTTCACCATTGAGAATGATGTTCTCTGTGGGTTTGTCATATATGGCCTTTATCTTGTTGAGGTAGGTTCCCGTTATACCCACCTTCTGAAGGGTTTTGATCAGACATGGGTGTTGAATTTTGTCAAAGGCTTTTTCCACGTCTATTGAGAGAATCATATATTTTTTATTCTTCAGTTTGTTAATGTGGTGTATCACACTGATGGATTTGTGGATACTGAAGAACACTTGCATCCCTGGGATAAATCCCACTTGATCATGCTGTACAATCCTTTTAATGTATTGTTGGATGCGGTTTACTGGTATTTTGTTGAGGATTTTTGCATCGATGTCCATCAGTGAAATTGGCCTGTAGTTTTCTTTTTTGTGGGTATCTTTGTCTGGTTTTGGTACCAGGGTGATGGTGGCCTCATAGAATGTGTTTGGGAGTATCCCTTCCTCTGCAATTTTTTGAAATAGTTTCAGAAAGATAGTTGTTAGCTCTTCTCTAAATGTTTGTTTGAATTTGCCTGTGAAGCCATCTGGTCCTAGACTTTTGTTTGTTGGAAGTTTTAAATCACAGTTTCAAATTAAGTTCTTGTGATTGGTCCATTCATCTTTTCTATTTCATCTTGGTTTAGTCTTGGAAGATTGTACTTTTCTAAGAATTTATCCATTTCTTCTAGGTTTTCCAATTTATTGGCCTATAGTTGCATATAGTAGTCTCTTATGATCCTTTGTATTTCTGGGATGTCCGTTGTTACTTCTCCTTTTTCATTTCTAATTTTATTGATTTGAGTCTTCTCTCTTTTTTGCTTGATAAGTCTGGCTAGGGGTTTATCAATTTTGTTGACCTTTTCAAAGAATCAGGTTTTCATTTCACTGATATTTTCTATGGTTTGCTTCAGTTCTATTTCATTGATTTCTTCTCTGATCTTTATGATTTCTTTCCTTCTACTAACTTTAGGTCTTATCTGTTCTTCTCTCTGGAGCTGCTTTAGATGTAAAGCTAGCTTGTTTATTTGGTGTTTTTCTTGTTTCCTGAGGTGGGCTTCTATTGCTATAAACTAAGCCACATTCACCCCTGTTTTCCCAGGATGTCCACCAAGAACTGTGGTCAGGTTTGACCCAGATTCCCTTGGAGACTTTGCTTTGCCATGGCACCCAGTGCATGTGAAAGTCTGTGTGCACCTTTTAAGAATGGGGTCTCCGTTTCCTCCAGTCCTGTGGATCTCCTGTGCACAAGCCCCACTGGCCTTCAATGCCAGATGCTCCGTGGCTCTTTCTCCCCATGCCAGATCCCCACACGTGAGAGTTTTATATGGGGCTCAGAACTCTCACTCCTGTAGGTGAGTGTCTGTGAACCAGTTAGTTTCCAGTCTATGGAGCTTCCCACCCATGAGGTATGGGATTGTTTATATCACAAAATCGCCCCTCCTACCTCTTGATGTGTCCTCCTCTTTTTCTTATATAGTAGGATATCTTTTTTAAGGTTTCTGGTCCATTTGGGTGAAGAGTGCTCAGTCTTTAGTTGTGAATTTTGTTGTTCTTAGGAGAGGAGTTGAGCACCAGTCCTTCTATTCTGCCATCTTAATACTGTTCTCCCAGGGTTATCTCTCAGTGGATTTTAATACACATCTTACCTGATACAAAGGAGGAGCTACTACTCCCAGAAGGGAAGAGATGAGCCTTTCCAACCCCAAATCCCCTTGGATGACAAAACTGTGGACCACTGCATCCTCGTGCAGAGCTTCCTTGCCTGCCTGCTTGCATCTCTCACAAGCATCCTATCATAATAATTCTGTTTCTTGCCTATCTCTTTGTCTCTTGCTTAATTCCTCCTGCAGGGAGGCATAAAGAACCTGAACCTTAGTGAGTCCAGACACAGGGTGATTAACTCAAATTTAAAATAGTTTCAAATGATGCAACTTACAAGGGCTTAATTTCTAGAATATATTAGCAACTTATACAACTCAACAGCAAAAAAGCCAACAACCCAATGGAAAAATGAGCAAAAGACCTGAATAGACTGTTCTCCAAGGAAAACATACAGATGGCCAAAAATCACATGAAAAAATGCTCATCACTGATTATTAGAGAAATGCAAATCAAAACTACCATGAGATACCACCTCACACCAGTCAGAATGGCCATCTTTAATAAGTCCACAAATAACAAGTGCTAGAGAGGCTGTGGAGAAAAGAGAACCCTCCTGCACTGTTGGTGGGAATGTAAACTGGTACAGCCACTATGGAGAACAATTTGGAGATACCTTAGAAATATATACATAGAACTACCATATGATCCAGCAATCCCACTTGGGCATATATCCAAACAAAACTTTCCTTAAAAAAGACACATGCACTAGTGTGTTCATTGAAGCACTATTCACAATAGCTAAGACATGGAAACAACTCAAATGTCCATTAATGGATGATTGCATTAGGGTGATGTGGTATATATACCAAATGGAAGACTACTCAGCCATAAAAAAGAATGTTATTTGCAGCAACATGGATGGAACTAGAGACTCTCATCCTGAGTGAAGTAAGTCAGAAAGAGAAAGAAAAATGACATATGATATCACTCATATCTGGTATCTAATATATAGCACAAATGAACTTTTCCACAGGAAAGAAAATCATAGACTTGAAGAATAGACTTGTGGTTGCCCAGGGAGGGCGAGGTAATGGGATGGATTGGGAGTTTGGGTTTAATGGATGCAAACTGTTGCTTTCAGAATGGATTAACAATGAGATCCTGCTGTGTAGCACTGAGAACTATGTCTAGACACTTATAATATAGCATGACAATGGGAGAAAAAATTATGTATACATGTATGTGTAACTGGGTCCCCATGCTGTACAGTGGAAAAAATGTGTTTTGGTGGAAATAACAATAAAAAATAAATTTAAAAAAAGAAAATAAATAATACCATGGGTTTACATTGCAATATCTTTTTTGGTTGGGTTCAGGTCCCAGCACTTGCATTCAATTTCCAATCTAGGTTTGGCTGGGTTCAAGACCAAGCACGTGGCTTCAAGTCCCAATCTGTATTCTGGCTAGAATTGTGCCATTGGTTTTAAATTTCTTGAATCCCACATCTAACACTTAGTGTCAACAGATATTTGGCATGGGAATGGCCCCACTGACCACTAGGAGAGTCCTAGGTGGGAAAAAGCCCAGGGTTGCTTTCATTGCAAAGCACCATTGCACTGGTGTTCTTTCACTGAGTGTAGTATACTTTGCAAGTAGGAAGCCTCCAACATCTTGTTTTGCATCATTTGGGAGATTGCTATGAGGCTGTTATTCCCCCTAGCATCTCTAAATGCTGCTTTTTCCTGTGTGTGAAAAAAGCAGCTTTTCTTACCAGAGGAGGCTAATCTGAAAAAGGCTTTTTGAGTGGTGTTCAAGATACTGAAGCACACTGAGAACACCTAGTGCCTACAGAACTTTTGGCAGAGTAGCGGATCCATTTCCCTAATTAGAAGAGATGCCTATGTGCTAAAAATGCCAGGGTTGCCTTTCATTGCAAATGACCATTTGGGTGGGTATTCTTTCACTGAATGGACTATAATTTTCAAGTAAGAAGCTTCAAGCCTCTTGTATTGTGTCATTTGTGACATTGATATTTTGCTCATATCGCCTTAGCTTTGTTATGTACTACTTTGCCCACTGGGGAAAAGAGCAACTTTCTGAACCAAAGAAAACTTCTTCAGAAGGGAGAACACATTTTCAATTGGTTTCAAGCCAATTAAGGCCATTAAAACAGCCAGTGCTAGCAGAGAATTTGGCATGGGAATGGCTCTATTGGACTAGTTATTAAGAGAGGCCTAGCTGGTAAAAAGGCCAGTGTTGCTTTTCATTGCAAACCACCATTGGATCTGTTCTCTGATCACTGAGTAGAGTATATTTTGCAAGTGGGAATATTCAAGCCTCTTGTTTTTTTTTGTCATTTGTGAAATTGCTATGGGGGGCTTATCCCTGTAGCATCACAATGTGCTGCTTTGCTCCATTTTTGAAAAGAGCAAATTTCCTATCAAATCTGGCTTCTACAGAAAGGAGAACACATTTGGATTGGCTTCTCACCTACTGAAACCCACTGCAAACACCTAGTGCCCACAGAGCATTTTGCAGTAAAAGGCCCCATTGCTGTATTTAGAAGAGTCCTAGGTGGCAAAAAGGAAAGGGTTCCTGTTCATTGAAAACCACCATTAGGGCTGGTGTTCTGTCACTGAGTGGAATATAATTTGCCATTTCAAAGTTTCAAGCCTCTTGTTTTGTGTTAGATATTATATTACTATTGGGAGCTTATTGCCCTCTCATTGCTCTATGCAGCATTTCCCCATTTGGGAAAAGAGCAACATTTCCTTCCAAATTAGGGTTCTCCAGAAGGAAAGCATGTTTGAACTGAGTAACAAAGTATTGAAGCCCACTGCAAACAACTACTTCTCACAAAGTTTTGGAAGTAGACCGGCTCTATTGGCCTACTTAGAAGATTGGCCTAGGTTGTAAAAAGGAAAATCACCATTGGGCCTGGTGTTCTTTCACTGAGTAGATCTTACTTTGCATTTAGGCAGCTTCAGGCCTCTTGTTTTGCATCATTTGTTAGATTGCTATGGGGGGTGCTTATTGCCCTAGCATCTCAATGTGCTGCTTCACCCCATTTTTGAAAAGAGCAAATTTTCCTACCAAATCAGGCTTCTCCAAAAAGGAGAACACATTTGGAGTGGCATTCAAGCTACTGAAGACCACTGCAAACACAAGTTAACACAAGTTAAAGAAACCCATTCCATTGAGCATTTGTCAGGGGAGCAGCCCCATTGGCCTAGTTACAAGTTGGCACAGCTTTGAAAAATTCAAGCGTTGCTTTTCATTGCAACCACGACTGGGGCTGGTGTTCTTTCACTGAGTGGAGTGTATTTTTCAAGTTTGATGTCTCAAGGCTCTTGTTTTGTGTCATTTTTGAGATAGCTATATGATGTTGTTTGACCTAGCTTCTCAATGTACTGAATTTCGCATTTAGGAAAAGCACAAATTTTCATACCTAATCAGGATTCTCCAGAAAGGAGAACCCATTTGGAGTGGTTTTGAATCTACTGAAGACCACTGCAAACACCTAGTGCCCACAGAGACTTTGGCAGGTTGAGCAGCTCCACTGGCCTTAGAGAAGCCTAGGTGGTAAAAAGGCGAGTAACTTTTCATTGGAAACCACC
The DNA here is from genome assembly GCF_016906955.1 of Phacochoerus africanus. Classification (NCBI taxonomy): domain Eukaryota; kingdom Metazoa; phylum Chordata; class Mammalia; order Artiodactyla; family Suidae; genus Phacochoerus; species Phacochoerus africanus. The sequence goes on from NC_062560.1 coordinate 53,423,947, forward strand.
ATTGGAGCTGGTGTTATTTCACTGAGTGTGGCATAACTTTGCTAGTTGGAAGCCTCAAGCCTCTAATTTTATGTCAGTTGTGAGATTTCAATGGGGTGCTGATCATCAACCTCACTGTGGTCTGCATTCCCAGATTGTGAGAAGAGATCCTTTTCCTACCAAATCATGCTTCTCCAGAAAGGAGAAAACTTTAGGAGTGGGTTTCAAGCTACTGAAGCCCACTGGAAAAACCTAGTGCTCAAAGTGCATTTGGGAAGTGACAGGATCCAAGGGCCCATATAGCTGTGAGGCCTGGGGGTGGGGGGGAAGGCAAAGGTTGATTTCATATAAACCACCTTGGTCCTGGTGTTCTTTGACTGAGGTTTACCTTGAAATTTGGAAGGTTTAAGCCTCTCATTTTGTGTCATTTGTGAGATTGCTATGGTGGGCTTTTCACCCTAGAATTTCATTGTGCTGCTTTGCCCTGTTTGTGAAAAAAACAACTTTACCAACCAAATAAGGCTTCTCCAGAACAGGTTTTGAGTGTGTTTCAAGCTACTGAAGCCCAATGCAATCACCTAGTGCCCAGAGAGCATTTCATAGTGGAACAGCTCCATTGGCCTGTTATAAAAGAGGCCTATTTGGGAAAAAGGCAAGGGCAACTTTTAATTGCAAACCACAATTGGTGTTTGCCTTCTCTCACAGAGTGGAGTTTACTTTGCAAGTAGGAAGCTTTAAATCCCTTGTTTTATGTCATTTGTGATATTTTTAACTGGGCATTATTGTCCCAGCTTTGCTCTGAGATACTCTGCCCTGTTTGTTAAAAGAGCAAATTTTCCTACCAATTCAAGTTCCCCACACAGAAGAATCCATTAGGAGTGGGTTTCAAGCCCACTGCAAACACTTAGTGTCCACAAAGTGTTTGGTAGCCCTCTGCAAACACTTAGTGTCCACAAAGTGTTTGGCAGTGGACCAGATCCATTGACCTTGTTGTTAGAGAAGCCTATGTGGGAAAAATACAAGGCTTACTTTTCATTATACAGCAATATTTGCATTAGTGTTCTTTCATTGAGTACCCTATACTTTTCCTGAATGGCCTTTAAGCCTCTTTTTTGTGTCTTTTTTGAGATTCCTATAGGGTGCTGATCACCCAAGTATCACTACATGTTGCTTTCCCATGTTTGTGAGAAGAGAGACATTTCCTATAAAGTCATGCTTCCCCAGAAAGAGAAGACATTTGGAGTGGGTTTCTAGCTATTGAAGTTCACTGAATATACTTAGTGCCCACATAGCCTTTGGCAGTGGAACAGCTCCATCAGGCTAATTAGAAGAGAGACCACTTGGCAAAAAAGCAACAATTCTTTTTAATTGCAAAACAATGTTGTGTCAGGTGTTCTTTCCCTGAATGCAATTTACTTTGCAAGTAGGAATCTTTAAGCCTCTTGTATTGTTTCATTTGTGAAATAGGTATGTGGTGCTGATCACTATAATATTGCTACGTGTGTTTTAACCCATTTGTTAAAAGAGCAAATTTTCTTACCAATCATGCCTATTCATAAAGGAGAACATTTTTGCTCTTGGTTTCAAGCTAAAGAAGCCCACTCCAATGAGTGAATGCCCACAGAGCATTTAGGAAGGGAGTGGCTCCTCTGGCCTAGTTACAAGAGAGTCTAGGTGTGAAATAAGGAAGGGTTGCTTTTTATTGCACAGCACCAATGGGGCTTGTGTTCTTTCCCTGAAAGTAGTCTAATTTGCAAGAAGGAAGCTTCAGGGCCACTTTTTTGGTGATATTTCCATGAGGCCCTTTTCTCCCTAGAATCACTATGTGCTGTTGGGCCCCATTTGGGAAAAGATCCAATTTCCATACAAAAAAAAATATTCTCCAAAAAGTAAAGAAACTTTTGGAGTGGGCTTCAAGCTACCAAATGCCATTCCAAACACCCAGTGCCCACAGAGCACTTGGCATTTGAGCAGATCCATTGATCTTGTTGATAGAGTGGCATACATGGGGGAAAAGGCAAGGTTTGCTTTTTACCACTGGGGCTTGTGTTCCTTCACTGAGTAGAGTTTACTTTGAAAGTAGAAGGCTTCAAGCCTCTTCTTATTTTTCATTTATAAGATTGCGATTGTGGGCTTATCACCCTAGCATTGCTCTGTGTTTCCCTGCCCTGTTTTGGAAAAGAGCAAGTTTCCATAACAAAAAAAGGCTGCTTCAGAAAGTAGAACACTTTTTTTTTCTTGCTTTATTTTAATTTTTTTACACTGTATAGCACGGGGACCAATTACTCTTACATGTATACATTTTCCCCCCACCGTTTGTTCTGTTGCAGTATAAGTATCTAGAAATAGTTCTCAATGCTACTCAGCAGGATCTCCTTGTAAATCCATTTTAAGTAGTAGCCAATAACCCCAAGCTCCCAATCCCTCCCAATCCCTCCCACTCCCATCGGGCAGCCACAAGTCTCTTCTCCAAGTCCTTGATTGTCTTTTCTGTGGAAAGGTTCATTTGTGCTGGATATTAGATTCCAGATATGTGATATCATATGGTATTTGTCTTTGTCATTCTGGCTCATTTCACTCAGGATGGGAGTCTCTAGTTCCATCCATGTTGCTATAAATGGCATTATGTCACTCTTTTTCATAGCTGAGTAGTATTCCATTGTGTATATACACCACCTCTCCCGAATCCAATCATCTGTTGGTGGACATTTAGGTTGTTTCCATGTCTTGGCTATTGTGAATAGTGCTGCAATGAACATGCGGGTGCATGTGTCTCTTTTAAGTGGAGTTTTGTCTGGGTATATGCCCAAGAGTGGGATTGTGGGGTCATATGGAAATTCTATGTATAGATTTCTAAGGTATCTCCAAACTGTTCTCCATAGTGGCTGTACCAGTTTACATTCCCACCGACAGTGCAGGAGGGCTCCCTTTTCTCCACAGCCCCTCCAGCACTCGTTATTTGTGGACTTATTAAAGATGGCCATTCTGACTGGTGTGAGGTGGTATCTCATGGGAGTTTTGATTTGCATTTCTCTTATAATCAGCGATGTTGAGCATTCTTTTTCATGTGCTTGTTCGCCATCTGTATATCTTCCTTGGAGAAATGTCTATTCAGGTCTTTTGCCCACTTTTCCATTGATTGATTGGCTTTTTGCTGTTGGGTTGTATACGTTGCTTATATATTCTAGAAATTAAGCCCTTGTCAGTTGCATCATTTGAAACTATTTTCTCCCATTCTGGAAGTTGACTTTTTGGTTTCCTTTGCTGTGCAAAAGCTTTTCAGTTTGACGAGGTCCCATGGGTTTATTTTTGTTCTTATTTCAATTGCTTTGGGAGACTGACCTGAGAAAATATTCATGAGGTTGATGTCAGAGAGTGTTTTGCATATGTTCTCTTCCAGGAGTTTGATGGTGTCCTGTCGTATATTGAAGTCTTTCAGCCATTTTGAGTTTATTTTTGTGCATGGTGTGAGGGTGTGTTCTAGTTTCATTGCTTTCCATGCCCCTGTCCAGGTTTCCCAGCAATGCTAGCTGAATAGACTTTCTTTTCCCATTTTATGTTCTTGCCTCCTTTGTCAAAGCTTAATTGACCCTAGGTGTCAGGGTTTATTTCTGGGTTTTCTCTTCTGTTCCATTGGTCTGTCTGTTTGTTTTGGTACCAGTACCACCCTCTTTTGATGACTGTGGCTTTGTAATATTTCTTGAAACTGGGAGAGTCATGCCTCCTGCTTAATTTTTGTTTCTCAGTACTGCTTTGGCAATTCTGGGTCTTTTGTGGTTCCATATAAAATTCTTGGATTGTTTGTTCTAGTTCTGTGAAAAATGTCCTGGGTAAATTGATAGGGATTGCATTGAATCTGTAGATTGCTTTGTATATTATGGCCATTTTTACAATATTGATTTTTCCAATCCATGAACATGAAATATCATTCCCTTTCTTTACATCTTCTTTGATTTCTTTGATTAAAATTTTATACATCTCAGCATATAAGTGCTTTACCTCCTTGGTCAGGTGTATTCCAAGGTATTTGATTTTTTGTGGTGCAATTTTAAAGTGTAGTGTATTTTTTTATTCCATTCCTAATATTTCATTGTTAGTATCCAGAAATGCCACTGACTTCTGAATGTTAATCTTATATCCTGCTACTTTGCTGAACTTATTAATCAGTTCAAGTAGTTTTGGGGTTGAGTCCTTAGGGTTTTCTATGTGCAGTATCATGTCATCTGCATACAGTGACAGTTTTGTCTCTTCTCTTCCTATTTGGATGCATTTTATTTCTTGGTTTTTTTTTGTATAATTGCCATGACTAGGACTTCTAAAACTATGTTGAATAAAAGTGGTGAGAGTGGGCATCCCTGTCTTGTTCCAGATTTGAGTGAGAAGGCTTTCAGTTTTTCCCCATTGAGTATGATATTTGCTGTGGGTTGGTCATAAATGGCTTTGATTATGTTCAGGAATGTTCCCTCTATACCCACGTTGGTGAGAGTTTTGATCATGAGTGGATGTTGGACTTTGCCAAATGTTTTTACTGCATCTATTGAGAAGATCATATGGTTTTTGACTTTTCTTTTGTTAATGTGGTATATGACGTTGATTGATTTGCACATGTTGAACCATCATTTTGAACCCTCCCTGGTCACGTTGTATGATCTTTTGGATATGTTGTTGGATTCGGTTGGCTAAGATTTTGTTGAGAATTTTTGCATCTATATTCATCAATGATATTGGGTGATAGTTTTCTTTTTTGGTGGTATTTTTGTCTGGTTTTGGAATCATAGAATGTCTTTGGGAGTATTCCTTCTTTTTCAACCTTTTGAAAGAGTTTAAGGAGGATGGGCACCAATTCCTCTTTATATGTTTGATAGAATTCACCTCTGAAGCCATCTGGTCCTGGACTTTTATTTGTAGGGAGTGTTTTTATGATATCTTTAATTTCATTTTTAGTGATCAGTCTGTTCAGTTGGTCTCTTCCTTCTTGATTCACTTTTGACAGGCTGTAAGATTCTAGAAAATTGTCCATTTCTTCCAGATTGTCAAACTTGTTGCCATATAGTTGTTCATAGTATTCTCTTATGGTTTTTTGTATTTCTGCAGTATATCTTGTGATTTCACCTTTTTCACTTATAATTTTGGTTATTTGAGTTCTTTCTCTCCTTTTCTTAGTGAGTCTAGTCAGGGTTTTGTCAATTTTGTTCACCTTTTCCAAGAACCAGCTCTTGGTTTTATTAATTTTCTCTACTGTTTTTTGAATCTCTATTTTATTGATTTCCTCTTTGATCTTTATAATTTCCTTCCTTCTGCTGACTTTAGGGTTTTTTTTTGTTGTTGTTCTTCTTCTTTTTCTAATTCATTTAAGTGGAGGGTTAAGTTGTCAATTTGGGATCCTTCTTCTTTTTTGAAAATGGCCTGTATTGCTATGAATTTCCCTCAGAGAACTGCTTTTGCAGCATCCCATAGATTTTGAGAGGTTGTGTCTTCATTATCATTTGTTTCAAGGTAGTTTTTAATTTCCTTCTTGATTTCCTCATTGACCCACTGATTATTTAGTAGCATGTTGTTTAGTCTCCATGTAGTAGGGTTTTTTTTTCATTTTTTTTCCTGTGGTTGATTTCAAATTTCATACCATTGTGGTCAGAGAAGAAACTTGAAATACTTTCTATTCTTTTAAATGTTTTGAGGTTAGCTTTATGTACCAATAAGTGGTTCATTTTTGAGATTGTTCCATGCACACTTGAGAATGTGTATTCTGATTTTTTTTGGATGTAGTGTCCTGATGATATCAATGAAGTCTAACTTTTCTATTCCTTCCTTTAGAATCTCTGTTGCTTTATTGGCTTTCTGTCTAGAGGATCTGTCCATTGACGTGAGTGGAGTATTAAAGTCTCCTACTATGATTGTATTCCCATTAATTTCTCCCTTTATGTCTGTTAATATTTGCTGTATGTATCTGGATGCTCTTGTATTTGGGGCATATATGTTGATGATAGTAATATCCTCTCCTTGGATAGATCCCTTAATCATTAAGTAGTGTCCTTCTTTGTCTTTCTTTAGGTCTTTTGTTTTAAAGTCTATTTTGTCGGATATGAGTATCACAACTCCTGTTTTCCTTTCATGTCTATTGGCATGAAATATTTTTTCCCACCCCTTCACTTTCAATGTATGTGTCCTTTGTCCTAAAGTGAGTTTCTTGTAGGCAGCATATTGATGGTTTTTGCCTTTTTATCCACTCAGCCACTCTGTGTCTTTTGATTGGGGCATTCAGTCCATTGACATTTAAGGTGATAATTGATAGATGATTATTTATTGCCATTTTAAACCTCATGTTCCAGTTGATTCTATGTTTCTACATTCTTCCAGAAAGGAGAACACTTTTGGAGTGTGTTTCAAGCTACTGAAGCACACTCCAAATACCCAGTGCCCACAGAGCTTTTGGCAGTGGAGCAGATCCTTTGGTGTAGTTACTAGTATAGCATAAGTGGGAAAAAGCAAACTTAGCTTTTAATTGCAAATGATCCCTGGGGCTGGTGTTTTTTAATTGATTGGAGTATACTTTGAAAGTAGGAGTCTTCAAGCCTTTTGTTTTGTGTCAACTGTTAGATTTCTATGGGGCACTGGTAGCCCTACCATCTTTCCATGATGCTTTCCCTGGTTTTGAGAACAGCTCCTTTTCCTACCATATCATGATTCTCCACAAAGGATAATGTGTTTGGAATGGGTTTCAAGCTATGCAGGCCCAAACAAACACCTATTGCCCACAGGGCATTTCTCAGAAGAGCAGTTCCATCAGCCTTTTTAGAACAGAGGCCTAGATGGAGCAAAATCAAGGGTTTCTTTGCAATGCAAACCACCATTGGGGCTAAAGTTCCTTCACTGACTGGAGTTTACTTTACAAGTAGGAAATCTTCAAGCCTCTTGTTTTTTGTCATTTGTGACTGATCTAGACACAAATAATCCTAGTATTGCTATAAGCTGCTTTGCTCCATTTGGGAAAACAGCAAATTTTCCTACCAGAAAAGGCTTCTCCCAAAAGGAGATCAAGATTGAATTGGGTATCATGCTTATGAATCCAACTGCAAACACCTAGTGCCCCCAGAGAATTTGGGGGCAGCTCCACTGGCATAGTTATAAGAGAGCCCTAGTTGGAAAAAATGCAAGAGTTGCTTTTCATTGCAAAGCACCATTGGTGCTGGTAGGCTTTTGCTGCATCCTATGGTGCATGTCAATGGGAGATCCTGAAATAGGCATGGTATGGCATAAAAAGCACACAAGACTCTTTTACATTTTAAAATTGGGGGACCTGGAGGCACTCTGTTTCTCTGAATGAAGGCCTCTAGGACCTAGCCCATAAGGCTTTTATTAGGGAAAGTGAAGTGTTTAGGTTAGTGAGCAAAAGAAGGCATAGGGAGTGTCAAAGCTATCATTTAGTGAGATTTAGGGAGATTACTATTAGTAAAAGTCACAGATGTATACATCTAGGATACAGTGCAGCTGCCTAAAGAACAACATATTTAATGTATAAGCCCCTTATTTTATTGTGACAGGAGACCCTGCACTTTAGAACTCCATATTGGCAAACATGCTTATCTGGCTTTTGCCATCACAAGCATTCCTTTATCATTTTTGTTTTTGTTTTTTGCAATACAAAGTTTGCTTTCTGAAGAGTTGAGCAGTTCAGTAGTCTCCAACATACTTTTAGTGAGTGGAGTGTACTTTGACAATTAGAAGTTTCAAGACTCTTGTTTTGTGTCATTTGTTAGATAGCTATTGGGCACTGATCACCTTAGATTGCACTGTACTGTTTGCTCCATTTGGGAAAGAGCCACCTTTCCTACAAAGCCAGGCTTCTCCAGAAATGAGAACAATTTAGAGGGGGTTTCAAGCTACTGAAACCCATTGCAAACACCCAGTGCCAACATAGAATTTGGCAGTGGAGCAGCTCCATTGGTCTAGTTATGAGCCAGGCCTAGGTGGGAAAAAGGTGAGAGTTGCACTTCATTGCAAACTGCCATTGGGGCTGGAGTTCATAAACTGAGTGGAGTAGACCTTGAAATTTGGACGCTTCAAGCCACTTGTTTTGTGTCATTTGTGAGATGGGGCACTGATTGACCCAGTATTATTACATGTTGCTTTGCTGCATTTGAAAAGATTTAAGTTTCATACAAAAAAAAAATGCCTCTTGAAAAATCAGAACAAGTTTGGAGTGGATTCTAGCTATCAAAGCCCATTTTAAACATCCAGTGCCCACAGAGCATTTGGCAGTGGAGCAGCATCATCGGCCTTGTTAGAAGAGATGCTGTGTGGTAAATATGCAACAGTGGCTTTTAATTGCAAACAACCATGTGGCTGGGGTTCTTTCACTTAGTGGAATAGACTCTGTAAGTTGGAAGCTCCCATCCTCTTGTTTCTCTGCCATTTGTGAAATTGTTAAATTGGTATGGGATGATTATGGCCTTAGCTTCACTCTGTGCTGCTTTTCACCATTTGGAAAAAGAGCAACCTTTCCTTCAAAATAGGGAATTGTTCCCCAGAAATTAGAGCCTATTTGGAGTGGTCATCAAGCTACTGAAGGCAGCTACAAACACATAGTGCCCACAGAGCATGCAGCAGGTGAATGGCTCTTTCAGCCTACTTATGAGAGAGAAGTAGGTGGTAAAAACTAAGGTTTTCTTTTCTTTTTTTTTTTTGTCTTTTTGCTATTTCTTGGGCTGCTCCCCCAGCATATGGAGGTTCCCAGGCTAGGGGTTGAATCGGAGCTGTAGCCACCAGCCTACACCAGAGCCACAGCAACGCGGGATCCGAGCTGTGTCTGCAACCTACACCACAGCTCATGGCAATGCCGTATTGTTAACCCACTGAGCAAGGGCAGGGACCGAACCCGCAACCTCATGGTTCCTAGTCGGATCCGTTAACCACTGCACCACGATGGGAACTCCAGGGTTTCTTTTCATTACAAAACACCTTTGGTGCTGGTGTTCTTTCACTGAGTGGAGTATTATTTTCCAGGTGGAAGCTTCAAACCTATTGTTTTGTGTCATTTTTGAGATTGTTATGGGGTGTTGATCATCCTAGCATTACTAGGTGCAGTTTTCCCTGTTTGTGAGAAGAGTGCCTTTTCCTACCATATTATGTTTCTCTAGAAATGAGAAGACATTTAGAATGGGTTTCAAGCTATGGAAGACCAGTTCAAAGAGCTAGTTCTCATAGAGCTTTTCACAGAGGAGCAGATCCATTGGCCTACTTTTCATTGCAAATCACCAGTGGGGCTAGTGTTCTTTAGCAAATATCACTATACTTTGCAAGATGGAAGCTTCAAGCTTCCTGTTTTGTGTCATTTTTTTAGATTGCTTTGAGGTGCTGTTCAAGATAGCCCCATTTAGGAAAAAGCAAAGTTTCATACCAAAAATGGCTTCTACAGAAAGGATAACACATATGGATTGGGGTTCAAGATACCTAAGCCACTGCAAACACCTACTCCTCCCAGGTAATATGGCAGTTGAGCAGCCTCTTGGGACTTGTTATATGAGAGCCCTATGTGGGAAAAATGCAAGGATACTTTTTCATTGCAAACCACCAGTGGCACTGGTGTTCTTTCACTGAGTGGAGTATACTTTGCAAGTTGCATGCTTCATGCATCTAGTTATTTGTCATTTGTGAGTTTGCTATGGGTATTTGCAGTGGCCTCAGTATATTGAAATATACTCCAAATGTGTTCTCCTTTCTGGACAATCATGCTTTGGTAGCAAATGTTGACTTTTTCACAAATGGAGCAAAGCAGCACATAATGATGCTATCATGACATACCCCCCAAAGCAGTCTCACAAATGAAACAAAACAAGAGGCTTGAAGCTTCAAACTTGCAAAGTATACTCCACTCAGTGAAAGAACACTAGCACCACTGGTGGTTTGTAATGTAAACAAACCTTGCATTTTATGACCTAGGCCTCTCTTCTAACTAGGCAGATTGAACCTATCTTCTGTGAAAATCTCTGTGGGCACTATGTGTTTTCATTTGGCTTCAATATCTTGAAACCCATTCCAAATGTGTTCTCCTTTTTCATGAACCCTGATTTGGTAGGAAATGTTGCTCTTTTCACAAATGGGGCAAAGCATCACAGAGCTGCTTAGGTGAAAACACCCCTTAGCAATATCACAAATGACACAAGACAAGAAACTTGAAACTTCCAACTTGCAATGTATACTCCACTCAGTGAAAAAAACAGTAGCCCAATTGATGGTTTGCAATGAAAAGTAACCATTGCCTTGATACCACCTAGGCCTCTCTTCTAACTAGGCCAATGTAGCTACTCTTCTGCAAAATGTCTGTGGGCCCTAGGTGTTTACAGTGGGCTTCAGTAGCTTGAACCCACACCAAATGTATTCTCATTCCCAAGAATCATGATTTGGTATGAAAATGTGCTCTTCTCCCAAATGTGCCAAAGCAGCATGTAACAATACTTTGGCAAATAGTGCCCCTAGCAATGTTGAAAATGACACAAAACCAGAGGCTTGAAGCTTCCTAGTTGCAACATATATTCCACTTAGTGAAAGAATAACAACCCCAATAGTGATTTGCAATGAAAAGCAAGCCTTGCATTTTTACTCCCAAGGCCTCTCTTCTAACTAAGCCAATGGAAGCACTCCACTGCCAAGTGTTGTGTGGGCACTAGCTGTTTGAAAAGGGCTTCAGAATTTTGTAACCCACTCCAAAAGTGCTCTCCTTTCTGAGGAAGTTTGATTTATTAGAGAAAGGCCCTCTTTTCCTAAAGAGAGGAAAACAGCACATAGTGATGCTAGGGCAATAAGTCCCCATTTGGAATCTTAAAAATGACAAAAACAAGAGGTTTGAAGCTTCCAATGTCCAAAGTATACACAATTAAGTGAAAGCAAGCCAGTACTATAAGTGTTTTGCAATGAAAAGGAATCCTTGCCTATTTACCACATTGTCCTCATTCTAACTAGGTAGCGGGAGCTGCTACACTGCCAAATGCTGTGTGAACACTCAGTGTTTGCAGTGGGGTTAAGTACTTTGAAACTCAATTGAAATTTGTTCTGTCTGGCAAAGCATGATTTGGTATGAAAATTTGGGGCATAGGAGAACATAGCAATGTTGGTGCTATCAGTGACTGGTAGCTATCTTAAAAATGACACATAAAAAGAGGCTTGAAGCTTCCTACTTGCAAGGTATACTATACTCAGTGAAAGATCATCATTCCCAAATGGGGGGTTCTACAAAAAGCAACCCTTGCCATTTTCACACCTATGGCTCTCTTCTAACTAGGCCAATGGCGCCATTACACTGCCAAATGCTCTGTGGGCACTAAATGTTTGAAATGGCCTTAGGAGTTGAAACCCACTCCAAAGGTTTCTCCTTTCTGTAGAAGGATTTTTTTTGGTATGAAAATTTGTTCTTTTCTCAAATGGGGCAAAGCAGAACATAGCGATGCTAGGGCAATTGGAACCCCATAGCAATCACACAAATGACACAAAATGAGAAGCTTGAAGCTTCTAACTTGCAAGGTATACTTCACTCAGTGAAAGAATACCAGCTCCAATTGTGGTTTAAAATGAAATGCAACCCTTGCCTTTTCCCCACATTGGTCTCTCTTCTAACTAGGCCATTTGAGCCACCACACTGTCAAATGCTTTGTGGGCCCTAGGTGTTTGCAGTGATTTTCAGTAGCTTGAAACCCACTCTAAACGTGTCCTCCATTCTGGAGAAGCCTGATTTTGTAGGAAACAGTGCTCTTTTCACAAACAGGGAAAAGCAGCATATAGTGATGCTAGGATGATAAGCCCCCCATAGTAATCTCACAAATGACACACACAAAAAAGAGGCTTGAAGCTTCCAACTTGCAAAGTAGGTTCCAGTAAGAGAAATAAGACCAGCAACCAATGCTGGTTTGCAATAAAAAGCAAGCATTTCCTTTTTCCCACCTAGGCTTATTTTCTGACAAGGCAGATTTCTGCCAAATGCTATGTGGGCTCTACCTCTTTGCAGTTGCCTTCAGAAGCTTTAAATCCACTCCAAATGTGATCTTCTTTCTGGGAAAGGCTGATTTGGAAGCAAATGTTGCTCTTTTCAAAAACAGGGTATGCAGCACATAGCAATGCTACAGTGAAAATGTCCCCTTAGAAATCTTACAAATGACACAAACAAGAGGCTTGACACTTCCTAATTGCAAAGTAGACTCAACTCAGTTAAAGAACACAAACCCCAATGGTGCTTCATAATGAAATGCAACCCTTGCTTTTTTCTAACCTAGGCCACTCTTGTAACAAGGCCAAAGGAGCTGCTCCCCTGCCAAATGTTCTATGGCAGCTAGGTTTTTGCAGTTGGCTTCCCCATCTTGAAACACACTTCAAACATGTGATACTTTCTGGGGAAGCCTTTTTTTGTATGAAAATTTGCTGTTTTCCCAAACTGGGCACAGAAGCCCATAGCGATTCAAGGGCAATCAGCACCCAATGGCAATCCCATAATTGAAACAAAACATGAGGCCCGAATCTTCAAACTTGCCAATTACACTCCACTTAAGGATAGAACACCAGCCTCATTAGTGGTTTGCAATAAAAAGGGACTCTTGCCTTTTTACCACCTAAGCCTCTCTTCTAACTAGCCCAATGAGACCACTAAAACTTTGTGAGTCCTAGGTGTTGGCAGTGGGCTTCAGGAGAATGAAACCCACTCCAAACTTGTTCTCCTTTCTGCAAAAGCATTATTTCATAGGAAAAGGTGGTCTTGTCATAAATGGGGAAAATCAGAACAGAGCAATGCAAGTCAATCAATACCCATTGGCAATCTCACAAATGACACAGAAAAAGAGGCTTGAAGATTTCTACTTGCAAAGTAAACTCCACTCAGTGAAATAAAACCAGCCCCAGTGGTGGTTTGAAATTAACAGCAACTCTTGCCTTTTTCCCAAATATGCCTCACTTCCAACTAGGCTGATGGAGCTGAAAAACAGCCAAATGTGCTGTGGGAACTAGGTATTTGCAGCAGGGCTCAGTACCTTGAAACCCACTCCAATCATATCCTACTTTCTGGATAAGCCTTTTTTGGTATGAAAATTTGCTCTTTTACATAGCAATGCTAGTGGGGTAATTGTCAAATAGTATCTCACAAATGACAGGAATCAGGAGGCTTAAAGCTTCCTATGTTCAGAGTAAAATCCACTCAGTGAAGGAACATTAGCCCCAATGGTGGTTTGCAATGAAACACAACACTTACCTTTTTCCCACCTATGGCTCACTTGTAATGAGACAAATGCAGCTGCTCCAATGTTTTCAGTTGGCTTCAGTATATTTCTACACACTCTATATATGTTTTCCTTTTTGGAGTAGACTTTTTTGGTGTGAAACTTACTCATTTCCAAAAAGGGGCAAAATGGCACATAGTGATGCTGGCATGATCATTGCCCCATAACAATCTCACAAATGACACAAAAGAGGAGGCTTGAAGCTTTCAAATTGCAAAGCATACTCTACTTGGTGAAAGAACACCAGCCCCACTCATGGTTTGCAATGGAAAGAACCCTTGCCTTGTTCTCACCTTGGCATCACATATGATAATTATGTCAAGAAAACAACATTCTGCCAAAAGCTCTAGTGGGCTTCAGAAACTTGAGACCCACTCCAAATGTGTTCTCCTTTCTGGAGAAGACTTTTTGGTATGGAAATTTTTTTTTCCCAAATGGGGAAAAGCAGCCCAGCATGATGCTAGGGTGATCAGCATGCCATAGCAATTTCATAAATGACAAAAAAAAAACAAGAGGATTGAAGCTTTCAAATTGCAAAACATACTCTACTCAGTGAAAGAACACCAACACTATTGGTGATCTGCAATAAAAATAACACTTGACATATTGCCACTTGTCCTCTCTTCTAAATAGGCCAATGGAGCTGCTCATTTGCCAAATGCTCTGTTGGTCCTAGGTGTTTGAAATGGGCTTCAGTAGCCAGAAACCCACTTAAAATGTGTTCTCCTTTCTTCAGAATCTTGATTTGGTAGGAAAATTTGCTCATTTTGCAATTGGGCAAAGCAACACATAGCAATGTTAGGGTGATAGGTCCTGCATATCATTCTCACAAATCACACAAAACAAGAGTCTTGAAGTGTCCTACTTGCAAGGTAAAATCCACTCAGTTAAGGAATACTAGCCTCAATGGTGGTTTGCAAGGAAAACCAACCCTTGCCTTTTCCCTATCTATGCCTCTCTTCTAACTAGTCCAATGAATCTGCTCCACTCCAAATGCTCTGAGGGTGCTGGGTTTTTGCATTTACCTTCCCTAGCTTGAAACCAACTCAAAAACTGTTATCCTTTTTGGAGAAACCTGACTTGGTATGAAAATTACCAAATGGGGCAAAGCAGAATTTAGCAATGCTAGGGTGATCAGTGCCCCATAGCTATCTCACAAATGACACAAAACAAGAGGCTTGATGCTTCCTACTTGCAAATTAAACTCCACTCAGTGAAAGAACACCCACCCCAATGGTGGTTTGAAATGAAAAGGAACTTTCATTTTTTCCCACCTAGTTCTCTTGTCTAAGTAGTCCAATGGTGGCACTTTTCTATGAAATGCTCTGTGGGTACAGGTGTTTGCAATGGGCTCATCATCTTGAAAGCCACTCAAAACCACTTCTCATTTCTGGAGAATCATGATTTGGTAGGAAGAGGTGCTATTCTTACAAATGGGGAAAACAGAACATAGTGATGCTAGGATGATTATCACCCCATGACAATCTCACATGTGACACAAAACAAGAAGTTTGAAGCTTCCTACTTGCAAAGTATACACCACTCAGTTAAATAACATCAGCCCCAGTGGTGGTTTGCAATGAAAAGCATCTCTTCCATTTTCCCACCAATTCCTCCCTTGTAATTAGGCCAAAGGAGCTGCTCAGCTTCCAAATGCTCTTTGGGCACTAGGTATTTGCTGTGGGTTTTCAGTAGCTTGAATCCCACTCCAAACATATTCTCCTTTCTGAAAAAAAAAACATGGTTTGGTAGCAAATGGCCCCCTTCTCATGGATAAAGTCAGTATATAGCAGTTCAGGGTGATTAGTGCCACATATCAATCTCGAAAATGATACACAAAACAAGAGTCTTGAAGCTCCCTACTTCAAAGTGTAATCCACTATGTGAATGACCACCAGGCCGAATGGTGCTTTTCAGAGACAAGGAAACCTTGCCTTTTTCACACCTAGTCCTCTCTTCTAGAGAGGCTGATGGAGCTGATCATATGCCACACCTAGTACACCTGTGGGTACTAGGTGTTTGAAGTGGGCTTCAATAACTTGAAACCCACTCCAAACATGTTATCCTTTCTAGAGAAGTCTGATTTAGTAGGAAAAGGCTCTTTTCTCACAAACAGGGAAAGCAGTACATAGCAATGGTAGGACAATAAGCACCCCACTGCAATCTCACAAATGGCAAAAACCAAGTGGCTTGAAGCTTCCTACTTCCAATGTATAGTCCATTAAGTGAAAGAACTCAATCAGCAATGATCATTGGCAATGAAAAACAACTCTGGCCTTTTTCCAATCTAGGCCTCTTTTCTAAATATGCTGATGGAGCTTCTCAACTACAAAAAGCTCTGTGGGCACTAAGGTTTTTTTTTTTTTTTTTTTTTTTTGCTATTTCTTTGGGCCACTCCCGTGGCATATGGAGGTTCCCAGGCTAGGGGTCGAATTGGAGCTGTAGCCACCCGCCTACACCAGAGCCACAGCAACACGGGATCCAAGCCGCGTCTGCAACCTACACCACAGCTCACGGCAACGCCAGATCATTAACCCACTGAGCAAGGGCAGGGACCGAACCTGCAACCTCATGGTTCCTAGTCGGATTCGCTAACCACTGCGCCATGACGGGAACTCTGGCACTAGGTTTTTGCAGTTGGATTCAGTAGCTTGAAACACACTCCAAACATGCTCTCCTTTCTGGAGAACACTGATTTGACAGCAAATTTTGTTCTTTTCGCAAATGGGTAAAAGTAGCACAAATCAATGCTAGGGTGATGTGCCCCAGATCAATCTAAAACATGACACCAAAAATGTGGCTTGAAGCTTCCGACTTGCATAGTATAATCTGCTTACTGAATGAACACCAGCCCCAATGGCAGTTGGGAATAAAAAGGAACCCTTGCCATTTTACCACATATCGCTCTCTATTAACTAGGCCAATAGAGCCACTAAAATTGTGAAAGGATCTGTGGACACTAGGTGTTTGCAGTGGTCTTAAGTAGCTTGAAACCCACTCCAAACAGGTTCTCCTTTCTGGAGAAGCATGATTTGGTATGAAAGGGAGCACTTCTCAAAAATGGGAAAAGTAGCACATAGCAATGCTAAGACAATCACCACCCCACAGCAATCTCATATATGATAAAAATAAGAGGCATGAAGCTTACAATGTGCTAATCATACTCCTCTAAGTGAAGAAGACCAGCTTCAATAGTACTTTGCAGTGAAAAGCAAGCCTTGCCATTTTAAAATGTAGGCCTCTCTTCTAACTAGGCAGAATGAGGCACTCCTTGCCAAATTCTTTCTGGGCATTCTTTCTGGGTGCTAGGTGTTTGAAGTGGGCTTCAATAACTTAAAACCTATCTAAACATGTTCTCCTTTATAGAGAAGCCTAATTTAGTAGGAAAAGGCTCTTTTCTCACAAACAGGGAAAGCAGCACATAGGTAGGACAATCAGCACCCCATTGCAATCTCACAGATGACAAAAACCAAGTGGCTTGAAGCTTGCAAATCAAGTGTTTGCAGTGGAATTCAGTATCTTGAAGCACATGGTAAACATCCTCTCCTTTCTGGAGAACACTGATTTTGAAATAAATGTTGCTACTTTCCAAAATGTGTTAAGCAGAACCTAGCAATACTAAGATGAACATCACCCAATATCAATCTCATATATGATACAAAACAAGAGGTCTGAAGTTTCCAACTTGCAAAGTATACTCAATTCAGTGAAAGAAGACCAGCCCCAATAGTGGTTTGCAATGAAAAGCAAGACTTGCCCCTCTCTTCTAACTAGGCTATTGGAGGTGCTATGCTGCCAAGTGCTCTGTGGGATCTAGGTGTATGCAGTGGGCTTCATTAGCCTGAAACCCACTGCAAACATGTTTGCCTTTCTGGATAAAATCGATTTGGAAGGAAAAGCTCTTTTCCCAAAAGGGGAAAAGCAGCACATAACAACACTAGGGCAATAAGCCTGTGATAGCAATCACACAAATGACACAAAACAAGAGACTTGAAGCTTCCTACTGGCAAAATAAACTCCACTCAGGTAAAGAAAACAAGCCCCAGTTTTGATTTGCATTGAAAAACAACTCTGGCCTTTTTCCCACCTTTGTCTCACTTAAAATAAGCCTGATGCATCTTCTCATCTGAAAAATGCTCTTTGAGCACTAGATGTATTCATTGTGCTACAGTAGTGTAAAAGCCACTCCAAACATCCTCTCCTTTCTAAAGAAGGTGTTTTTTTTTGGGGGGGGGAGTGTATGAAACTTTGCTATTTTCCCAAACAGAACAAAGCTGCACATAGCAATGTTGGGTGATCAGTGACCCATAGCAGTCTCACAAATTATGCAAAACAAGAGGCTTGAAACTTTCTACTTGCAACATCAAATACACTCAGTGAAGGAACACCAGCCCCATTGGTGGTTTGTGATGAAAAGCAACCATTGTCTTTTTCACATCTAGGCCTCTCTTCTGACTAACCTGAAGGGCCCGCACATCTGCCAAATGCTCTGTGGGCACTAGGTATTTGCAGTGGGCTTCAGTAGCTTGGAATGAACTCCAAACATGTTTTCATTCCTGGAGAAGCATGTTATGGTATTAAAAGTCACTCTTTTCCCAAATAGGTCTAAGTAGCACACAGCAATGCAAGGGCATTAATCCCCCCAAGGCAATCTCACAAATGACACAAAACAAGATGCTTGAAATTTCTTACTTGCAGAGTCAACTCTACTAATTGAAAAATGACCAGCCCCAATGTTGTTTTGCAAAGGAAAACAACCTTTGCCTTTTTTCTACCTAGGCCTTTCTTCTAAATAGGTCAATGGAGACACTCACCTGCCAAATTTTGTTTGGGAAGTAGCTATTTTTAGTGGGCATATGAAGCTTGAAACACACTGCAAATGTGTTCCACCTTATGTAGAACCCTGATATGGAAGGAAACGTTGCTCATTACCCAAATGGGGAAAAGTAGAACAGAGCAATGCTAGTGCCATAAGCACCACTTAACAATCTCAACAATTGTCTTCACCTTTCTGGAGAAGCCTGATTTTGTTGGAAAAGGGGCTCATTTCCCAAATGAGGTAAAGCAGCACATAGTGTTTCTAGGGCCATTTGCCCCACATAGCAATCTCACAAATGACAGAAACAAGAGTCTTGAAGCTTCCTACTTGAAAAGCATACTCCACTCAGTGAAAGAACACCTGCCTAAATGGTGATCTACAATGAAAAGCAACCCTTGTCTTTTTCCCAACTAGGCCTCTCTTCTAATTTAGCAGATGGGACCACTAAACTGCCCAAAGCTTTGTGGGCACTAGGTGTTTGAAGTGGGCTTCAATAGCTTGAAACCCACTCCAAATGTGCTCTCCTTTCTGAAGAAACCTAATTTTGAAGGAAATGTTTCTCTATTCCCAAATGGGGAGAAGCAAAACAGAGTATGGCAAAGGGCCCCATAGAAATCTCAAAAAGGACACAAAAAAAGAGGCTTGAAGCTTCCTACATACAAAGTATAGTCCACTCAATGAAAGAACATCAGCCCAAATGGTGGTTTGCAATGACAACAACCCTTGCCATTTTACCACTTAAACACCTCTTATAAATAGGGCAATCAAACTACTCCCCTGCCAAATGCTCTGTGGGCACTAGGTGGTTGCAGTGGGCTTCAGTAGTTTGAAACTCACTCAAAAGGTGTTCTCTTTTCTGGGGAAATCTAACTTGGAAAGAAATATTGCTCTTTTCCCAAATGGGGAAAAGCAGCAAGAGATGCTAGGGCAGTAAGTGTCCCATAGCAATATCACCAATGACACAAACAAGAGGCTTGAAATTTCCAACTTGCAAAGTGTATTCCACTCAGTTAAACACCAGCCTCAGTGATGATTTATTATGAAAAGCAACCCTTGCCTTTTTATCACCTTGTCCTTTCCACTAATAGACTGATAGGCCCACTAGCCTGTCTAATGCTCTGTGTACCCTAAGTGTTTGCATTTTGGTTCAGTAGCTTAAAACCCACTCTAAAAGTGTTCTCCTTTCTGAAGAGGCCTGATTTGGTTGGAAAAGGTGCTCTTTCCCCAAACAGGGCAAACTAGCACATAGTGATGCTAGGGTGAAAAAAACCCATATAGCAATCTGACAAATGACACAAGAGGCTTGAAGTTTTCTACTTGCAAAGTAAACTCCAATCAGTGAAAGAACACTGCTCAATTGGCGATCTGCAATGAACAGCAACACTTTTCCCAAATAGCCCTCTTTTCTAACTAAACCAAAGGAGCCACACCATTGCCAAATGCTGTGTGGGCACTAGCTCTTTGTAGTGGGTTTCAGAAGCTTGAAACCCACTCCAAATGTGCTCTCCTTTCTGGAGAACTCTGATTTGGAAAGAAACATTGCTCTTTTCTCAAATGGGAAAAAAAAGTTGCACAGAACATATAGGGTGATATGTTCTGTATAGTAATCTCACAAATGACACAAAACAAGGGGCTTGAAGCTTCCATCTTGCAAAGTATACTCCACTCCATGAAAGAAGACCATCCCCTATGGTGGTTTGCAATGAAAAGCTACCCTTGCCTTTTTCCAAACTATGCTTCACTTCTAAATAGGCTGATGGAACTGCTAAACTAAAAAAATGCTCTTTGGGACTAGGTGTCTGCAGCAGGCTTTGGTAGCATGAAACCCAATTCAAATGTGCTCTCCTTCCTGGAGAAGCATTATTTGGAAGGAAAAGGTTCTCTTCTCACAAATGGGAGGAGTGGCACTTAGAAATTCTAGGGTGATAATTGCCCAACAGCAATCTCGCAAATAACATAAAACAAGAGGCTTGAAACTTCCTAATTACAAATTATACTCTACTCAGCAAAAGAACACTAGCCCAAATATTGATCTGCAATGAAAAGCAACATTTGCCTTTTTCTGAATTAGGCTTTTCTTCTAACTTAAGCTATGGTGATGCTACATTGCCCAAAGCTCTGTGGGAACTATGTTACGCAGTTAGCTTCAGTGACTTGCAACCTTATCCAAACATTTTCTCCTCTCCTGATAAGGTTCATTTGGTAAAAAAAAAAAAAAAAAAAAAAAAGATGCTCTTTTCACAAACAGAGCAAAGCAGAACATAGTGATGCTGGGGAGAAATGTCCCCCATGGTAATTTCACAAATGACACAAAACAAGAGCCTTGAAGCTTCCCACTTGAAGAGTAAACTGCACTCGGTGGAAGAATACTAGCCCCAATGTAGGTGTGCATTGAAAAACAAGCCTTGCTTTTTGCCCTCTACTCAACTCTTCTAACTATGCCAATGGAGTTGCTACCCTGCCAAATGCTCAGAGGACACTATGTGGTGGCAGTGGTCTTCAGTAGTTTGAAACCCACTCAAAACATGTTCTTCCTTCTGGAGAAGCCTGATTTGGAAGGAAATGTTGCTCTTTTCCCACATGGGGTAAAGAAGCATAGAGAGATGCTGGGGTGATAAATGCCCCATAGCAATCTCACAAATGATACAAAACAAGAGGCTTGAAACATCTAACTTGAAAGTATACTCCACTAGTTAAGGAACACCAGGAACAATGGTGGTTTGAAATGAAAAGCAACTCTGTACTTCTCTTCTTAATGGGAAGATGGAGCAGCTAAACCTGCCAAATGCTCTGTGGGTACTAGGTGTTTGAAATTGGCTTTGATAGCTTGAAATCCACTCAAAACATGTTCTCCTTTCTGAAGAAGCCTGTTTTTGTAGCAAAAGTTGCTCTTTTCACAAACATGGCAAATCAGCACATAGCAATGCTAGGGCCATAAGCCCCACATATTAATCTCTCTAATGACACAAAACAAGAGCCTCAAAGATTCATACTTGCTGAGTAAACTCCACACAGTGAAGGAAGGCCAACCCCAATGGTTGTTTGAAATTAAAATCAACCCTTGGACTTTTACCCACCTAGGCCTTTCTTCTAACTAGATTGATAGAGCTGCTCTAATACCAAAAGCTCTGTTGGTACTAGTTTTTTGCAGTTTGCTTCTGGACCTTGAAATCCACTCCAAAAGTGTTATACTTTCTGGAGAAGCCTTTTTTTTTGGTATGAAAAACTGCTCTTTTACAAAAAGGGCAAAGCAGTAAATAGCGAAGTGAGGGCAATCAACACCACATAGCTCTCTAAGAAATTAAACCTAAAAAGAGGTTTGAACTTGCTACCTGCAAAGTCAAATGCACTCTGTGAAAGAACACCTGCACAAATGGTGGTTTGCAATGAAAAAGAACCCTTGCCTTTTACCACTTAGGCATCTCTTCTAACTATGCTGATGGAAACATTCCACTGCCAAATGTTCTGTTGGCACTGGGTATTTGTTGCGGACTTCTGTAGCTAGAAACCCACTACAAACATTTTATATTTGCTGCAGGATCCTTATTTGGAAGGAAATGTTGTGCTTTTCCCAAGTGGTATAAGAAACACAGAGAGATGCTGGGGCAATAAGCATCCCATTTCAATCTCACAAAGAACACAAAACAAGAGGCTTGAAGCTTCCTACTTCAATACAAACTACACTCAGTGAAGGACACTAGCCCCAGTGGTAGTTTTCAATGAAAAGCAACCCTTGCCTTTTTCATACCTAGGCTTCTCTTCTAACTAGCCCAATGGACCTGCACCCCTACTAAATGCTCTGTGGGCAATAGGTTTTTGCAGTGGGCTTCAATATTTTGAAAACCACACCAAATGTGTTCTCCTTCCTGGAGAAGTATGTTTTGGTAGGAAAAGTCCCTCTTTTCCCCAGCAGGGCAAATTAGCACATAGTGATGCTAGGGCATTAAGCCCCTAAAAGAAATCTCACAAATGACACAAAACAAGAGGCTTGAAACTTTATACTTGAATGTCAACTCCACTCAGTGAAAGAAGACCAGCCCAAATGGTGGTTTGCAAAGAAAAGTAAACCTTGCCTTTTTCCAACCTAGGGCTTTTTTCAAACCAGGCCAATGGAGACGTTCCCCTCCCAAATTCTATTTGGGCACTAGCTATTTGCAATGGGCTTCAGAATCTTGAAACCCACTCCAAATGTGTTGTCCTTTTTGGAGAACCCTAATTTGGAAGGAAATGTTGCTCTTTTCCCAAATGGGGTAAAGTATCACAGAGCAAAGCTAGAACTATAGACCCCAAATAGCAATCTTACAAGTGACATAAAACAAGAGACTTGTAGCTCCCTAATTGCAACTTGAACTCCAATCAGTAAAGGAACACTAGGCCCATTGGTGGTTGGCAATGATAAGCAACCCTTGCCTTTTTACCACCTTGGCCTCTCGTCTAGACCAATAGTATCACTAATCTGCCATATGATCTGTGGGCACTAGGTGGTTGCATTGTGCCTCAGTAGTTTGATATCCACTCAAAACATGTTGTCATTTCTAGAGAAGCCTGATTTGGTAGGAAATGTTTCTCTTTTCCCAAATGGGGAAATCAGTACCAATAGACGTTAGGTTAATAAGCGCCCCTTAACAACCTCACAAAGGACACAAAACAAGAGGTTTGAAGCTTCCAAGTGGCAGAGTGTATTCCACTCAGTTAATGAACACCAGTCCCATTGATGCTTCATATGAAAAGCAACTCTTTCCTTTTTAATATATTGGTATCACTTCAAAATAGAACAATAGAGATGCTAGCCTGCCTAATGCTCTGTGTGCCCTGTTTGCAGTGGGGTTCAGTAGCTTGAAACCCACTCCAATGGGCTGTCCTTTCTGAAGAAGCCTGATTTGGTTGGAAAAGGTGCTCTTTTCCAAAATGGGACAAAGCAGCATATAGTGATGCTAGGGTAATAAGTCACCTTTATCAATCTCATAAATGACACAAAACAAGAAGCTTGAAGTTTCCTACTTACAAAGTAAACACCACTCAGTGAAAAAACACAAGCCCAATTAGTGATCTGTAATGAAAAGCAACCCTTGCCTTTTTCCTAGTTAGACCTCTCTTCTAACTATGCTGAAGGAGCCCCACAACTACCAAATTCTGTCTGGGCACTAGCTATTTGTAGTGAGTACCAGAATCTTGAAATCTACTCAAAATATGCTCTCCTTTCTGTAGAAACCTATTTTGGAAGGAAATGTTGCTATTTTCCCAGAAGGGGAAAAGCAGTGCTAGGGCAATAAGCCCCACATATAAATCTCACAAATGACACAAAACAAGAGGCTTAAGGCTTCCTCTTTTCAAAGTAAACTCCAATCCATTAATGAACACAAGCCCTAGTGGTGATTTGCAATGAAAAGCAACTCTCTCCTTTTTCCAAATTTGACTAGATTGTAAATAGGCTAATGGAGCTGCTCCCCTTCCAAATGCACTTTATCCACTAGGTGTTGGCAGTGGGCTTCAGTATTTTTAAAGACACATGAAAATTCCTTTCTAATGAAGTGTTTTTTGGTATGAACCTTTGCTCTTATCCCAAATGGAACAAAGCAGCACACAGCTATACTAGGGCGATCAGCAACTAATAGCATTGTCACAAATATCACAAAACAAGAGGCTTGAAGCTAACAAGTTGCAAAGGATACTCTACACAGTGAAAAAACACCATTCCCATTTTTGGTGTGCAATGAAAAGGAACCCTTGCCTTTTTATGACTTAGGCCTCTATTCTAACTTGTCCAATGGAGCCCATTGACTGACAAATGCTCTGTGGGAAGTAGGTGTTTTCAGTGGGCTTCAAGAGTTTATACCAACTCCAAATGTGTTCTGTATTCTGCAGAAACCTATTTGGAAGGAAATCTTGCTCTTTTCCCAAATGGGAAATAATACCACAGTGTGACTATAGGGCAATCAATTGTCAAAGCAATCTAACAAATGACACACCAAAAAAAGAGGCTTTAAGCTTCCAACTTGCAAATTATGCTCCACTGAGTGAAAAAACACTAGGTCCAATGGTGGTTTGCAATGAATGTCAACCCTTGCCTTCTTACATACTAGACCTCTCTTCTACATTGGCCAATGGAGCCACCTTCATTAAAAGGCTGTTTGGCCCTTGGTGTTTGCAGTGGGACTAGGTAGCCTGAAACCCACTCCAAATGTCCTCTTCTGTCAGGAGAACCCTGACTTGGAAGGAAATGTTGCTCTTTTCCCAAATTGGAAATAAAAAGCACAGGGAGACTCTAGAACAATAAACTCCCCATAGCAATCTCACAAATGACACAAAACAAGAGTCTTGAAGCTTCTGACCTGCAAAGTTAACTCCACTCAGTTACAGAAGAACAGTCCAAATTGTGGTTGGCAATGAAAAGCAACACTTGCCTTTTCCCACCTAGGCCTTTCTTAAAACAAGGCCAAGGGAATTACTGCCCCATCAAGTATTCTGTGAGCAATAGCTGATTCTAATGGGCTTCAGGAAATTGAAACCCACTCCAAACATTATCTTCCTTCTGCAGAACCTTTATTTGTAAGGAAATGTTGCACTTTGCACTTTTCCCAAAAGAAGAATAGCAGCACAGAGCTACACTAAAGCAATAAGCTTCCCATAGAAACCTCACAAATAACATAAAACAAGAGGCTTGTAGTTTCTTCCTATCAAAGTATACTCCATTTATTGAAAGAACAGCAGCCTAAATGGTGGTTTGTAATGAAAAGCAACCCTTGCCTATTACTACCTAGGCATGGCTTAAAACTAGGCCAATGGAACTGCACAGCTGCCAAATGCTATGTGGACACTAGGTTTTTACAGTAGGTTTCTGTAGCTTGAAAACAACTCCAAACATATTCTCCTTTCTGGAGAAGCATGATTTGGAAGAAAATGTTACTCTTTTCCCCATTGAGGTATAGCAGCACAGAGAGATGCTACAGTGATAAGCACCCTTAACAATCTCACTAATGACACATGATAAGAGACTTGAAACTTTTACATGCAAAGTATACATCACTCATTGAAAGAACACCAGCCCCAATGGTCATTTGAAATGAAAGGAAACCCTTGCTTTTTAAACACTTAGAGCTCTCTTCTAAATAGTTGGGTGGAGCCCCTCAATGGCCAAATGCTCTACGGGCACTAGGTGTAAGAAGTTGGCTTCAGTAGCTTGGAATGCACTGCAAAGATGGTCTCCTTTATAGAGAAGCTTAATTTGGAGGGAAATATTGCTCTGTTACCAAAAGGGGCAAAGCAGAATATAACGATGCCAGGGTGATAAGCCTCACATAGCAATCTCACAAATGACACAAACAAGAGGCTCGAAGCTTCCTACTGGCCAAGTAAACTCCACTAAGTAATAGAAAACCAGCCTCAGTGGTGCTTTTCAATGAAATGCAACAGTTGCCTTTTTACAACCTAGGCACCTTGTTCTTTTTTTATTATTGTTATTATTATTATTATTATTACATGGTTGATTTACAATGTTTCATCTAGGTCTGTTGTACAACAAAGTGACCGATGCACATTTCCCTGTGCTGTACAGGATCCCAATGCCCATCCATTCCAAATATAACAGTTTGCATCCCCAACCCCCCACCCAAATGCCCATCCATCAGACTGTCTCCCCTTTCTCTCCTGGGAACCCCAAGTCTGATCTTCTTGGCCATGACCTGTTTCTGTTTTTTTTGTTTGTTTGTATTTTGATAGGATCATCTGTTACATATTTTAGATTCCACAAATAAGTGATATTTGTCTTTTACTTTCTGGCTTACTTCACTTAGTACAAGAGCCTCCAGATATATCCATGTTGCTGCAAATGGCATTAATTTGTCTTTTTTTCTGGCTGAGTAATATTCCATTGTATATATGTACCACATCTTTTTTTTTTGTTATTTCCCCACTGTACAGAAAGGGGATCAAGTTATCTTTACAGGTATACATTACAATTACATTTTTTCTCCCCACCCTTTGTTCTGTTGCAACATGAGTGTCTAGACAAAGTTCTCAATGCTATTCAGCAGGATCTCCTTGTAAATCTATTCTAAGTTGTGTCTGATAAGCCCAAGCTCCCGATCCCTCCCACTCCCTCCCCCTCCCATCAGGCAGCCACAAGTCTTTTCTCCAAGTCCATGATTTTCTTTTCTGAGGAGATGTTCATTTGTGCTGGATATTAGATTCCAGGTATAAGTGATATCATGTGGTATTTGTCTTTGTCTTTCTGGCTCATTTCACTCAGGATGAGAGTCTCTAGTTCCATCCATGTTGCTGCAAATGGCATGATGTCATTCTTTTTTATGGCTGAGTAGTATTCCATTGTGTATATATACCACCTCTTCCGAATCCAATCATCTGTCGATGGACATTTGGGTTGTTTCCATGTCCTGGCTATTGTGAATAGGGCTGAAATGAACATGCGGGTGCATGTGTCTCTTTTAAGTGGAGTTTTGTCCGGATAGATGCCCAAGAGTGGGATTGTGGTGTCATATGGAAGTTCTATGGATAGATTTCTAAGGTATCTCCAAACTGTTCTCCATAGTGGCTGTACCGGTTTACATTCCCACCAACAGTGCAGGAGGGCTCCCTTTTCTCCACAGCCCCTCCAGCACTTGCTATTTGTGGATTTATTAATGATGGCTATTCTGACTGGTGTGAGGTGGTATCTTATGGTAGTTTTGATTTGCATTTCTCTTATACTCAGCGATGTTGAGCATTTTTTCATGTGTTTGCTGGCCGTCTGTATATATTCCTTGGAGAAATGTCTATTCAGGTCTTTTGCCCACTTTTCCATTGATTGATTGGCTGTTGGGTTTTATAAATTGTTTATATAATCTAGAGATTAAGCCCTTGTCGGTTGCATCATTTGAAACTATTTTCTCCCATTCTGTAAGTTGTCTTTTTGTTTTCTTTTGGGTTTCCTTTGCTGTGCAAAAGCTTTTCAGTTTGATGAGGTCCCATGGGTTTATGTTTGCTCTAATTTCTATTGCTTTGGGAGACTGACCTGAGAAAATATTCCTGATGTTGATGTCAGAGAGTGTTTTGCCTATGTTTTCTTCTAGGGGTTTGATGCCCCTTGTTCTAACTAGGTCTTTGAAGCCTCTCACTTGACACATGCTTCGTGGGCACTAAGTGTTTGCAGCGGGCTTAAGTAGTTTGAAAGCCATTCGAAACATCTTTTCCTTTTTGGAGAAGCATGATTTAGTAGGAAAAGACTCTCTTTCTCACAAAGGGAAAAGCAGCATGGAGTGATGCTTGGGTGACAAGCACCCCTAGCAATCTCACAAATGACACAAAAGAAGAGGCTTGAAGTTACCTAATTGCAAATTATACTCCTCTTGGTGAAAAAACACCAGGCCCAGTGGTGGTTTTCAATGAAAAGCAACACTTGCCTTTTTTTCTATATAGGCTTCTCCTCTAACTAGGCCAAAGGTGGCACCCCCCCTCCAATATTCTGTGGGAAGTAGGTGTTTACAGTGGGCTTCAGTACTTTGAAACCCATTCCAAGTGCATTCTCCTTTCTAGAAAAGCAGGGATTGTTAGGAAAATGTGCTCTTCTCACAAACAGAGAAAGCAGTATATAGCAATGCTAGGGCAATCAGTGCACCATAGCCATCTCACAAATGACACAAAACAAGAGGATTGAAATTTCCAAATGGCACATTATACTCCAATCAGTGAATGAACACCAGCCCCAATGGTGGTTTGCAATGAAAAGCAACAATTTCCTTTTTGACAACAGATTTCTCTAATAACTAGGCCGATGGGCTGCCCACTACCAAATGCTCAGTGGGCAGAAGGTGTTTGCAGTGGATTTCAGTTGCTTGAAACCCACACCAAATGTGTTCTTTCTGGAGAAGCCTGATTGATAGGAAATGTTGCTCTATTCACAAACTGGGCAAAGTAGCACACTGCATGCTAGGGCAAAAAGCCCCATAGCAATCTCACAAATGCCAAAAACAAGAGACTTGAACTTTCCTAATTACAAAGTATAATCCACTCAGTGAAAGAACACTAGCCCTTATGGTGTTTTGCAAAGAAAAGCAATTCTTGCCTCTTTCCAAACTCAAGCCTCTCTCATAACTAAGCCAATAGAGCCAGTGCAATGCTATGTGGGCATTAGGAGTTTTCACTGGGCTTCAGTAGCTTGAAACCCACTCCAAACATATTCTCCTTTCTGGAGAAGCCTGATTTGGTAGGAAAATGTACTCTTGTCCCAAACTGGTAAATGAAGTACATATGGATATTAGGACAATAAGAACCCCATAACAGTCTCACAATTGACACATAACAAGAGGCTTGAAGCTTCCTACTTGCAAAGTAGATTTCTCTCAGTGGTAGAAAACCAGCTACAATGGTGGTTTTCAAATATAGAACAATCCTTGCCTTTTAACCACCTAGGACTCTCATGCAACTTGGCTGCTGGAGCTCTTCCCATGCCAAATGCTTTGTTGGCACTAGGTATTTATAGTGAGCTTAAGTAGCTTGAAACCCACTCCAAGTATGTTCTTCTTTATGGAGAAGCCTGATTTGGTAGCACATGGTGAAAAGCAGGACCTAGTGATGCTAGGTCAATAAGCACACAAATAGCAGTCTCACAAATGACAAAAGAGGCTTGTAGCATTGTATGTAAAAAGTACACTACATTCATTGAAGGAACACCATCCCCAATTGTGTTTTGCAATGAAAGGCAACACTTGTCCTTTTACCACATAGGCCTCGCTTCTAACAAGGCTGATGGAGCCTCTCCCCTGCCAAAAGCTCTGTGCTCCTTAGGTGTTTACAATGGGCTTCAGTAGATTAAAAACCACTCCAAACATGTTCTCATTTGTGGAGAAGCCTGATTTGGTAGGAAAACTTGCTCTTTTCTGAAAAGGAGAAAATCAGTTCATAACAATGATGAGGAAATATGCTCCCCATTGCAATCTCACAAATAACACCAAGCAAGAGGCTTTAAGCTTCATATCTGCAAAGTATACTCTGTTAAGTCAAAGAAAACCAGCCCCAGTGGTATTTGCAATGAACAGCAGCCCTGGCCTTTTTACAAGCTAGGCCTCTCTCATCACTTGCCCAATTAGGCCTCTCCCCTGCTAAATGCTCTGTGGGCACTAGGTGTTTTCAGTGGGCATAAGTAGCTTAAAAACCACTCCAAATGTGTTTTCCTTTCTGGAGAAGCCTGACTTGGTAGGAAAAGGCACTCTTTTCCCAAAAAGTGAAAAGCAGCACATAGCAATGCTAGGGCAATCAGTACACAATTGCCATTGCACAAATGACACAAAACAATAGGCTTGAAGTTTCCAACTGGCAAAGTATACTACACTCAGTGAAAGAACACAAGCCCCAAAGATCATTTGCAATGAAAAGGAACCCATGCCTTTTTAGCACCTAGGCCTCTCCTCTAACTAGGCTGATGGATTCACTACTCTGCCAAATGCTGTATGGACACTGGCTGTTTTCAGTGGTCTTGAGAAGCTTGATTCCCACTCTAAAGGAGCTCTCATTTTTGGGGAGGGTTGAATTGTTCAGAAAAGTTGCTCTTTTCCCAAACGGGGCCAAGTGGCACATAGGGGGAAGCTAGGGCGGTAACCACCTCATAGCAATCTCATAAATGACACAAAATAAGAAGCTTGAAGCTTCACACCTGCAAAGTAAAATCCACTCAGTGAACGAAGACAAGCCCCAATGGTGGTTTTCAATGAATAGCTAACCTTGTTTTTTCCCAAAGGGGTGTCTCTCTAACAAGGCCAATGGACCTGATCCACTACCAAATGCTCTATGGGCACCAGGTTTTTGCTGTTGGCTACAGTAGACAGAAACCAACTCAAAATATGTTCTCCTTTCTGGAGAAGCCTGATTTGGTATGAAAAGTTGCTCTTTTCCCAAATGGGGCAAAGAAGCCCTCAGCACTGGGAGGGCATTCAGCACCCCATAGCAATTTCAAAATTAAAACAAGACAAGAGGGCCAAGCTTCCTACTTGCAAAATATAATCCACTCAGTGAAAGATCACCAGCCCCAATTGTGGTTTGCAATGGAAAACAACCCTTGTCATTTTTCTACCTAGTCCTTGCTTATAGCAAGGCTGAAAGATCTTGTCCACTATCAAATAGTTGGTGGGAACTAGTTTTTTTAGTGGACTTCAGAAGCTTGAAACCACTCCAAATGTGCTCTCCTTTCTGGAGAACCCTGATTTGGAAGGAAGTGTTGCTCATTCGCCAAATGAGGAAAAGCAGCACAGAACTATGCTATGGCAATAAGCATGGGATAGCAACCTCACAAATGCCACAAAACGAGAGTCTTGAAGCTTCCTACTTGCAAAGCAAACTCCACTCAGTTAAGCAATACTAGTTCCAATGGTGGTTTGCCTTGAAAAGCAACCCTGGCCTTTTTCAAAACTAGGCTTCTCTTGGAGCCCCCCTTGTGGCTCAGTGGTTAATGACCCCAACTAGTAAGTATGAGGTTGTAGGTTCAATCCCTGGCCTCATTCAGTGGGTTAAGGATCTGGCATTGATATGAGCTGTAATGTAGGTCACAGATGTAGCTCAGATCCCATGTTTCTGTGGCTCTGGCATAGACCAGTGCCTACACCTCTGATTGGACCCCTAGTCTGGGAACCTCCATATGTAGCAGGTACAGCCCTAGAAAAAACAACAACAAAAAAAGACAAAAAAAAAAACCTAGGCTTCTCTTATAACTAGGCTGATGTATCCACTCTTCTACAAGAAGCCCTGTGGGAAATAAGTATTTGCAGTGGGTTTCGGTAGATAGTTACCCCCTCCATGTGTGTTCTCCTTTCTAGAGAAGAATTGTAAGGTAGGAAAAGCCATTCTTTTCACAAACAGAGAAAGTAGAACATAGCGATGCTAGGGCAAACAAGGCCCAATTGCAATCTAACAAATGACACAAAACAAAATACTTGAAGCTTCCTATTTGCAAAGTATACTCCACTCAGTGAAATAAAACCATCCCCAGCAGTGGTTTGCATTGAAAGCCAACCCTTGCCTTTATACCACCCAGGCCTCTCTTCTAACTAGGCTGATGGAGCCGATATACTCCCAATTGCTCTGTGGGCACTAGGTGTTTGCAGTGGGCTTCAGTATCTTTAAATCCATTCCAAATGTGTTCACCTTTCTTAAAAAGCCTGATTTGTTAGGAAAAGTTGCTCTTTTCACAAACAGGGCAAAGCAGCATATAGCAATGCTAGGGCTTTAAGTCCCCCCCCATAGCAATCCCACAAATGACATATAACAAAAGGCTTTAAGCTTCTTACTTGCAAAGTAAACTCCACTCATTGAGAGAAGAGTAACCCCAATGGTGGTTTGCAATGCAAAGCCTTTTTCCCACATAGGCCTCCCTTCTAACTAGGCAAATAGTGCTGCTCCCCTGCCAAATACTCTGTGGGCACAAGGCATTTGCAGCATGCTTCAATAGCTTGATGCCCACTCCAAACATACTCTTCTTTCTGGGAAACACTTTTTTGGGATGGTTGCTTTTTTCACACATGGGTAAAATCATCACACTTCAATATATGGTGATCTTTGCCCAGTAGCTACCTCATAAATGACATAATACAAGAGGCTTGAAATGTTCTACTTGCAAAGTATGCTACACTCAGTGAAGGAACACCAGCCCCAGTGGTGATTTACAATGCAAAGCAGCACTTGCTTTTTTCCCACCTAGGCCTCACTTCTATGGAGGCCAATGGAGATGTGCACCTGGCAAATGTCTGTTCCAGTGGCCTTCAGAATCTTGAAACCCACTAAAAATACTCTCCTTTCTGGTGAAAGCTGATTTGTTAGGACAAGGTGTTCTTTTCCCAAATGTGGCAAAGCAGCACATAGGGATTTTGGGCAATCTGCCCCACATAGAAATCTCAGAAATGACACAAATAAAAGGCTTGAAGATTCCTCTTTGCAAATTACTTGTCACCCAGTGAACAAAGACCAGAACCAATGGTGGTTTGCAGTGAAAAGCCATCCTTGCTAGGCTCTCTCTCTTAACAGGGCCATAGTTCCATAACCTACCTAAAGCTCTGTGGGAATTAGGTTTCTGCAGTTGGCTTCAGTAGACTGAAACCAAATCCAAATTGATCTTTCTGGAGAAGCATATTTTTGTAGGAAAATGTTCCCTTTTCCCAAACCATGAAAAGCAGCACATACTGTGCATGGGTGATAATCCCAGGCTAGCAATCTCACAAATAACACAAAACAACTGGCTTGAAGCATCCTACTTGCAAAGTAAACTCCATTCTGTGAAGGAACACCAGCCCAAATGATGGTTTGCAATGAAAATCAACTCTTGCATTTTTCCCACCTAGTCCTCTCTTCCAATGAAGCTGATGGAGCTTCTCCACTATGAAATGCTCTTTGGGCACTAGGTTTTGCAGTTGGCTTCAATAGAATGCAAGCCACTTCAAAAGTGACCTCCAATCTGGAGACACTTGTTTTGGTATGAAAATTTGATCTTTTCCCAAACATGGCAAAGCAACACATAGCTATGATAGGGTAATAAGCCCCACATAGCAATCTCACAAATGATGCAAAACAAGGGGCTTGAAGGGTCAGACATGCAAAGTAAACTCAATTCTTTGAAGGAAAACTAGTCACACAGGTGGTTTGCAATGAAAAGCAACCTTTGGCTTTTTCAAACCTGGGTTTACCTTCTAAGTAAGCTGAAAATTCCACTCCCCTTCCAAAAGCTCTATGGGCACTAGGTGTTTGCAGTGGGCTTCAGTAGTTACATTCCCACTCCAAAAATGATTTCCTTTCTAGAGAAGCATTATTTTGTTGGAAAAACTGCTCTTTTACCAAATGGGTCATAGCTGCACATAGTGATGCTAGGGCGATAAGCCTCACAAATCAGTCTCACAAATGACACTGAACAAGAGGCTTGAAGCTTCCTACTTGCAAGGTATTTTCCACTCAGTGAAAGAACGCAAGTTCCAATAGTGGTTTGCAGTTAAAAGCAATCCATGATTTCACACCTAGGCATCTCTTATAACCAGGCTGATGGAGCTGCTCTCCTGCCAAATGCTCTGAGGGCTCTAGGTTTTTGCATTGATGCTAAGGCAATCAGCACCCCATAGCCATCTCACAAATGACACAAAACAACAGGCTTGAAGCTTCCAACTGGCAAAGTATACTCCACTCAGTGACAGAACACCAGCCCCAATGGCTGTTTGCAAATAAAAGAACCTTTCCTTTTTAACACCTAGGCAACTCTTCTAAATAGGCAAATAGTGCCACTACCTGCCAAATGCTCTGTGGGCACTAGGTGTTTGCTGAAGCCTCATTAGCTCAATACCTACCCATTACATGCTCTCTTTTCTTGGGAAATAGAAATGTTGTTATTTTCCCAAGTCAGGAATCAGCAATTTGCTATCTAGGGCAATCAGTGCCCAATAGCTATCTCACAGATGACACAATACAATAGGCTGGAAGAGTCCTACCTTCAAAGTATAATCCACTCAGTGAATGAACACTAGCAACCTTGGTGGTTTGCACTGGTGCTAAGGTGATCAGTGCAAACCTGGCCTCATTTTTGAGATTGAGGCCTGGGCCTCTCTTCAATCAGGTCCATTGGTGCTGTCCACTTCAAAATACTCTGTGGGTACTAGGTTTTCACAGTGGGCTTCAGGAGATTGAAACCCATGCCAAAAGTGATATCCTTTCTAGAAAAGCCTGATTTGGTATGAAAATTTACTCTTTTCAAAACCAGGGCAAAACAGCACATAGAATTGCTAGGGCAATAAGCCCCACAGGAAAATCTCACAAATGACAAAAATTAAGAGGCGTCCCAAATACAAAGAAAACTCCACTCTGTGAAGGAATGGTACCCCCAAGGGTGGTTTGCAAAGAAATGCAACCTTGCCTTTTTCAAACCTAGGCTTCTATTCTAAATAGGCTGATAGTTCTGTTCCCCTGCCAAGTGCCCTCTGGTCACTAGGTGTTTCCAGTTGGATTCAGCACCATGAAACCCAATCAAAAAGTGTTCTCCTTACTGGATAAGCATGATTTGTTTTTAAAAAGGGTGCTCTTCTCAAAAATGGGAAAAGCATTACACGGTGATTCTAGGTCTATCAGAGGCCCATAGCAATCTCAAAAATGATGCAAAGAAGAGACTTGAAGCTTTCTACTTGCAAAGTATAGGCCACTCATTGAAAACAACACAAGCCCCAATGGTGGTTGGGCATGAAAATCAAACCTTGCATTTTTCCCAACTAGTTGTTACTTATAACTAGGCAAATGGTGTTGCCCAATTTCCAAAGGCTCTGTATGAACTAGGTGTTTGCATTGGTCTTCAGAAGCTTTAACCCCAATCCAAATGTGCTGTCCTTTATGGAGAACCCTGATTTGGAAGGAAATATTGCCTTTTTCCCAAAAGGAGTAACTCAGCAATAGTGGTGAAAAGGCAATAAGCAACCCATAGCTATCTCACATTTGATACAAAACAAGAGTCTTGAAGCTTCCAACTTGCAAAGTATACACCAGTCAGTGAAAGAACAGCCACAATGCTGGCTTGCAATGAAAAAAAAGCCATGTACTTTTTTAACCTAGGACTCTCTTTAAAATAGGCACTTCCAAATGGTCTGTGAACACTAGGTGTTTGCAAAGGGCTTCAGTAAGTTGAAACCCACTCCAAACATGCTCCCCATTCTGGAGACCCCTGATTTGGAAGGAAATGTTGTGATTTTCCAAAAGGGTTAAGTAGCATATAGTGATGCAAAGTATAGCTTTCCAATGTGCAAAGTATACTCCACTGGATGAAAGAAGGCCAGCTACAACAGTCATTTGCAAAGAAAGGTAAACCTTGCCTTTTTCAAACCTAGACATCTCTTCTAACTAGGCTGTTCTAATTAGAGCTTGGCAAGTGCTCTTCATCTGCCAAATGCTCTGGGGCACAAAGTGTTTTCAGTGGGATTAAGTAGCTTTAAACTCTGTCTGCACTAAATGTTTGCAGGGGGTTTAAGTATCTTGAAACATACTCAGAACATGTTCTCCTTTCTGGAGAAGCCTGATTTCATGTGAAAAGACCTTCTTTTCACAAGTGAGGAAAATTGCACCATAGCAAGCTAGGGCCATCACCATCCAATAGCAATCTCACAAATGACACAAAACAAGAGGTTTGAAGTTTCCAATTGGCATAGAAATCCCCATTCCCTGAAAGAATGCCAGCCCAAATGGTGGTTTAAAATGAAAACCAAACCTTTCATTTTTCTACCTAGGCCTCTCTTCTAACTGGGACAATGGAGCCACTAAAACTGCTAAAGCCACTAAGGCTGCTTCACTACAAAATGATCTGTGGGCACTAGGTTTTTGCACTTTGCTTCAGTAGCTTGAAACCCACTCAAAAAGTGTTCTCCTTTCTGGATAAACCTGATGGTATAAACATTTTCTCTTTTACCAAACAGGGCAAAGCAGGACTTAAAGATTCTAGAGCGATCACTGCCAAATAGCTTTCTCACAATGGACAGAAAACAAGAGTCTTGAAGATTCCCACTTGCAGAGTAAACTCCACTCATTTAAGGAACATTAGCCCCAATGGTTGTTTGCTATGAGAAGCAACCCTTGTCTTTTTCAACCCTAGGTGCCTCTTCTATTTAGGCTAATAGAGATGCTCCCCTGATAAATGCTCTGTGGGCACTAGGTGTTTGCAGTCAGCTTCAGTAGCTTTAAAGCAAGTCCAAATGTGTTCTCCTTTCTGGAGAAGCCTGATTTAGAAGGAAATCTTGCTATTTTCCCCAAAGGACCAAAGCATCACATAGTGATCCTATGGTGATACACCCCAAACTGCAATCATACAAATGAAACAAAACAAGAGGCTTGAAGCTTTGTACTTGCAAAGTATACTCCACTCAGTGAAAGAACGCCAGCCCCAGTGGTGGTTTTCAATTAAAATCAACTCTTGCATTTTTCCCAACTAGGCTTCTTTTCTAACTTGGCCAATGGATCTTCACCTCTGTGAAATTCTCTGTGGGCACTAGGGATTTCCAGTGGGATTCAGGAGCTGTTTCAACTCCAGACATCCTCTCCTCTTGGGAGTAGAATGATTTGGTAGGAAAAGACACTCTTCCCTCAAACAGGGAATATAGTACTAGTGAGGTTAAGGTGAACAGCCTCACATAGCAATCTCACAAATGACACAAAACAAGAGGCTTGAAGCTTGTGACTGGTAAAATATACTACACTTAGTGGAAGAACACCACCACCAATGATGGTTTTCAATGAAAAGGAACCCTTGCCTTATTACCACTTCAGCTTCTCCTCTAATAAGACCAAAGGATCCACTACACTGCCAAATGCTCTATGGGCACTAGGTGTATTCAGTGAGCTTCAGTAGTCTGAAACCCACTGCAAATGTGTTCTCCTTTCTGGAGAAGCTTTATTTGGAGGGAAAAGTTTCTCTTTTCCCATACAGGGCAAAGCAACACATAGCATTGCTAGGGAAATAAGGCCTGAATGTCAATCTCACAAATGACACAAAACAAGAGGCTTGAAGCTTACTACTTGCAAAGTAAACTCCACTCAGTGAAAATAGGCAAGCCCCAATGGTGGTATGTAATTAAAAGCCTTTTATGACATAAGCCTCTCTTCTAAATATGCTGACAGATCTGCTCCACTACAAAACACTCTGTGGGAACTAGGTATATGTAGTGGGCTTCAGTAGCTTGAAACCCACTGCAAATGTGTTCTAGTTTATGGATAAGTCTGTTTTGTATGAAAATTCAATATTTTCACAAATGGGGCAAAGCAATATATAGTGATGCTTGGGCAAAAAGCCCCACAATGTAATCTCAAAAATGACACAAAATAAGAGGCTTGAAGTTTCCTGCTTTCAAAGTAAAATTCACTCAATGAAGGAACACTAGCTCCAATGTTTTTTTGCAATGAAATGAAACCTTTGCCTTTTACAAAACCTAGGCTCCTCTTCTATCAAGTCTGAAAAGGCCAATCCCTTGATAAATGCTCTGTGGGCACTAGCTATTTTCAGTAGCCTGAAACCCAATCCAAACATGTTCTCCATTCTGGAGAAGCCTGATTTGGAAGGAAATGTTGCTTTTTATTTATTTTTTTTATTTTTTAAATAAAATGCTTTAACTTTGGGCTGTGATGATGATCAATGTACAACTATAAATATAAATAAAATCACTAATTTTAAAAAAATGAAATATTGCTCTTTTACCAAATGGGAAAATTCAGTACCACGTGAATAAGTGCAATAAGGGCAATAAATGCTCAATATCAGTCTCAAAAATGACACAAACAAGAATCATAAAGATTCTAACTTGAATAGTATATACTCCACTTAGTGAAAGAACACCAGCCCCAATGTTGGTTTGAAATGAAAAGCAACTTCTGCCTTTTTCCAACATAGGCCTCTCTAAACTATGCTGAAAATGGAGCTCCCTGCCTGATGATCTGTGGGAACTAGGCATTTTCAGTGAGCCTCAATAGCTTAAAAGCCACTCCGAATATCTTTTACTTTCTGGGGAAGGATAATTTTGTAGTAAATATTGCTCTTCTCACATACAGAGAGTTACAGCACATAGTGATGCTATGGTGATAATTGCCCCATAAAAATCTCACAGATAAACAAAACAAGAAGCCTGAATCTTCCTACATGTAAAGCACACTCCACTGAATCAAATAAAACTAACCCAAATGATGCTTTCAAAGGAAAAGCAACTCTTTCCATTTTCCAACCTAGGCATCTCTGAAGGCTGATTGAACTGTTTCCCTGCCAAAAGGTCTATGGGCACTAGCTGTTTGCAGTGGGCTTAAGTATCCTGAAACCTACTCCAGAAGTGTTCTCTGTTCTGGGGAAGTCTTTTTTGGTAGAAAAAAAAAAATGACCTTTTCACAAATGGGGAGAGTAGCACAGAGCGAACAGCATCCCATACTGCAAAAAGCATCCCATAGCGACCTCAAACCTGGAACAAAAAATAGAGATTTGAAGTTTCCAAATGGCAAAGTATAATCCACTCTGTGAAAGAAGAAAAGCCCCAATGACTGTTTGCAGTGAAGAGGAACCCTTGTCTTTTCCCCACCTAGCTCTTTATTCTAAATTGGCTGATGGGGTTGTTCCACTGCAAAATGCTCTTTGGGCATGAGGTTTTTACAGTTGGCTTCAGTAGCCTGGAACTCACTCCAAAAGTGTTCTCCATTCTTGAAAAGCCTTATTTGTTAGGAAAAGTTGATCTTTCCCCAAACAGGGACAATCGGCACGGAGTGATGGTGCAGCAACCAGCAACCAATAGCAATCTCCCAGCTTACAGAAAATAAGAGGCTTGAAGCTGCCAACTGACAAAGTATACTCCACACAGTGAATGAATGCCAACCCTAATGGAGGTTTGTAATGAAAAGCTATGCTTGCCTTTTTCCCACAGAGACCTCACTTATAAATAGGCCAAAGGATATGCTCTCTTACCAAATACTCTGTGGGCACTAGGTGTTTGCAGTGTCTACAGAAGCCTGAAACCCACTACTAACATGCTCCCCTTAATAGACAAACCTGATTTGGAAAGAAATGTTGCTCTTTTCCCAAAAGTGGCAAAGCAGCACATAGTGATGCTAGGGTGAATATCATCCCATGTCAGTCTCACAATTTACACAAAACAAGAGGCTTGTAGCTTTCTACTTATAAAGTAAGCTCCACTCATTAAAGGAACACCAGGCCCAATGGTGGTTTTGAATGAAAAGTAATCCTTGTCTTTTTACCAAATGGCTCTCATCTAACCAGGCCAAAGCAGTCACTCCTCTGCCAAATCCTCTGTCAAGTGGGTTTCAATAGCTTGAAACCCACTCCAAAATTCTCCTTTCTGGGAAATCATGATTTCATATGAAAAGGTGCTCTTTTCACAGATAGGGAAAAGTAGCACATAGCAATGCTAGGGCAATAATTGATAGCAATCTCACAAAGGACACAAAACAAGAGGCTTGAAGCATGCTAAGTGCATGTATAATCCACTCAGTTAAGGAACACAAGCCCCATTTGTGTTGTACAATGAAAAGAAACCCTTGCCTTTTTCACAATTCTCTCATAACTATGCCAAAGGAGCTGCTCTCCTGGCAAATGTTCTGTGGACAGGAGGTGTTGCAGTGGGCTTCAGAAACTAGAAAGCCACTCCAAATGTGTTCTCCCTTATTGAGAAGCTTTATTTGGAAGGGAAAGTTTCTCTTTTCCCAAATGGGGCAAAGAAATAAGCCCCTCATAGCAATCTCACAAATGACACAAATAAGGGGCTTGAAGTTTCCTACTGGCAAAGTAAATGCCAATAAGTGAAAGAAGGCAAGCACCAATGGTGCTTTGCAAAGAAAAGGAACATTTCCTTTCTAAGACCTATGCTTCTCTTCAAACTTGGCTGATGGATCTACTCCACTACAAAATGCTCTGGGCACTAGGATTTTGCAGCATTCTTGAGTATCTTGAAACCCACTCCAAAAGTGTCCCCCTTTTGGGAGAAGCCTGATTTGGTAAGAAAATTTTCTCTTTTACCAAATGGGGTCAAGCAGCACATAACAAGGCCCACAACACTCTCACATAGGACACAAAATATGAGGCTTGTAGCTTCATGTATGCAACATATACTGCACTCTGTCAAAGAACACAAACTTCAATGGTGTTTTCCAATTAAAAGCAACCCTTGCTTTTTTGCCACCTAATTCTCACTTATCACAAGGTCTTTGGAGCTGTTCCTCTGGTAAATGCCCTGTGGGCACTAGGTTTTTGCTGTTGTCTTCCAGCAGCTTGAAATCCACTCCAAAATAGTTCTCCTTTCTGGAGAAGCCTGATTTGGGAGAAAATTTTTCTCTTTTCCCAAATGGGGCAAAGTAGCACATAAAATGCAAGGGTGATCAGTGCCCCATAGAAATCTCAGAAATATCACAAAACAAGTGGCTTGAAGCTTCTGACTTGGAAAATTAAATCCACTCAGTGAAAGAACACCAGGGCAAATGGTGCTTTGCAATGAAAAGCAAACCTTGCCCTTTTATGACCTAAGCCTCTGTTCTAACTAGGCTGAAGGAACCACTAAACCTGCCAAATGCTCTGTGGGCACTATGTGCTTGTAGTGGGCTTCAGTAGTTTGAAATCCCCTCCAAAGTATTATCCTTTCTGGAGAAACCTGACTTGGTAGGAAGAGTTGCTCTTTTCACAAATGGGGCAAAGCAGCACATTGGGATGCTAGGGCGATAATTCTCCCATAGCAATCTCAAAAGTTACACAAAACAAGAGGCTTGAATCTTCCTACTTGCAAAGTAAACTACTCTAAGTGAAAAAAACATAAGTCCCAAAAGGGGGTTTGCAATGAATCAAGCCTTGACTTTTTACCATCTAGGCCTCTCTTCTAAGTAGACCAATGGACCCAATAAGCCTGCTAAATGCTCTGTGGGCACTAAATTTTTGCAGGGGCTTCAGAAGCTTGAAATGTCATGAGACATGTTTCTACAATATTTTCTTAGCCATTTTGCTTCTATTTTCTATGTTGAAAACTCCATCTTGTACTGCTTTACTTTACCCCATATTCCTGCTTAAAAAACTATTGCAATGCTGGCAAATGACTTAAGATTAAGAATAAAGACCTAAAGCCATAAGTTATTCATGTGGTAAGCTGAAGAGCATCCAGACCTGTGCAGATAGGCATGCTGTTTGGACAGCATGATATGTCCTCTTAAGAATAAGAGGAAGATGAGCCTTGTGGCCCCAATTTGTTTATGAGTGGTTGTTAGCAGGATATGCATTAGCAAGGAGAACTGAGGTGCAAACCTAGGCATTCCTGGTTGCCACAGATAGGCATGCCATTTGCAGAAGCATAATGATCTTTCTCTAGATGTTAGGCATAGACAGATGGTACTAGGCTTCCTCAATGCTAATGATTG
This sequence comes from Phacochoerus africanus, assembly GCF_016906955.1. Taxonomy (NCBI): domain Eukaryota; kingdom Metazoa; phylum Chordata; class Mammalia; order Artiodactyla; family Suidae; genus Phacochoerus; species Phacochoerus africanus. The sequence goes on from NC_062560.1 coordinate 53,464,882, forward strand.
TTAAATGCCTAAAGTCAGGATAAAAACTTAACCATCTACCAGCTATGTGACTTTTAAAATAATAAAGTAAAATTTTAAATAATAAAAACAACTATATCCTGCACATGCAGCCCCCTCCTCACTTGAGGTAATCCTAAAGAGCACAATAAAAGCAGTGTGGTTTCTTCAGGCAATGCTCTTGGTCCCTGAGACCTTGAGTCCCATGGTTTCCACCTTTAATTAAAATAAATGTCTCTGTGTTTTGTTTTATGTTAAATTTTTCTTTAAGTTTCATAGCACCCATTCTTCAGCCCGCTGAGCTGGTATTGGCAGAAACCTACCCAAACTTGCTCCGCTTACTGGAGAACCCTTATTTGGAAGGACATATTGCCCTTTGCCCAAATGGAGAAAAGGAGAACAGAGTGACACTGGTCCAATAAATGCCCCATGGAAATCTCATGATTATACAAAACAGGAGGCTTAAATATTCCTACTTACTAAGTATATTTCACTCATTGATAAAACAACAGATCCAATGGACATTTGCAGTGAAAAACAACACTGGTCTTTTTTCCACCTAGGCCTCTTTTATTAACTAGGCCGATGGAGCTGCTCCCCTACAAAATGCTCTGTGTGCACTAGGTGTTTTAGTGGCCTTGATTGGCCACATATCCACTGAAAATGTGTTTCCCTTCTGGAGAAGTGTTCTTTGGTTGGAAAAGTTGTTCCTTTCTCCAAAGTGGCAAAGCAGCACACAGTGATGTTAGGGTGATAGTCCCATGGTAATGTCACAAGTGACACAAAACAAGAGGCTTGAAGTTCTTACTTGCAAAGTATATTCCATTCAGTGAAAGAACACCAGCCCAAATGGTTGTTTGAAATGAAAAGAAACCCTGGCCTTTTTATAACTAAGGCATCTCTTCTAATTAGGTCTAAGGATCCACTTACCTGCCAAATGCTCTGTGGGCACCAGGTGTTTGCAGTAGGCTTCCATAACTTGAAACCCACTGAAAACATGTGCTTCTTTCTAGAGAAACCTGATTTGGTAAAAAAAAAAAAAAAAAAAAAAAACATGCTCTTTTCACACACAGGGAAAAGTAGAACCTAGCAATGCTAGGGCAATAGGATCCCTATAGCCATCTCACAAATGACACAAAACAAGAGGCTTGAAGCTTCCTACTTGCAAATTAGACCCCCCAATAGTGCTTTGAAATGAAAAACAACCCTGGCTTTTTTCCCACCTGGGCTTCTCTTATTACTAAGGTCAATGGAGCTGCTCCCCTGCCTAATGCTCTGTAGGCACTATGCCTTTGTAGTGGCTTCAGTGGATTTAAAATTGAAATTGACAGCACTAATGGCCTGAAACTAGCCAGAACACTGATTGGGACCTGAACCAAATGTGATGGGACTGGAGCCCAGCCAATGCCCAGATTTGGACTGGAACACATGTGCCAGGGATTGAGACCAACCAAAAGCCTAATTGGGACTTAATCCCATGGTTTTAAATTTGAGTTACTGACCCTGTGTCTAGGCCCACTAATGTTCAAGATCTTTATGCCTCCACACAGAAGGAAGTCAGCAAGAGACAAGGTCATAGGCAACAAACAGATTATTAGGATAGGACCCTAGTAAGAGATGGAAACCGACAGGCAAGGAAGCTCTCTGCTCAATTATACAATGGGCCACAGTTTTATCATCCACAGGGCATGGGGATTGGAAAAGCCTGCCTCTTCCTTTCTGGGAGTATTTTTTCCTCCTTAGTGTCAGAGAAGATGTATATTCAAATTAGCTGAAGGATTGTCTTCAAACTCATGCCCTTTGTCTGAATCTGAATGCAGGCATTTCTCACACCTCCACTAGTTAGGCAAGCCCACCTATTATGATGGCTTTCTGAACTTATAGTGTTCTCCAACATCCCCCAGGTTTCTCTCTTTATGTTTTGTGTCATTTGTGAGATTGCCATGGGGCTATTACCACGCTAGCATCACTTTTCTAGGTTTGTTAAAAGAGCAACTTTTCCAACAAAATCAGGCTTCTCCAGTTCAGAAAACTCAGTTGGAATAGGTTTTAAGCTACTGAAACCAACAGCTAACACCTAGTGCCTACAAGGCATTTAGAAGTGTGCAAATCCATCAGCCTATTTACACGAGGAGCCTAGGGGTAAAAAGGCCACCTTGCTTTTCATTGCAAAATACAGTTGGGGCTGTTGTTTTTTACTGAGCAGAATAACTTTGCAAGTAGAAAGCTTCAGGCCTCTTGTTTGTGTTATTTGTGAGATTGCTATGGGGCACTGATCACCCTCACATCACTATATGCTCCTTTTTCCTGTTAAAAGGCCAACTATATAAACAAATCAGGCTTCTCCAGTTAATAGAACATATTTGAAATGGTTTTTAAGCTATTGAATCCCACTACAATCTCCTAGTTCCCACAGTGCATTGGCATGGGATCAGTTCCATCAGTCTAGTTAGAAGAGAGGCCAAGATGGGAAAAAGTCAAGGGTTGCATTTCATTGCAAACCATCACTGGGCCTGGTGTACTTTCACTGATAGAAGTATACTTTGCAACTTGGAGATTCAAGCCTCTTGTTTTGTGTCATTTGTGAGATTGCTATGGGGGTCTTATCACCCTAGCTTTGCTATGTGCTGCTTTTCTCCATTTGGGAAAAGACCACATTTTCCTACCTAATCAGGCTTCTCCAGAAAGAAGAACATGTTTGGAGTGGTTTTTATAGGGATAGAGAAGGCACAGGTGGTTGTAGAAGTCCCAATAATGGATCATAGTGAGAGGGAATCCTGGGGGAAGTTGGGAGAAAACTGCAAGTTCAAAAAAGCCATCAGACTATGGAAGGCTTTCTTAACTAGTGGAGATGTGAGAGTTGCCTTAGGTCATTGGGTGGGGGATGAGATGAGGCCTGGATTCAGATTCAGAACAAGTGCAAGAGTTTGAAGACTTCCCTTCAGTGGATTTTAATACACATCTTACCTGATACTAAGGAGGAGCTACTACTCCCAGAAAGGAAGAGGTGGGCCTTTCCAACACCCATGCCCCTTGGATGATAAAACTGTCCCACCACATCATCAGGCAGAGGTTCTTTGCCTGATCACTTGCATCTCTTAAAAGTGTCCTATCCTAATAAATCTGTTTCTTGCCTATCACATTATCTCTCACTGAATTCCTTCTCCATGGAGGCATAAAGAATGTGAACCTTATTGAGACCATACACAAGGTAACTTGAATTTAATACTGTGGATTTAAATCCCAATCTGGTTTTATGTTGGGTTTGAGTTCTGGCATGTGGGTTCCAGTCCCAATCTGGGTTTTGGCTGTGTTTGTTTATGGGCAGGTGGGTTCAAGTCCCAATCTGGGCTTCAGCTGTGTTTATTTCCCTTCATATGGGTTGAAGTCCCAAAGGGTGTCCAGGCTAGGTTCAGGCCATCAGTGCTCTCAGTTTTACTTTTCAATCTACTGAAGACCACTGCAAACACTTAGTGCCCACATCACATTTGCCAGGGGAGCAGTTCTGTTGGCCTAGTTAGAAGAGATGCTAGGTGGGAAAAATGCCAGTGTTGTTTTTCATTGCAAAACACCAATGGGGCTGGTGTTCTTTCACTGAGTGGGGTATACTTTGCAAGTAGGAAGCTTCAAGTCTTGTTTCATTTGTGAAATTTCTGTCTGGAGCTTATAACTATAGCATCACTATGTGTTGCTTTGGCCCATTTGGGAAAAGGGTAACTTTACCTACCAAAGCAGGCATCTCCAGAAAGGAGAAAATACTTTCAGTGGGGTTTAATATACTGAAGCCCACTGCAAACACATAATGCCCACAGAGTATTTGTCAGGTGAAAGTTTCCATCATCCAAGTTAGAAGAGAGGCCTGGGTGGGAAAAAGGCAAGGGTTGCTTTTCATTGAAAATCACCTTTTGGGCTAGTGTTCCTTCTCTGAGTGGAGCCTAATTTCAAGCCTCTTTTTGTATGTCATTTCTGACATTGCTATCTGGGCTCTCATTGCCCTAGCATTGCTATTTGCAACTTTTCCCCTTTTGGGAAATGAGCAACTTTTCCCACCAAGCAGGCCTATCCAGAAAGGAGAAGACATATGCTGTGGGTTTCAAGCTACAAAACCTCACTGCAAACACCTAGTACCCATAGAGCATTTGGCAAGTGAGGAGCTAGATCAGACTAGTTAGAAGAGAGGCCTAAGTGGGTAAAAGGCCACCATGGGGAATGGTGTTCTTTCATTGAGCGAAGTCTACTTTGCAAGTCAGAAGCTTCAAGTCTTGTTTTGTGTCATTTGTGAGATGGCTATGTTGTTCTGAGGGCCCAAGCGTCTCTATGTGCTTCTTTGCCCCATTTGGGAAAAGAGCAAATATTCATAACAAAACATGGTTCTCCAGAAAGAACACCTTTTTTTCTTCTCTTTTTATTACTCAAATGAATTTATCACATCTGTAGTTGCATAATGATCATGACAATCTGATTTCACAGGATTTCCATCCCATAACCCAAGCACATCCCCCCACCCCCAAAACTGCCTCCTCCAGAGACCATACGTTTTTCAATGTCTGAGTCAGCATCTGTCCTGCAATGAAGTTCAGTCTCTCCTTTTTTCAGATTCCACATGGCAGTGAAAGCATTTGATGTGGGTGTCTCATTGTAGGGTGGACTTCACTTAGCATGATAGCTTCTAGGTCCATCCATGTTGCAAAAAATGCCGGTATTTCACCCCTTTTAATGGCTGAGTCATGTTCCATTGTGTATATGTACCACATCTTCTGGATCCACTCCTCTGTCGATGGACATTTAGGTTGTTTCCATGTCTTGGCTATTGCAAAGAGTGCTGCAATGAACATCGGAGTACATGTGTCTTTGTGAGTCGTGGTTTTCTCTGGGTAGATGCCCAGGAGTGGGATTGCTGGATCAAATGGTAGCTCTATTTTTAGTTTTCTGAGGCATCTCCATACTGTTTTCCACAGTGGTTGCACCATCTTACAATCCCACCAATAGTGTACTGCGGTTCCTTTTTCTCCACCCCCTCTCCAGCACTTCTTGTTTGTAGACTTTTTGATGATGGCCATTCTGGCTGGTGTAAGGTGGTACCTCAGAGTGGTTTTGATTTGCGTGTCTCTAATCATGAGTGATGTTGAACATCTTTTCATGTGTTTTTTGGCCACCTGTATGTCTTCTTTGGAGGAGTGCCTGTTTAGATCTTTTTCCCATTGTTGGATGGGGTTGTTTGTTTTTTTGGCATGGAGCTGCAGAAGGTGTTTGTAAATTTTGGAGATTAATCCCTTGTCAGTCGATTCACTTGCAAACATGTTCTCGCATTCTGTGGGTTGTCTTTTTGTGTTGTTTAGGGTTTCCTTTGCTGTGCAGAAACTTTTAAGTTTGATTAGGTACCATTTGTTTATTTTTGTTTTCATTGTGAATACTCTAAGAGGTGGATCTGAGAATGTTTGGCCTATGTTTTCCTCTAAGAGTTTGATAGTGTCTGGTCTTATATCTAGGTCTTTAATCCATTTGGAGTTTGTTTTTGTGTATGCTGTTAGGGAGTGTTCTAATCACATTCTTTGACATGTGGCTGTCCACTTTTCAGAGCTCCACTTATTGAACAAGCTGTCCTTTCTCCATTGTATAGTCTTGCTTCTGTTGTCATGGATTACTTGTCTGTAAGTGCATGGGTTTAATTCTGGGCTTTCTATCCTGTTCCACTGATCTATATGTCTGTCTTTGTGTCAGTACCATGCAGTTTTGATGACTGTTTCTTTGTAGTATAGTCTGAATTCTGGTAGCCTGATTCCTCCAGCTCCATTTTTCTTTTTCAGGATGTCGTTGGCAATTCTGGGTCTTTTGTACTTCCAAACAAACTTTAAAATCTTTTGTTCAAGTTCTGTGAAAAATGTCCTTGGTAGTTTGATAGGGATTGCCTTGAATCTATAGATTGCCTTATGTAGTATATTCATTTTGATAATATTAACTCTTCCAATCCACAAGCATGGTATATCTTTACATCTATTTGTGTCATCTTTGATTTCTTTCCTCACTGTCTTATAGTCTTCAGAGTACAGGTCTTTTATTTCTTTAGGTAAGTTTATTCCTAGGTATTTGATTCTTTTGGATGCAATGGTAAATGGGATTGCTTCTCCAATTTCCTTTTCTGCTTTTTCATTGTTAGTATATAGAAACACTATCTATTTCTGTGTATTGATTTTGTATCCTGAAACTTTACCAAATTCATGGATGAGCTCTAACCATTTTCTGATAGAGTCTTTAGGATCCTCTAGGTATAGTATCATGTCATCTGCAAATAGGGATAGTTTTACTTCTTCCTTTCCAATTGGGATTCCTTTTATTTCTTTTACTTCTCTGATTGCTATGGCTAGGACTTCCAAAACTATGTTGAAGAGTAGTGGTGAGAGCAGACACCCTTATCTTGTTCCTGATCTCAGTGGGAATTCTTTCAGCTTTTCACCATTGAGAATGATGTTCTCTGTGGGTTTGTCATATATGGCCTTTATCTTGTTGAGGTAGGTTCCCGTTATACCCACCTTCTGAAGGGTTTTGATCAGACATGGGTGTTGAATTTTGTCAAAGGCTTTTTCCACGTCTATTGAGAGAATCATATATTTTTTATTCTTCAGTTTGTTAATGTGGTGTATCACACTGATGGATTTGTGGATACTGAAGAACACTTGCATCCCTGGGATAAATCCCACTTGATCATGCTGTACAATCCTTTTAATGTATTGTTGGATGCGGTTTACTGGTATTTTGTTGAGGATTTTTGCATCGATGTCCATCAGTGAAATTGGCCTGTAGTTTTCTTTTCTGCCGGTATCTTTGTCTGGTTTTGGTACCAGGCTGATGGTGGCCTCATTGAATGAGTTTGGGAGTATCCCTTCCTCTGCAGTTTTTTGAAATAGTTTCAGAAGGAGAGGCATTAGCACTTCTCTAAATGTTTGATAGAATTTGCCTGTGAAGCCCTCTGGTCCTGGACTTTTGTTTGTTGGAAGTATTTTCATCACAGTTTCAATTTCAGTACTTGTGATGGGTCCGTTCATCTTTTGTATTTCATCTTGGTTTAATCTTGGAAGATTGTACTTTTCTAAGAATTTATCCATTTCCTCTAGGTTTTCCATTTTATTGGCATATATTTGCATATAGTAGTCTCTTAGGATCCTTTGTATTTCTGTGGTGTCCATTGTTACTTCTCCTTTTTCATTTCTAATTTTATTGATTTGAGTCTTCTCTCTTTTTTGCTTGATAAGTCTGGCTAGGGGTTTATCAATTTTGTTGATCTTTTCAAAGAACCAGCTTTTCGTTTCATTGATCTTTTCTATGGTTTTCTTCATTTCTATTTCATTGATTTCTGCTCTGATCTTTGTGATTTCTTTCCTTCTACTAACTTTAGGTCTTGTCTGTTCTCTCTGGAGCTGCTTTAGATGTAAAGTTAGCTTGTTTATTTGGGCTTTTTCTTGTTTCCTGAGGTGGGCTTGCATTGCTATAAACTTTCCTCCTAGAACGGCTTTTGCTGCATCCCATAGGATTTGGAGTGTTGTATCTTTGTTGTCATTTGCTTCTAGGTATTTTCTAATTTCCTCTTTGATTTCTTCAGTGATCCATTGGTTGTTTAGTAGCATGTTGTTGAGTCTCCACGTGTTTGTGTTTTTTGCAATTTTTTTCTTGTTGTTGATTTCCAGGCATATAGCATTTTGGTCAGAAAAGATGCTTGATATGATTTCAATTTTCTTAAAGTTACTGAGGTTGGATTTGTAGCCCAGGCTATGGTCAATCTTGGAGAATTTTCCATGTGCACTTGAGAAGAATGTGTATTCTGTTGCTTTTGGATAAAATGTCCTATATATATCTATTAAGTCCATCTGGTTTAAGGCATCATTCAGGGCCTGTGTTTCCTTATTGATTTTCTGTCTGGTTGATCTGTCCATTGCTTTAAGTGGGTGTTAAAGTCCCCCACTATGATTGTGTTATTGTCAATTTCTCCTTTTAAGGTTGTTAGCAGTTGCCTTATATATTGTGGTGAACCTGTGTTGGGTGCATAGATTTTTTAAATTGTTATAACATCTTCTTGGATTGATCCTTTGACCATTATGTAGTGTCCTTCTTTTTCCCTGAAAATATTCTTCATTTTAAAGTCTATTTTGTCTGATATGAGTATTGCTACTCCAGCTTTCTTTGGATCCCTGTTTGCATGAAATATTTTCTTCCATCCTCTCACTTTCAATTTGTATTGTGTCCCTAGAAGTGAAGTGGGTCTCTTGAAGGCAGCATATGTATGGGTCTTGTTTTTGTATCCATTCAGCCAGTCTATGTCTTTTGGTTGGGGCGTTTAGTCCATTCACATTTAAGGTAATTATTGATATGTATGTTCTTATTGCCATTTTATTAATTACTTTGGATTTGTTTTTGCTGCTCTTTTTCCTTTCCTTCTTCTTTGTTCTTTTCTGCCTATAGAAGTTCCTTTACTATTTGTTGTAAGGCTGGTTTAGTGTTGCTGAACTCTCTCAGCTTTTGATTATCTGAGGTTTTGATTTCTCCTTCAAATCTGAATGAGAGCCTTGCTGGGTAGAGTAATCTTGGTTGGATGTTTTTTCCTTTCATCACGTTGAGTACATCATGCCACTCCCTTCTGGCCTGCAGAGTTTCTGTTGAAAAATCTGCCGATAGCCTTATCGGGGTTCACTTCTATGTTGTTTCTTTTCCCTAGCTGCTTTCAAGATTTTCTCTTTGTATTTAATTTTGGTCCATTTGATTAATATGTGTCTCAGGGTGTTCCTCCTTGGGTTTATTTTATATGGTACTCGTGCTTCATGGATTTGAGTGAGTGATTCCTTCCCCATGTTAGGGAAGATTTTGGCTATTATCTCTTGGAATATTTTTTCTGTTCCCTTCTCTCTCTCTTCTTCTTCTGGCACCCCTATAATACAGATGTTGGTGCATTTCATGTTGTCCCAGAGTTCTCTGAGACTCTCTACATTTGTTTTCAATCGTTTTTCTCTTTTCTGTTCTGCATCTGAAATTTCCACTAATCTGTCCTCCACCTCGCTTATTCATTATTCTGCCTCCTGTATTCTGCTGTTAGCTGCTTCTAGTGATTTTTCTATTTTAGTTATTGTATTTTGCATCTCTTCTTGTTTAAGTTTTATATCTTGTATCTCTTTGCTCAGTGTTTCCTATCAGTTATCCATCTTTGCCTCCAGTTTATTTCCAATGTCTTGCCTCATCTTCAGCATCAACAATCTAAAGTCTTTTTCCTGGAGGCTGAGAATCTCCTCATGACTTAACTGATTTTCTGGGGTTTTTCCTTTCTCCCTCCTCTGAGTTATACTTCTCTGTCTTTTCATTTTTATAGGTTTTTGGTGTGGAGATCTTTTTACAGATAATAGAGTTGTAGCCTCTCTTATTTCTGATGTCTACCCCCCTGTGGCTGAAGTCAGTATGGGGGCTTGCCATAGGCTTCCTTATGGAAGATGCTGATGCCTGCCCCCTGGTAGGAGGAGCCAATTCTAATCCCTCTGTTGGGTGGGGCTTAGTCTCTGGATGGGATTAGAAGCAGCTGTGTGCCTGAGGGGTCTTTAGGTAGTCTGTTTACTGAGGGTGGGGCTGTGATCCCACCTGGATTGTTGTTTGCCCTGAGGCTTCTCAGTGGCTGGCTGATGGTTGGGGCCAGATTTTCCCAAAATGGCCACCTCCAGAGAAAGGCACTGCTGCTGAATATTTCTGAGAGCTTTACTTTCAATGTCCTTCCCTTACAACAAGCCAATTTCACCCCTGTTTTCCCAGGATGTCCACCAAGAACTGTGGTCAGGTTTGACCCAGATTCCCTTGGAGACTTTGCTTTGCCCTGGGACTCAGTGCACATGAAAATCTGTGTGTGCCTTTTAAGAATGGGGTCTCCATTTCCCCCAGTCCTGTGGAGCTCTTGTGCACAAGCCCCACTGGCCTTCAATGCCAGATGCTCCGTGGCTCTTTCTCCCCATGCCAGATCCCCACACGTGAGAGTTTGATGTGTGGCTGAGAACTCTCACTCCTGTAGGTGAGTGTCTGTGAACCAGTTAGTTTCCAGTCTATGGGGCTTCCCACCCAGGAAGTATGGGGTTGTTTATATCACAAAATCACCCCTCCTACCTCTTGATGTGGCCTCCTCTTTTTCTTCTGGAGTAGGATATCTTTTTTAAGGTTTCCGGTCCATTTGGGTGAAGTGTGCTCAGTCTTTAGTTGTGAATTTTGTTGTTTTTAGGAGAGAAGTTGAGCTCCAGTCCTTCTATTCTGCTATCTTAATCCCGTCTCCAGGACATTCGCCTCAGGAGAACACCTTTGGAATGGGTTTAAATCTACTAATATCCCCTGCAAACACCTAGTGTCCACAGAGCATTTGGCATATTAGTGGCTCCATTGCCTTTGTTAGAAGAGAGGCATAGGTGGCCCAAGGCAAGTGTTATTTTTCATTGCAAAACACAAATGGGGCTTTATTTATTTACTTTTTTTTTTTTTTACTGAGTGGAGTATAGTTCAGAATTTGGAAGCTTCAAGCCTCTTGTTTTTTGTCATTTTTGAGATGCCATTGGATGTTTTTCTCCCAAGAATCCCTATGTGCTGATTTGCACCATTTGAGTTAAGAGAGATTTTTCTAACTAATCAGCCTGCCCTGGAATGGAGAGGAGGTTTGGATTGGGTTTCAAGATACTGAAGCCCACTGCCAAACTTTGTGTCCACAGAGCATTTGACAGGGGAGCTGCTACATTGGCATTGTTTTAAAAGGGGCCTGGGTGGGAAACAGGCAAGGGTTGCTTTTCATTGCAAATCACCATTGGATCTGGTCTTCCTTCACTGGATGGAGTTTACTTTGAAAGTATGAAACTTCAAACCCCTTGTTTTATGTCATTTGTTAGATTGCTACATAGGGCTAATCACCCTAGCAGTGCTATGGGCTGCTTTGCCCCAATTTGGCAAATTTTCATACCAAAAAAAATATTTTTCAGAAAGGAGAACACATTTGGAATATGTTTCAAGCTCCTGAAGCCAATTGCAAACATGTGGTGCCTACAGAGCTTTTGGCAGGGGAAAATGTTCATTGACCTAGTTACAAGCAAGGCCTAGGTATAAAAATGGCAAGGTTACTTTTTGTTTCATATCACCATTGGGGCTGGTGTTCTTTCACTGAATGGAGAATACTTTGCAAGTAGGAAGCTTCAAATTTATTTTTTGTGTGTGTGTCATTTGTGAGATTGCTATTGGGCATTGATTGCACTAGCATCGCTATGTGTTGCTTTTTCCCTTTGTGAGAATAGCACCATTTCCTACCAAATCATTCTTCTCCAGAAAGGAGAATACATTTGGAGTGTGTTTCAAGCTTTTTTAGTCCATTGCAAACACCTGGTTCCCAAAGAGCATTTTGCAGAGAAGCAGTTCCATCAGCTTCGTGTGAAAAAGTCCAGGGTTGCTTTTATTGCAAACCATCATTGGGACTGCTGCTTTTCAATGAATGGAGTGTACTTGGCAAGTAGGAGGCCTCAAGCCTCTCGTTTAGTTTCATTTGTGAGATTGCTATGGGACACTGATTGCCCTAGCATCACTATGCTCTGCTTTCCCCATTTTTGAGAAGAGCACCTTTTCATATCAAATTGTACTTCTTTAGAAAGAACAGTTTTGAGAGTGTTTCAAGTTACTGAAGCACACATCAAAGACTGTGCTCAGATGGCCACTGAGCATCTGACAGGGGAGAGGTACCTTAGGAATTTTTATAACAGAGGCCAAGGTGGAAAAAAGGAAAGGGTTGCTTTTCATTGCAAACAACCATTGGGGCTGGTCTTCCTTCATTGAGTGTAGTTTACTTGGCAAGTAGGAAGCTTCAATCCTCATCTTTTGTGTCATTTTTGAGATTGCTGTCCTGAGCTTTTCACCCTAACATTGCTATGTGCTGTTTTGCCCTGTGTGGGAAAAGAGCAAATTTTCCTACCAAATGAGCCTCCTCCAGAAAGTATAACATGTTTGTAGTGGTTTTCAAGTTACTGATGCCCAATGCCAACACCTGGTGCTCATGGAGTCTCTCCCTTGCCAAATTCTCTTTGGACACTTGCTATTTGAACCAACTTCAGAAGCTTGAAACCCACTACAAATGTTCCTTCATTTCTGGAGATGCCTGACTGGTATGAAAATTTCCTCTTTTCCCAAATTTACCAAAGCAGCACATAGAAATGTTACTACAGTAATCCCACATAGCCATCCCACAAATGACACAAAACAAGAGGCTTGAATCATCCTACTTACAAAGTAATCTTCATTCTCTGAAGTAACTATAGCCCAATGATGGTTCACAATGAAAAGAAAACCTTGCCTTTTTACCACATGGGCCTCTCTTCAAACTCAGCCAATGGAGATACTTAGCTGCCAAATGCTCTGTGGACACTGAGTGTTTGCAGTGGGCCTCAGTGCCTGAAATCTACTGCAAATGTGTTCTCATTTCTGGAAAAGCATGATTTGCTAGGAAATGGTGCTCTTTTTCCAAATGGGACAAAGCAGCACATAGTGATGCTAGGGTTATCAGTGCCTGGGTGTTATCTCACAAGTGACACAAAACAAGAAGCTTGAAGCTTCCTACTTGCAAAGTAAACTCCACTCAGAAGGAGTGCCAGCCCCAATGGTTATTTGCAAGAAAAGTAACACTTGCCTTTTTCCCACTTAGGCCTCTCTTTGAACTAGATCAATGGAGCAGTTAACCTAACAAATGCATTGTGGGCATTATGTGTTTGTATAGGCCTCATTACCTTGAAACCCACTCCAAATAAGTTCTCCTTTCTGGGAAGCATGCTTTGGTTTGGTATGAAAATATGCACTTTTACCAAGTGGGAAAAAGAAGCACTTAGTGATGCTGAAGCTATAACCTGCTCATAGCAGTCTCAAAAATGACATACAACAAAAGGCTTGAAGCTTCTTACTTGCAAAATAAACTCCACTTAGTGAAATAATACCAGCCCCCATGGTGTTTTGCACTGAAAATCAACACTTGCCTTTTTCCTCTTAGGTCTCACTTAAAAAAATGACAATGGATACATTTACCTGCCAAATGCTCTGTGGGCACTAGGTATTTTCAGGAAGCTTTAATAGCTTGAAACTCACTTGAAACATTTCTTCTTTCTGGATATGCATGATTTATTATGAAAATTTGCACCTTTAGCAAAAGGAGCAAAGCAGCACATAGAGATTCTAGGGCAGTAAGCTGATAATAGCAATCTCAAAAATGACACATAACAAGAGGTTTGAAGATTCCAACTTTCAAAGAAAACTTCTCACAGTGAAAGAACACCAACCCCAATGGTGGTTTGCAGTAAAAAGCAACCCTTGCATTTTTTAAACCTAGACCTCTCTTCAAAGTTAACTTTTGCAGCAAGTCTCTTGCCAAATGTTCTGTGGGCAATAGGTGTTTGCATTGGCCTCAGTAGATTAAAACACACTCCAAATGTATTCTCCTTTCTGGAGAAGCCTTTTTTGGTATGATAATTTGCTCTTTTACCAAAGGAGCAAAGCAGCACATAGCTATGCTATGACAATAGCCCCCAATAGCTATCTCAGAAATGACACAAACAAGATGCTTGAAGCTGCCTACTTTTAAAGTATACTCTACTTAGTGAAGAACACCAGCCCAAATGGTGGTTTGCAATGAAAAGCAGCCCTTGTCTTTTTCCCATCTAGGCCTCTGTTATGACTAGGCCATTGGAACGGCTCCCATGCCAAATTCTGCTAGGACCCTAGCTTTTTTCTACTTGGCTTCAGAAGTTTGAAACCCACTTCAAACATGCTCTTCTTTCTGAAGAACACTGATTTGGAAGGATAGGTTGCTCTTGCCCCCAAATATGGAAAAGAAACACAGAGCAATGCTTGGGCAATAAGCCCCCAGTAGCTATCTCACAAAAGTCACACAACAAGATGCTTGAGGCCTCCAACTTGGAAAGTGTACTCCATTCAGTGAAAGAACACCAATAACAGTGGTGGTTTGCAATGGAAAGCAACCGTTACATTTTACAACCTAGGCTTTTCTTCTAACTTGACCAATGGAGCTGCTACACTGCCAAATGTTCTGTGGGCAGTAGGTGTTTGCAGTTGTCCTCATTAGCCTGAAATTTACTGCAAATATGTTCTTTATGAAGAGGCTTGATATGGTAGGAAAAGTTGATTTATTTCCAATGGGGGTAAAGTTGCACATAGTGACATTAGGGCCATAGGCACCTAATAACAATCTCAGAAATGGCACAAAACCAGTGGCTTGAAGTTTCCTATTTACCAAGTAAAATACGCCCAGTGAGTCAACACTAGACCCAATGGTGGTTTACAGTGAAAATCAACCCTTGCATTTTTTACACTTAGGCGTCTCTTCTAACTAGGCCAAAGGAGCTGCTCCACTGCCAAATGCTCGGTGGGCACTAGATGTTGGCAGTGGGCTTCAGCAGCTTGAAACTCACTGCAAATATGTTCTCCTATCTGGAGAAGCCTGATTTGGTAGGAAAATTTGCTCTTTTCCCACATGGGGCCAAACAGCTCATGAACGAGCCTAGGGTGAAAAGACACACACAGCAACCTCACAAATGATACAAAACAAAATGTTTTAAGCTTCCTACTTGCAAAGTAAACACAGCACTGTGAAGGATGACCATCTACAATGGTGTTTCATAATGAAAACCAACCCTTGCCTTTTGCACACCTAGGCCTCTGTTATAACTAGGCCTATGGAACAGCTCCACCACCAAAAGCTGTGAGTGAACTTGCTGCTTTGAGTGCATTTTAGAAGCTTTAAACACACTCCAAACATATTCTTCTTTTGGGAGAAACCTGATTTAGTTGGAAAAGTGCTCTTTTCACAAACAAGACAAAGCAGCAGATAGAAATACTAAGGCAATAGCCCCTCCCCCCATAGCAATTTCACAAATGACAAAAAAAACAAGGGGCTTGAAGTTCCTACTTAAAAAGTAAACTCGGTTCAATGAGGGACTAGACTAATGGTGGTTTGCAATAAAAACCAGCCCTTGCATTTTTCACAACACCTAGACCTCTCTTCTAACTAAGCAAATGGAGCCACCAATTTGTGAGATACTTTAAGGACACTAGGTGTTTGCAGTGGGCTTCAGTAGACAGAACCCACTCCAAATATGTTCTCCTTACTGGAGAATCATGATTTGGTAGGAAAACACACTTTTCTAATACACAGGGAACAGCAGCACATCATAATGCTTGGTGGAACAGAGTCTTAATGCAGTCTCACAAATGACACAAAACAAGATGTTTCCAACTTGCTACTTGCAAAGTATACCACATTCAGTGGAAGGACACCAAACTTCATGGTGTTTTTCAATGAAAAGCAACTCTTGCCTTTTCTACACTTAGGCCTCCTTTAAACCTAGGCCAATGGAGCCCCATTCCTGCCAAATGCTCTTTGGGCACTAGGTGTTTGCAGTGGGCTTCAATAACCTGAAAACCACTGCAAACATGTTCTCCTTTCTAGAGAAGATTGATTTGGTTGGAAAAGTCTATTCCCAAACATGGCAAAGCAAACATGTAGCAATGCTAGATTGATTAGCCCTGCATAGCAATACCACAAATGACAAAAAAACAAGATACTTGAAATTTCCTACTTGCAAAGTAAACTCCATTCAGTCAAGGAACACAAGCCCCCGATAGTGGTTTGCAATGAAAACAACCCTTGCCATTTTCCAACCTAGGCCTCCTTTCTAACTAGGATGATAGAATGCTCCTTGCCAAGTCCTCAAGGCACTAGGTGTTTGCAGTTGGCTTCAGTAGGTTGAAATCCAATACAACATGTTCTCTTTTCTGGAGAAGCATGATTTTTTGTAGGAAAAGTTGCTCTTTTACCAAACGGGGCAAAGCATCACAGCAATTTTAGGGTGATTAGCCACAAACAGCAATCTCAAAAATGAACCAAGACAAGAGGCTTAAAGTTTCCTACTTGCGAAGTAAACTCCACTCAGTGAAAGAACACTAGGCCCAATGGTGGTTTGCAATGCCAAGCAACACTTGCTTTTTCCTACTAAGGCCTGCCTTAAAACCAGGCCAATGGATCTCCAATCCTGTGAAATGCTCATTGGTAACAGGTCTTTGCAGTGCACTAGAATATATTGAAACACACTCCAAACATGTTCTCCTTTCTGAAGAAGCATGATTTGGTAGGAAAAGATGCTCTTCTCACAAATACAAGAAAGCAGCACATTGCAATGTTAGGTCAAACTGTACCTCATTCCATTCTCAGAAATGACACAAAACAAGAGGCTTTCAGCTTCCTACTTGCATTCCATTCAGTGAAACATCAGCAAGCCCAATGGTGGATTACAATGAAAAATAAGCCTTGCCTTTTTACCACCTAGGCAACTTTTCGAACTAGGCTGACAGAGCTACTTAGCTGCCAAATGCTCTGTATTAACTAGGTATTCCTGGTGGGCCTCAGTAGCTCAAAACCCATTGCAAACATGTTATCCTTTCTGGAGAGGCTTGATGTAGTAGGAAATTTCACACTTTTTCCAAATAGGGCAAAGCAGCACATGGAGAAGCTGAGTTGATCACAGCCCAGTAGCTCTCTCAAAATGACATAAAACAGAGGTGCAGGCAAGATGGCAGAAGAGTAAGAGGTCAAGCTCAACCTTTCCCACAAACACATAAAAAAAAAAAGCACATCTACATGTAAAACTACTTGCACAGAACATCAACTGAATGCTGGCAGAAGAACTTAAACCTCCAAAAAGGGCAAGAAACTCTTGACATAACTGGATAGATCAAAAGAAAAAAGAGAGAGAAAAAAAGGAATCAGGATGAAACTAGCATTCCCGAGAGGGAGCTGTAAAGGAGAAAAGGAACCTACACCCTGGGAAGCCACCTAACTGATGGAAAGATCAGCCAAGTCAGAGGGACCTCAAAGATGCTGATAAAATCACCACAGCAGGTCTGAGAATGGAAAAGCAGAATGAGAGACTCACAGATCATGTGAACCACTGGCACAGACACCACAGCCTGAGAAGCTCAGGTGGGGGCTGGGCACTGAGACTTAGGCTCTGGAGGTCAGTCCCAGGAGTGGGCTGGGGTGGCAGTGGGGAGACAACCTAAGGGTGTAAGAAGAAATGCACCATGAGCAGGGGAGCAGTAATCTAAGGGCTGGGGAGTGGAAAACCATGGCAGAAGGAATATGGGAGAAGGTTCAGACCCACAGGAGAGGCAAGCCACCCTTGTTGGGGAGGATGAGAAGAGGGGTGGGCCACCATAGGAAACTCCTTGAACCCCAGTGTGTATGCATGGCTGATGGCTCACAGAGGGCAGAGCATTCCCAGTGCAGCACTCCACAGCCAGAATCCACTCACTAGCCTGCCACAGACTGGGCCTCTCCAGCTGCAGAAAACCTCTCTCCACCCACCCTGACTGGGCCTCTCCAGCCTCAGGAAGCCACTCACCAGCCTTCCCCAGGCTGGGCATCTGCAGCACAGTCCCCAATGTCCAGAAGATGCTTGCTAGCTCACCATGGACTGGGTGTATCTTGCAGCTGGAAGCTGCTTGCTAGACTAAGGCAGACTGGACCTGCAGGTGGTGGGAGCAAACCACTGCAGTTGTCCCTGACTCCAGAAGTGAGCATGGCTCATGGCCACTGGCGATACCTGAATGAAAATCACTTGCAGCCCCAACCACTTCAGAGGACATCACAGAGAAGGACATTATGATGGGACACCACTTGATATTGCTCTAGCTCCCCCAGGAGCACACCCACCCTGAAGCTGCCCCTTCCAAATGTTCTGGGCAGTGCCCATATATTTGATCACTGTCCCTTCCAAGAAACCTACAACAAAGAGCACCTTGTGCAGCAAATCCTGTGGGGGCTAAGCAGAATGAGATGCTTCAAACATCATTTATAGGTGTTGGGTGCAAACCACCACAGTTATCTCTGGCTCTAGAGGGAGCAGTGGCCCAACACCACTAGGGGTAAGTGAACAGGCACCACTTGCAGCCACAATCACCTCAAGGTCATCACAGAGGAGGGCATTATGACCGAATACCACCTGTTGCTGCTCTTGCACCCTTGGGAACATACTGACCCTTCTGCTGCCACTGCTGTATGTTCCAGGCAGTACCCATATGCCATATCTCTGTCATTTCCCAGGACCCTGCAACTAGGAATAGCCTGTGCAGCACCTCCTATGTGGGCTAAGAGAGATACCTTCATGCATGGTCTATAGGTGGTGGAGGAAAACTACTGTAGTTATCACTGATGCCAGAGATGGCCATGGCCCATTCCCACTAGTGGTCCCTGAAAAGGTACCACCTGTGGTTCCAATCACCTCAGAGGAGGACATTGCAATGAAACACAAGCTGTTGTTGCTCTCATCCCCCTGGGAAATCACACACCCTGCTACTGCTACTGCCAAATGCTCTGGTAATTTTGCAGATCATCCTAGAGTTCATTACCACTTCTGAGGGCCCTGCAAAAATGAGTAGCCTGTACCACCTTCCTGCAGGTCTTTGATTCTGTTGAGAGCCCAAAGACTAGGCACTGACTGTTGGCCCTACCCATTGCCTCCTTCTCCCTGAAAATACACTGAGCACTCTGGGGATAACACCCTGCTCACACCAAAGAAAAAGACAGCAAAGATTCAAACTCCTACACCAAAAATAAATATAACCTCCCCCCAAATACAAAGGGGTATACTTGTATAGACATAGACTTAACAAGACCACAGTTTGGTTTCTCAAGTTCACAGAAAAAGAAAAACACAAGCAGGATGAAGAAGCTCAGAAATGATTCCCAGTTAAAGCAACAGGATAATTCACCTAAAGCAGTAAACATGGAAACAGACCTCTGCAGTCTGATGGATTTTGAGTTCAAAAGGGAGATAGTGAAAATACTGAAGGATTTAAGAGACTATATGAACAATAATGCAGGTTTCCTTAGAAAGGAACTAGAAAATATAAGGAGGGGCCAAGAAAAACTAGAAAATTTATTTGCAGAGATACAAACTGAGCTAAAGGCAAGAAAGACTAGAATGAATAATTCAGAGGAACGAATTAGTGACATGGAAGATAGAACAATGCAAATCATCCGAACAGGACAGCAGACAGAAAACCAAATGAAAAAACATGAAAGCAATATAATAGATTTTTGGGATAATATAAAGCAGGCCAATCTATGCATAATAGGAATTCCAGAGGGAGAAGAAAAAGATAAGACCATTGAAAATATATTTGAAGAAATTATGACTGAAAACATTCCAAATCTGAAGGATGATGACATGAAGATACAGGAAGAACAGAGGGCCCCAAACAAGTTGAACTCAAACAGGCCCACACCAAGACATATTATAATAAAAATGGCAAAAGTTAAAGAGCTGATTCTAAAGGCAGTGATAATTATGACAGAACCCCAACAAGGCTATCATCTGATTTCTCTACAGAAACACTACAGGCCAGAGAGAGTGGGAAGACATATTTAAAGTGCTGAAAGGAAAAAAAATGCAACTGAGAATACCCTATCCAGCAAGAATATCATTTAAAATAGAAGGGAAATAATGAATTTCTCCAACACACAAAACTTAAAAGAGTACAGCAAGAGTAAACCAATTCTAAAAGAAATACTGAGAGGGATTCTCTCTCTCTCAAAAAAAGGAAGAACTAGGATGGAGGAAAGCATAACTGGAAAGTAGTCAATTAAATTAGATGTCATACAAATATAAATATGAAGATGTTAAAAAAAGATCAAAATCATAAAATGTGGGCAAAGGAAGTGAGAAAAAATAGAATTTTTTTTATTTTAATGATGTGTTTGATCCTATATGACTATCAAGCTAAAGTAAGCAGATATTGGAAAGGGTTAACATAATTAAAAAACAAGGAAATCACAAATAAAAAGTGAACATTACATTTACAAAAACTGAAAAGTACTCAAGCATAAAATAAATGGAAGCCATCCACCAAGAAAAGAAAAGAGAAATATAGAATCCACTGGAAAATGAGTTTTAAAATGGCAATAATTTAACATTTATCAATAATCACCTTAAATGCCAATGGATTAAATGCTCCAATCAAAAGACACAGAGTGGTAGATTGGATAAAAAAGCAAAAACGTTAATCTCCTGCCTACAAAAAACTCACAAGGGCAAAGGACACATATAGATTAAAGGTGAGGGGATGGGAAAATACATTTCATGCCAATGGACAAGAGAGGAAAGCAGGAGTTGTGATACTCAGATCAGACAAAATAGAATTTATTTATTTATTTTTTTATTTTCCCACTGTACAGAAAGGGGATCAAGTTATCTTTACAGGTATACATTACAATTACATTTTTTCTCCCCACCCTTTGTTCTGTTGCAACATGAGTGTCTAGACAAAGTTCTCAATGCTATTCAGCAGGAACTCCTTGTAAATCTATTCTAAGTTGTGTCTGATAAGCCCAAGCTCCCGATCCCTCCCACTCCCTCCCCCTCCCATCAGGCAGCCACAAGTCTCTTCTCCAAGTCCTTGATTGTCTTTTCTGTGGAGATGTTCATTTGTGCTGGATATTAGATTCCAGGTATAAGTGATATCATGTGGTATTTGTCTTTGTCTTTCTGGCTCATTTCACTCAGGATGAGAGTCTCTAGTTCCATCCATGTTGCTGCAAGTGGCATGATGTCATTCTTTTTTATGGCTGAGTAGTATTCCATTGTGTATATATACCACTTCTTCCGAATCCAATCCTCTGTCGATGGACATTTGGGTTGTTTCCATGTCCTGGCTATTGTGAATAGGGCTGCAATGAACATGCGGGTGCACGTGTCTCTTTTAAGTCGAGTTTTGTCCGGATAGATGCCCAAGAGTGGGATTGCGGGGTCATATGGAAGTTCTATGTAGAGATTTCTAAGGTATTTCCAAACTGTTCTCCATAGAGGCTGTACCAGTTTACACTCCCACCAACAGTGCAGGAGGGTTCCCTTTTCTCCACAGCCCCTCCAGCACTTGCTATGTGTGGATTTATTAAGGATGGCCATTCTGACTAGTGTGAGGTGGTATCTCATGGTAGTTTTGATTTGCATTTCTCTTATACTCAACGATGTTGACCCTTTTCTTCATATGTTTGTTGGCCATCTGTATATCTTCCTTGGAGAAATGTCTATTCAGGTCTTTTGCCCATTTTTCCATTGATTGATTGGCTTTTTTGCTGTTGGGTTGTATAAGTGGTTTATATATTCTAGAGATTAAGCCCTTGTCGGTTGCATCATTTGAAACTGTTTTCTCCCATTCTGTTAGTTGTCTTTTTGTCTTCTTTTCGGTTTCCTTTGCTGTGCAAAAGCTTTTCAGTTTGATGAGGTCCCATGGGTTTATGTTTGCTCTAATTTCTATTGCTTTGGGAGACTGACCTGAGAAAATATTCCTGAGGTTGATGTCAGAGAGTGTTTTGCCTATGTTTTCTTCTAGGTGTTTGATGGAGTCCTGTCGTATATTTAAGTCTTTCAGCCATTTGGAGTTTATTTTTGTGCATGGTGTGAGGGTGTGTTCTAGTTTCATTGCTTTGCATGCAGCTGTCCAGGTTTCCCAGCAATGCTTGCTGAATAGACTTTCTTCTTCCCATTTTATGTTCTTGCCCCCCTTGTCAAAGATTAGTTGACCTTAGGTGTCAGGGTTTATTTCTGTGTTCTCTATTCTGTTCCATTGGTCTGTCTGTCTGTTTTGATACCAGTACCACACTGTTTTGGTGACTGTGGCTTGGTAATATTTCTTGAAGTCTGGGAGAGTTATGCCTCCTGCTTGATTTTTGTTTCTCAGGATTGCTTTGGTGATTCTGGGTCTTTTGTGGTTCCATATGAATGTTTGGATTGTTTCTTCTAGTTCTGTGAAAAATGTCCTGGTAAATTTGATAGGGATAGCATTGAATCTGTAGATTGCTTTGGAGAGTATGGCCATTTTTACAATATTGATTTTCCCAATCCAGGAACATGGAATATCTTTCCATTTCTTTACGTCTTCTTTGATTTCCTTGATTAAAGTTTTATAGTTCTCGGCATATAGGTCCTTTACCTCCTTGGTCAGGTGTATTCCGAGGTATTTGATTTTGTGAGGTGCAATTTTAAAAGGTATCGTATTTTCATATTCCTTTTCTAATAGTTCATTGCTGGTATACAGAAATGCAACTGACTTCTGAATGTTAATCTTATATCCTGCTACCTTGCTGAATTTATGAATCAGTTCAAGTAGTTTTGGGGTTGAGTCCTTCAGGGTTTCTATGTATAGTATCATGTCATCTGCATACAGTGACAGTTTGATCTCTTCTCTTCCTATATGGATGCCTTTTATTTCTTTTGTTTGTCTAACTGCTGTGGCTAGGCCTTCCAAAACTATGTTGAAGAGCAGTGGTGAGAGTGGGCATCCCTGTCTTGTTCCAGATTTGAGTGGCAAGGCTTTCAGTTTTTCCCCATTGAGGATTACATTTGCTGTGGGTTTCTCATAAATGGCTTTGATTATATTCAGGAATGTTCCCTCTATACCCACTTTGGCGAGGGTCTTGATCATGAATGGATGTTGGACTTTGTCAAATGCTTTTTCTGCGTCTATTGAGATGATCATATGATTTTTGACTTTTTTTTTGTTAATGTGGTGTATGATGCTGATTGATTTGCATATGTTGAACCATCCTTGTGAACCTGGGATGAACCCAACCTGGTCATGGTATATGATTTCTTTGATGTGTTGTTGGATTTGGTTGGCTAAGATTTTGTTGAGAATTTTTGCATCTATATTCATCAATGATATTGGGTGATAGTTTTCTTTTTTGGTGGTATATCTGCCTGGTTTTGGAATGAGGGTGATGGTGGCATCATAGAATGTCTTTGGGAGGATTCCTTCTTCTTCAACCTTTTGAAAGAGTTTAAGGAGGATGGGCACCAGTTCCTCCTTATATGTTTGATAGAATTCGCCTGTGAAGCCATCTGGTCCTGGACTTTTATTTGTAGGGAGTGTTTTAATGACCTCTTCAATTTCCTTTCTAGTGATCGGTCTGTTCAGTTGGTCTGTTTTTACTTGATTCAGTTTTGGCAGGCTCTAAAATTCTAGAAAATTGTCCATTTCTTCCAGATTGTAAAACTTGTTGCCATATAGTTGTTCATAGTATTCTCTTATGGTTTTTTGTATTTCTACTGTATCTGTTGTGATTTCACCTTTTTCACTTATAATTTTGGTTATTTGGGTTCTTCCTCTCCTCTTTTTAGTGAGGCTGGCCAGGGGTTTGTCAATTTTGCTTACCTTTTCAAAGAACCAGCTCTTGGTTTTATTAATTTTCTCTATTGTTTTTTGAGTCTCTATTTTATTGATTTCTTCTTTGATCTTTGGAATTTCCTTCCTTCTGCTGACTTTAGGCCTTTTTTTGTTCTTTCTCTAATTCATTTAAGTGGAGGGTTAAATTGTCCATTTGGGATCTTTCTTCTTTTTTGAGAAAGGCCTGTATTGCTATAAATTTCCCTCTGAGCACTGCTTTCGCAGCATTCCATAGATTTTGAGAAGTTGTGTCTTCATTATCATTTGTTTCAAGGTAGTTTTTAATTTCCTTCTTGATTTC
This sequence comes from Phacochoerus africanus, assembly GCF_016906955.1. NCBI lineage: Eukaryota > Metazoa > Chordata > Mammalia > Artiodactyla > Suidae > Phacochoerus > Phacochoerus africanus. The sequence continues at coordinate 53,488,451 of NC_062560.1, forward strand.
CTCATTGACCCATTGGTTTTTTAGTAGCATGTTGTTTAGGCTCCATGTAGTAGGTTTTTTCTCTTTCCTTTTCCCATGGTTGATTTCTAATTTCATGGCATTGTGGTCAGAGAAGATACTTGAGATAATTTCTATGCTCCTAAATTTATTGAGGTTAGCTTTGTGTCCCAATATGTGGTCGATTCTTGAGAATGTTCCATGAGCATTTGAGAAGAATGTGTATTCTGCTTTTTTTGGATGTAGTGTCCTGAAGATATCAATTAAGACTAACTTTTCTATTGTTTCCTTTAGGATCTCTGTTGCTTTATTGGTTTTCTGTCTAGAGGATCTGTCCATTGATGTGAGGGGGGTTAAGGTCTCCTACTATGATTGTATTTTCATCAATATCTCCCTTTATGTCTGTTAATATTTGTTGTATGTATCTGGGTGCTCCTGTATTTGGGGCATATATGTTGACGATAGTAACATCCTCTCCTTGGATGGACCCCTTAATCATTAAATAGTGTCCTTCTTTGTCTTTCTTTATGTCTTTGGTTTAAAGTCTATTTTGTCATATATGAGTGTTGCGACTCCTGATTTTCTGTCATGTCTATTGGCGTGAAATATTTTTCCCCACTCTTTCACTTTCAATCTATATGTATCCTTGTCCTAAGGTGAGTTTCCTGTAGGCAGCATATTGATGGGTTTTGCCTTTTTATCCACTCTGTGCCTCTTGATTGGAGCATTCAGTCCATTGACATTTAAAGTGATAGTTGATAGACGATTATTGCCATTTTGAACCTCGTGTTCCAGTTGATTCTATGGTTCTCCATTCTTCCTTTTTTTTTTTTTTTGGTTGGATTGTCTCTGGTTATTATGTGCTTGGGTGTTTTTTTTCAATTTTTGTGAATGCAATATTTGGTTTTGGCTTGTGTTTGCCCTGTTTTTTAAGTATGCTAAGCCCTTCCTATAATTGTGTGTTTTAGCCTGATGGTCTGGTAGATTCAAACACTTCATTACTGTATTAAAATTAAGAAAAGAAACAAACAAACAAAAAGGGTTATTTATTTCCTAACATCCCTTACACACATTTTATGATTTTGATGACTCTTTTTTATTATTTTCTCTTTAATTTTGTTTTGTTTGAAGCATATTCATGATTAAATCTGTATGCTGGCTTATTTGAGTGACTTCTCTCTGATTGTGTTTTCCTCAGTCTTAGTTCTTCCTCTTCTTTTTTTTTTTCTTTTCTTTTTACTCCCTTTCTTTCCTTCCTTTGTTTTTGGTTTAGAGAAGCCCTTTCAGTATTTCTTTTAGCCTGAGTCTTGTATTGCTGTATTCTTTTAGTTTTTGTTTTTTGGAAAAAAATTTTATTTCCCCTTCTATTTTAAATGATATTCTTGCTGGATAGAGTATTCTAGGTTGCATACTTTTTCCTTTTTGCACTTTAAATATCTCTTGCCATTCCCTCCTGGCCTGTAGTGTTTCTGTAGAGAAATCAGCTGATAAGCTTATGGGGGTTCCCTTGTAGGTAACATTCTGCTTTTCTCTGGCTGCCTTTAGGATCCTCTCTTTATCACTAACTTTTGCCATTTTTATTATGATGTGTCTTGGTGTGGGTCTGTTTGGGTTCAGTTTGTTTGGGGCCCTCTGTGCTTCCTGTATCTTGATCCCAGTATCCTTTATATTTGGGAAGTTTCCAGTGATAATTTCTTCAAATATATTTTCCATCCCCTTATCTTTTTCTACTCCTTCTGGAATTCCGATTATGCATAGATTGGCCCACTTTATATTATCCCATAAGTCTCTTATATTGCTTTCCAGTTTTTGGATTCGGTTTTCTGTCTGTTGACCGGATTGCGTGATTTCCATTATTCTATCATCCATATCACTGATTCGTTCTTCTGCATTATTCATTCTGGTTTTTACTGCCCTTAGTTCAGTTTGCATCTCTGCAAATGAATGTTCTAGTGTTTCTTGGCTCCTCGTTATGTTTTCTAGTTCCTTTCTGAGAGTATCTGCATTACTATTCATATCTTCTCTTCATTCCTTCAGTATTTTCTCACTATTTCTCTTTTGAACTCCAGGTCTGTCAGACTGCAGAGCTCTGTTTCATTGTTGACTGTTTTAGGTGAGTTCTCCTGTTGGTTTGACTGGGGGTGGTTTCTCAGCTTCTTCATTTTGCTTGTTGGTTTCTTTTTCCTGTGGGAGTTGTACTCTCTGTGGCCGGGCAGTTTTTGACTTATCACTGCTGTGGAATGTATCCTGAGGGCTGGCGTTGTTGGTCAGTCTTCTTTGAGGTAGTGTGGCTTTTCTGGAATGTTGAATAGGGCTAACAGCATCTCTTTGAGGCAAAGGAGGTTTTTCTGAAGGCAGACAGGACTGGGAGGTCCACACCACATTGAGAGCAGTTTTCACTCAGTCAGGCAGAGCTTGCTCTGGTTTTTTTAGGCTGTGGGGTTCTTGCAGGGGGCTGGTCATGCTGGGCAGCTGTTCCATGGGTGTGCAGCACCCCCCGAGGGCTGAAGAAGCTATCTGGGTCACTGAGAACCCAAGGGGCTCTTCCCTAGGGCAGCCCAACTCAGAAGGACTGTCTGAGAATGTAGGCAGATCTTTTTCACAGTCTGGTCAAGCTTGTTGTTGCTTTTCTGGGATGCAGGGGGTTTGCCTGTAGCTGCTGTCCTTTGCAGCTCTTCCAAAGAGTTCGGATCACCCCAAGGGCTGGAGCAGATAGCTGGGGTGCTAAAAATCCAAGAGGCTCTTCCCCACAGCAGCCCAACTCAGAAAGACTGTCAGAGAATTAGGCAGATCTTTTCACCACCTGGTCAGGCTTGTTGTAGCTTTTCTGGGCTGCAGGGGGTCCTTCAGAGATCTGGCAGTCCTATGCAGCTGTTCTACGAGATTTCCACTCCCCCTGAGGGCTTGGGTGGCTAGCTGGGCCACTGTGAGCGCAAGAGGCTCCTCCCCAGTGAAACCCGACTTGGAAAGACTGTCCATGAATTAGGCAGATGTTTTCACGGCCCAGCCAGCCTTTTTTTAGCTTTTCTGGGGTGCAGGGGGTCCTGCTGGGAGTTGGCAGTCCTGTGCCATTGTTCCATGGGAATGCAGCTCCTCCTGAGAGCTGGAGTGGCTACCTGGGCCACTGTGAAACCAAGAGGCTCTTCTCTGGGGCAGGCTGACTCAGAAAGGCTGTCTGAGAATTAGGCAGATCTTTTCACAGCCTGGCCAGGCTTGTTCTAGCATTTCTGGGCTGCAGGCCTTTCCTCTGTGGTTGGTGGTGTTTGGTGCTGCTCACGGGGTGTATCCCCTCTGAAGGTCAAGCAGACCTATGCAGGGACAGCCCCTGCAGTGGTAGGATTCAGGCAATTTTTGAGGCCAGCCCTCCTGGATGGCAGGCAGCCCCAGGTCCAGCGAGTTGGTGGGGGGGGAGGGGATGCACTGGGAAGCACAGCTTTCTGATAGCTAGTGGGCCAGTAAGCTTGCTGTGCTGTGGGGAGTATTCTATGGGGACCCACCACTTCCTCTCTCCCCTCCCCAACACTGGTGCAGACCAGGCTTTTCTCCCAGGCTCCCTCTGATGTGGCTTTCCGCTTCCCTGCCTGTAGAGTATTGCTCCCTTCCCCTGCGATAGCTTTGTTTTCTAGTCTCCTAGGCAGTCTCTGCCCAGTCAAACTTGACAGACTGGTTTCTAGACCTCCCAAGCAGTCTCTGTTCCACCCCCCCCCAGCCCTTTCCTGATGACTAACCTCCAGATCACAGGTCCCAGTGCCCAGCCCCCACCCAGGAATCTCAATTTTCGGTGACTGTGCCTGTAGTTGAGATGATCCATTCAGTTCTCAATATGCTTTTCAGAACTCCAACTTACTGCTACACTCTTCTCTTCATCTGGAGATTCCTCTGGTTCATTTGATCTTTCCCCCTGAGTAGGTGACTTTCCAGTGTGCAGGATCCCTTTCTCCTCCACAGTTCCCTTTCGGGAGTGCCTGTCCAGCTTGGATTCACCTTCTTTCACTCTCCTCTTTTCTCTTGTTTTACCTAGTAATGTCATGAATGACTTGCCATTATTGGAGTTTAGGTTCTTCTGCCAGAGATTGGTTGCTGTTCTGTGTGAGTCATTTATCCTGTAGATGTGTTTTTGTGTGTGTGTGTGTTTGTGGGAGAGGGAGAGCATGTTCCCCTACTCTTCCACCATCTTGTCTGCCTTTGAAAATAGACTTTAAAACAAAGGTCATAAAGAAAGACAAAGAAGGACACTATTTAATATTTAAAGGATCCAGTCAAGAAGAGGATATTACAATCATCAATATATATGCCCCTAATATAAGAGCACCCAGATAACTAAAACAAATGCTAACAAACATAAATGGAGAAATTGATGGGAATACAATCATAATAGGAGATTTGAACACCACACTCGCATCAATGGACAGATCCTCTAGACAGAAAATGGAAGAGAACATAGGCAAAATATTCTCTGACATCAACCTTACAAATGTTTTCTCAGATCAGTCTCCAAAAGTAACAGAAATAAAAGCAGAAATAAACCAATGGGACCTAATCAAACTGACAAGCTTTTAAACAGAAAAGGAAAGCAAAAAGAAAACAAAGAGACAACTTACAGAGTGGGAGAAAATAGTGTCAAATGATGCAACTGACAAGGGCCTAATCTCTAAATTATACAAGCAAGATATACAACTCCACAGCATAAAAGCCAACAACCCAATGGGAAGATGGGCAAAGGACCTGAATAGACATTTCTCCAAGGAAGATATACAGATGGCCAACAAGCACTTGAAACAATGCTCAACATCATTGACTATTAGAGAAATGCAAATCAAAACTACCATGAGATACCTCCTCACACCAATCAGAATGGCTATCATTAAAAAGTCCACAAATAACAAGTGTTTGAGAGGTGTGGAGAAAAGAGAACCCTCTTGCACTACTGGTGGGAATGTAAGCTGGTAATACCACTATTGAGAACAGTATGGAGGTACCTTAGAATTCTACACATAGAACTACCATATGACCCAGCAATCCCACCCTTCTTCATATATCAGGACAACACTTTCCTTAAAAAAGACGCATTCACTGGCATGTTCATTGCAGCACTATTCACAATAGCTGAGACATGGAAACAACCCAAATGTCCATCAATAGATGATTGGATCAGGAAGATGTGATATATATACAAAATGGAATACTACTCAGCCCTAAAGAGAACAATATAATGCCATTTTCAGCAACATGGATGTAAGTAGTGGCTCTCATACTAAGTGAAGTAAGTCAGAAAGAGAAAGACAAATACCATGTGATATCACTTATATCTGGAATCTAATATACACCACAAATGAACCTTTCCACAGAGAAGAAACTCTTGGACTTGGAGAATAGACTTGTGGTTGCCAAGTGGAGGGGAAGGGAGTGGGATGGACTGGGAGCTTGGTGTTAATAGAGGCAGACTATTGCCTTTGGAATGGATAAGCAATGAGATCCTGCTGTGTAATACTGGGAACAATGTCCAGTCACTTATAATGGATCATGATAATGTGAGAAAAAGAATGCATACATGTATGTGTAACTATGTTACCATGCTGTACAGTAGAAAAAAATAATTGGAAAAAATAAATTAATTATTGTAATATTCAAAGAAAATGACACAAAATAAGAAGCTTGAAGTTTCCTACTTACAAAGTAAACAACATACAGTGAAAGAATAGAAACCCCAATGTTTTTTTTGCATTGAAAAATAACCCTGGCTTTTACAACCTAGGCTTCTCTTCTAATTAGGCCAATGGAACCACCTCACTCCCAAATGCTCTGTGGGCACTAGTGTTTGCAGTGTGCCTCAGTAGCCTGAAACCAATGGCAAACTTTCCCTTTCCAGAGAAGCTTGATTTTATGTGAAAAGGCACTCTATTCCAAAATGGGGTAAAGCTGCACATAGCAATGCTAGTGCAATAAGCCCTGCATAGTAGTCTCACACATTGTACAAAAAAAAACCAAAACCAAAACCAAAACCAAAAACAGGCTTGAAGTTTCCCATTTGCAATGTAAAATCCACTCTGTTAAGGAACCCTAGACACAAGGGTGTTTGCAACAAAACTCAACTCTTGCCTTTTTCCCACCCAGGCTACATTTCTAACTAGGCCAATGGAGTCGATCCTTGCCAAATGTTTTGTGGGCAACTGGTGTTTAAACCAGGCTTTGATAGGATGATACACACTCCAAATGTGCTCTCCTTTCTGGATAAAATGGGTAAAGTAGCACAAGAGATGCTAGAACATTAAGCAGATCATAGCCATCTCACGAATGACACAAAACAAGAGGCTTGAAGCTTCCTACTAGAAATTCTACTCCACTCAGTGAAGAAAACACCAGCCCCAATGTTAGTTTTCCATGAATTGCAACCCTTGTTTTTTACTGCCTCTTTTAACTAGGACGATGGGGTCATCCACCTGTAAATGCTCTATGGGAACTAGGTGTTTGCAGTGGGCTTCAGTAGCTTGAAACCCACTCCAAACATGTTCTCCTTTCTGGAGAAGATTAAACCCCACATAGTGACATCAAAAATGATAGAAAACAAGACGCTTGAGGCTTCCAAATGCAAAGTATACTCCACTCAGTAAAAGAACACAGCACCATTGGTGGTTTGCAATGAAAAGAAACCCTTGCTTTTTATCACCCAGGCTTCTCTTCTAACTAGACCAAAGGATATATGCTCCCCTGCAAAAGGCTCTGTGAGCTTTAGGTGTTTGAGTGGGCTTCAGCAGCCTAATATCCACGGCAAATATGTCCTCCTTTATGGAGAGGCTTGATTTGTTAGGAAAACCTGCTCTATTCACAAACATGGTGATACTAGGATGATAAACCAGGCATAGCAGTCACAAATGACACAAAACAAGAGGCTTGAAGCTTCCTACTTGCAACATAAAATCCATTCAGTGAAAGAACACAGTCCCCAGTGGTGCCTTGCAAGGAAAAGCAGCCCTTGCTTTTTTAACAACTAGGCCTCTCTTCTAACAAGTCCTATGGAGCTATTCCTCATGAAGTGCTCTCTGGCTACTAGGTGGTTGCGGTGGACTTCAGTAGCTTGAAATCCACTCCAAAAGAAGCCTGATTTGGTAGGAAAAGTTGCTCTTTTCACAAATGGGGAAAAGTAGCACATAGTGATGCTCGGGCAATCAGTGCACCATAGCTCTCTCAAATTATACAAAACAAGAGGCTTGAAGCTTCCAGCTTGCAAAGTCTATTCTACTCAGTGAAAAAACAGCAACCCTAATGGTGGTTTGCAATGAAAAGCAACACAACTTTTTCCAACCTAGGCCTCTCTTATAAAAAGTATGATGGGGCTGTTCCGCTAAGAAATGCTTTTTGGCACTAGACATTTTCAGTTAGTTTCAGTAGTTTGAAACACACTCCAAAAATTCTCCTTTATGGAGAATCCTTATTAGATTGAAAATTTGATCTTTTACCAAATGGGGAAAAGAAGTGCTTAATGATGCTATGGCTATCAGTGCCACATAGCTATCTCAAACTGACACACACAAAAAAAAGATTCCTACTTGCAAACTAAACACCACCCAGTGAAAGAAAACCAGTCCCATTAGTAGTTTGCAATGAAAAGCAAGCCTTGCCTTTATGCCATATATACCTCTCTTCTAACTAGGCTGATGGAGCTTCTATCATGCCAAAAGCTCTGTGGACACAAGGTGTTTGCAGTGGACTTCAGAAGCTTGAAACACATTCCAAACATGTTTACCTTTCTGAAATAAACTGATTTGAAAGGAAATGTTGCTTTTTAACCAAATGGGGAAAACAACACAGAGGATAAAAGGGTGATAATTGCCCCATTGCAAACTGACAAATGACACAAAACAAGAGGTTTGAAGGGTCCTACTTGAAAAGAAACTCCACTCAGTGAAAACACCTGAGACACAATCATGGTATTCAGTGAAAAGCAACCCTTGCCTTTTTTCCACCTAGGCTGCTCTTCCAAATAGGCTGATGAAGCTGCTCACCTGCCAAATGATCTTTGGGTACTAAGTGGTGTAGTGGGCTTCTATAGGCTGAGACCCACTGCAAACATCATCTCCTTTCTGGAGAAGATTGATTTAGTAGGAAAAGCTGCTCTTTTCCCAAACAGGGCAAAGTAGCATAGAGGGTGATAAGCCCCCTATAGCAATCTCACAAATAACAAAAAACAAGAGGTTTGAAGCTTCCTACTTATAAAGTAAACTCCTCACAGGTAAAAACACCAAACCCAATGGTGGTTTGCATTGAAAGCAACACTTGCCTTTTTCAAACAAAGGCCTCTCTTTGAAATAGACCTATGGAACAGATCCCTTGCCAAATGCTCTGTGGAAAATAGGTGATCATATTGGCCTCAGTAGCTTGAATCCTACCTAAACATGTTCTACTTTCTAGAGAAGCATGATTTGGTATGAAAATTTGCAATTTTTCCCAAATGGTGCAAAGCAGCACATAGCAATGTTAAGGTGCTAAGCCACTCATAGCCATCTCAAAAATGATACAAAAGAAGAGGCATTAAGATTCTTACTTTCAAAGTAAACTCCACTCAGTGGAAGAAACCAGCCATGGTGATGATACGCAATTAAAAGCAACCCTTCCCTTTTTTCCACTTAGGGCTCACTGAAAACTAAAACAGTGGAGACACTATCCAGCCAAAAACTCTGTGGAAACTTGGTGTTTGCAGTGGGCTTCAGTACCTTGAAAGCCAATCCAAACATGTTCCTGTTTCTGGAGAAACATTTTTTTTATGAAAATTTGCTTTTACCAAATGGGGTAAATGAGCACATAGCATTGCTAGGGCAATCATCCCTTGGTAGCTATTGTAAAAAAAGACACAAAATAAGAGGCTTGAAGCTTCCTGCTTGCAATGTAAAATCCACTCAGTGAAAGAACACCAGCACCAATTGTAGTTTGCAATGAAAAGCAACCCTTGTGTTTTTCAAACCTAAGCCTCTCTTTGAAATAGAATAAAGGAGCAGATCAGCTACCAAATGCTCTGTGGGCAATAGGTATTTGAATTGACCTCAGTATCTTGAAACCCACTCCAAACATGTTCTCCTTTTGTAGAAAAGCATTTTTTATTATGAAAATTTGCTCTTTTCCCAAACATGGCAAAGCAGCACAGAGTGATGTTAGGACTATAAGCACATGGTATCTATTTCAAAAATGAAACAGAAGAGGCTTGAATCTTACTATTTTAAAAATAAATTCCTCTCAGTGAATGAACACAAGCCCCATGGTGGTTTGAAATTAAAGCAATGCTTGCCTTTTTCAAACCAAGTCCTCTCTTCAATCTAGACTCGATGGAGTACCTCAGCTGCCAAGTGCTCTGTGGGCAAGAGATGTTTTCTTTGCCCTCAGTAGCTTTAAACCCACTCCAAACATGTTCTCCTTTCTGGAGAAGCCTAATTTTGTACCAAAATATCTGTTCATACACAGGAAAAAGCAGGACATAATAATGCTAGGTTTATAGTGTACCATAGCAATCTCACAAATAAAAGAAAACAAGACACTGGAAGCTATCTACTTGCAAAGTATAGTGCACTAGTGAAAGAACTCCAGCTCCAATGAAATTTTACTATGAAAAGCAACATTTGCATTTTTCCCATCTAGGCCTCTCTTCTAACTATGCCAAATGCCTGTGGGCACTAGGTTTTAGCAATGTGATTCAGTAGCTTGAACCCCATTCCAAGCATTCTTTTAGCTGGAGAAGCTTGATTTGGTCATAAAAGTTGCTCTATTCCAAAACTGGTAAAAGCAGTACATGGTGATACTAGGACAATATGCCCCACATAGCAGTCTCACAAATGACACATAACAAGAGGCTTGAAGCTTCCTCCTTGTAAAGTGTACTCCATTCAGTGAAAGAAGACCAGCCCCAATGTCAGGTTGGAATGAAAAGCAAACATTGAATTTTTCCCATTGAGGACTCTGTTCTAATTAGGCCAATGGAGCATAACTGCCAAATGCCTTGTGGGAATTAGGTGATACAAGTGGCATCCAGTAGCTTGAAACCCACTCCAATCATGTGCTCTTTTATGGAGAACCCTGATCTTGTAGGAAAAGAAGATCTTTACATACAGGGAAAAGTAGCAGCTAGTGTGCTAGGGTGATAAGCACTCCATAGCAATCTCAATAATGACACATAACAAGAGGCTTGAAGCATCCTACCTGCAAAGTAAATTCCACTCATTTAAAGACCACTGACCCAATGATGTTTTGCAATGAAAAGCAACACTTGCCTTTTGCCCAACCAGGGATCTCTCTAAATAGTAGCTGCTTCCCTGCCAAATTCTCTGGGGGGCACTAGGTATTTGCAGTGGGCATCAGAGGCTTGAACCCACCACAAAAGTGTTCTTCTTACTGGAGAGGCCTTTTTTGGTATAAGAATTTGCTCTTTTCCCAAATGGTATAAAGGAGCTCATAGAGATGCTAGAGTGATAACTACACCATAACAATCCCACAAGTTACACAAAACAAGAGGCTTGAAGGTTCCTACTTGCAAAGTATACTCCACTAATAGATAAAACAAGAGAACTGAGGGTGGTTAGCAATGCAAGGGAACCTTTGCCTTTTTACTTCATAAGCCTCTCTTTAAATTAGGCCAATGGAGCTAATCACCTGCCAAATGCTCTGTGGGCACCAGGTGTTTACATTTGGCTTCAGTAACTAGAAACAGACTCCAAACTTGTTTAACTTTCTGGATAAGCCTGTTATGGTAGGAAAAGTAGACTCCACTCTGTGAAAGAATACCAGCTCCAGTGTTGGTTTGCGATGCAAAGCAACCCTTGCATTTTCCCAACCTAGGCCTCTCCAAATAGGCTGATGGAGCCATTGGACTATCAAATGCTCTGGTTACCAGGTGTTAGCAGTGGGCTTCAGTAACTTAAAACCCATTTCAATCTTGTTCTCCTAACTGAAGAAGCCTCATTTGCTCACAAAAGTTGCTCTTTTCTCAAATGGGAAAAACAACACTGTGGTGCTAGGGTGATAAGTGCATCACATTTGTAATCTCACAAATGACACAAATAAAGAGGCTTGAAGATTCCTTCCAGCAATAGACTCCACTTAGTGAAATTAAACCAGACCCAATGGAGGTTTGCAATGAAAAGCAAACTCTTGCATATTTCCAACTTAGGCTTCTCCTATAACTAGGCTGATGGAGCCAATACCCTGCCAAATTAGCTGTGGCCACTTGGAGTTTTCACAGGGCTTCAGTTGCTGAGACCAGCTCAGCAGGATGGGGCTGAAGAATGGGTGCTATGTAACTTAAGGAAAGAAAGTTAACATAAAACAAGACACAGAGACATTTATCTTAAGTAAAGGTGGGAACTGGGAGACTCAAGGTCTCGGGGACCAAGAGCCCTGCATCAAGAAACCACACTGATTTTATTGTGCTCTTGAGGATTATGTCAAGTGAAAAGGGGATTGTAGGTGCAGGATATAGGTATTTTTTTTATTATTTTACAAGTCACTTAGCTGGTAAATGGTTAAACTTTTTACTCTAAACTATAGGCATTTAAGAATTATTAGCATTTGAGTTAGCTATCTATGCATAGCATTTCAGAGAATCCTCAAGTCATTTACCATCACTGTGACTGTTTCTCAAGTAGGAAGACAGGACAAAGTAAAGGAGGACAAGATGGAGTTTTCAGCAAAGAGGCTAAGAAAATATTATAAAAACATGTCTGGCAACATTCAGTAGCTAGAAACCCACTACAAACATGTTTTTTCTTGAGATGCCTGATTTGGTAAGAAAAGTTGCTCTTTTCCCAAAATGGGTAAAAGCATCACAAAGCAATGCTAAGGCAATAAGGCGCCACATAGTAATCCCACATGTGACACAAAACAAGAGGCTTGAAGCTTCTCACTTACAAAGTTACTCCACTCAAAACCAGTCCCAAATATGGATTGCAATAAAAAGCAACCCTTGCCTTTTTGTCACTCTTCTAACTAGCTTGAGGGAGCCACTCCACTGCCTGGGCACTAGGTGTTTGCAGTGGGCTTCATTCACTTGAAACCCACTCTACACATGTTCTCCTTTCTGGAGAGGCATGATTTGGAATAAAAAGGTGATCTTTACACACAGAGGGAAAAGCAGCAACTAGCGATAAGCACCCCATATATATCACAAATGACACAAAACAAGAGGCTCGAACTTCCTATTTGCAAAAAGCCTACTTTGCAATTAGGTAGCTGGAAACACACTTAAATCTTAAGTAGCTTGAAAGCCACTCCAAACATGTTTTCATTTCTGTTGAAGCCTGGTTTGATGGGAAAATGTGCTCTACTCACACATGTAGAAAAGTACCACATAGCGATTTTAGGGTGATAAGCACCCAATAGCAATCTCAGAAATGACACAAAAAAGAGGCTTAAAAATCACTATTTGCAAAGTATACTCAACTCATTGATAGAACAACAGATCCAGTGGTAGTTAACAATGAAAAAGAACCCTTGCCTTCTTTACCACAGAGGCCTCTCTTCTAACAGGGCTAATGGATCTGCTCCCCCTCCAAAAGCTGTGTGGGCACTAGGTGTTTTTAATGGGCTTAAGTAGCTTGAAACCCTTTCCAAACATGTTCTCCTTTCTGGATAGCCCTGAGTTGGTAGATAAAGATGCTCTTTTCACACACAAGGTAAAGCAGCATATAGTGATGCTAGATCAATAAGCACTCCATAGCAATCTCACAAGTGACACTAAATTAGTGGCTTGAATTTTCCTACTTGCAAAGTATATTCCACTCAGTGGAATATACTTTGCAAAGCACAAAGCCAATGGTGCTTTGCAATGAGAAGCAACACTGTCCTTTTTCCCAGGTAGGACTCTCTTATAACTAGGCTGAAAAAACCTCACATCTGCCAAATGCCTTGTGGGCACTAGGTATTTCAGTAGGTTGAAACCCATTTCAAAACTGTAATCTTACCTGGAGAAGCTAGATTTGGTCAGAAAATTCTCTCTCTTCCCACACAGGGAAAAGAAGCACATAGCAACACTAAGATGATAAAAGTCCCATAGAAAACTCACAAATGACAAAAAAGGAGAGACTTGAAACTTCCTAACTGCAAGTATACTCCATTCAGAAAAAGAACCTCAGCCCCAATGATGGATTGCAATGAAAAGCAACCCTGGGCTATTTACCACCTAGGCCTCTCTTCTAAGTACCACAAAGGAGCCATTCCCCTTCTAAATGCTCTGTATGTACTAGGTGTTTGAAGTGGTCTTCAGTACATTAAAAACACTAAAACCTATGAGGCACTTAGTGCTTAACATCACCATGGGCTGCTTTGCCCTGTTTAGGAAAAAGGCAACTTTTACAAACAAGGCAGGCTTTTCCAGAAGGAAGAACACATTTCCAATGGTTTTTCAAGCACCAAAAACCCACTAAAACACCTAGTACCCATAGAGCATTATGCAAGGGAGCAGCTCCATTGACCTAGTAATAAGTGAGGCCTAGGTGGAAAAAAAGGCAAGGTTTGCTTTCCATCTCAAACAACAATTCAGGCTGGGGTTCTTTCACTGAGTGGCATATATTTTGCAAGTAAGAAGCTTGAAGCCTTTTGTTTTGTGTGATTTGTGAGATTGCTATGGGGCACTTATCATCCAAGCATTGCTATATGCTACTTTTCTCCTTTGTTTTCCCAAAGATCACCTTTTCCTACCTAATCAGGCTTCTCTAGAAAGGAGAACATGCTTAGAGTGGCATTAATAGGGATGGAGTGGGCACAATTGGTTGTACTAGTCCCAATAGGCCATCATAGATAAAAAGCCAAACCTGGGGGATGTTGGGAGAATATGGAAATTTCAAGAAATCCATCAAAATAAGACATGCTTGCTTAACAACTGGAGGAGGGAGACTTGGCTTAGATCACTGGGTGGGGGATAGGGTGAGTCCAGCATTCAGATTCAGACCAAGGGCAAGAGTTTGAAGACTGCCCTTCAGCTGATTTGAATGCACATCTTACATGATACTAAGGAGGAGCTGATATTCCTGGAAAGGAAGAGGCAGGCCTTTACAACCCCCATGCCCCTAGGATGATAAAACTGTGGCCCACAGCATCCTTAGGATGAGCTCCTTTCCTGCCCACTTGTACCTCTTACAATCATCCTATCCTAATCAATCTTTTCATGATATAGGTTTTTTATTAATTTTATTTTTATTTTTTATTGTTATTTCCCCAATACAATTGGGCACAAATGAACCTTTACACAGAAAAGTAAATCATGGACTTAGAGAATAGACTTGTGGTTTCCAAGGGGGAGGGGGAGGGAGTGGGATGTATTGGGAGCTTGGGGTTAATAGATGCAAACTATTGCTTTTGGAATGGATTGGCAATGAGATCCTGCTGTGTAGCACTGGGAACTATGTCTAGTCACTTATGATGGAGCATGATAATGTGGTAAATCTTTTTCTTGCCTATCACTTTGTCTTTTGCTAAATTCCTTCTGTGTAGAGGCATAAAGAACTTGAACCTTAGTGAGTCCAGACACAGGGTGAGTACCTTGAATTTAAATCCATGGTTTTAAGTCCCAAACCAGTTTTAGGTTGTGTTTGAGTCCCTGTATGTGGTTTTAAGTCCCAATCTGGGTTTCGATGGGTTCAAGTCTTGGGATGTGGGTTCAGTTCCCAATCAGGTTTTGGCTAGGTTCAGGACATTAGTGCTGTCAGTTTTGGTTTTCAATCTATTGATCCCACTGCAAACACAGGGCCAACAAATCATTTGCAGGGGAACAGCTCCATTGGCCTAGTTAGAAGAGAGGCCTAGGTCTTAAATTGGCCAGGGTTTCTATGCATTGCAAACCAACATTGGGCCTGGTATTCTTTCACTGAATGGAGTACCATTTGTAGGTAGGACACTTCCATCCTCTTATTTTGTGTCATTTGTGAGACTGCTGTTGGGTACTAATTGTCCCAGCATCACTATGTACTGCTTTTCCAGGTTTAGGACAAGAGCAACTTTTCCTCCCAAATCAGGTTTCTTCAGAAGGGAGAATATGTTTGGTGTGGGTTTCAAGCTACTGAAGGCCAGTGAAATCTCTTCATGTCCACAGAGCTTTTGGCAGGGGAGTGGCTCCACTGGCCTAATTATAAGAGAAGCCTAGATGGGAAAAATGCAAAGGTTGCTTTTCATTGCAAACCACCACAAGGATTGGTTTTCTTTCTCTGAGTGGTGTCTACTTTGCAAGTAGAAATCTTCAAGCCTCTTGTTTTGTGTCATTTGTGAGACTGTTATGGGGTACTGATGGGCTAAGCATCACTATGTGTTGCTTTCTCTGATTCAGAAATGAGCACCTTTGCCTTCTATATCAGGATTCTCAGAAAGGAGCACACATTTGGAGTGGGTTTCAAGCTACTGAATCCCACTAAAACCCTCTATGCCAACAGAGCATATGTCAAGGGAACAGCTCCATCAGCCTTGATAGGAAAAAGGCAAGGGTTGCTTTTCATTGCAAAGCACCAATGGGGCTTGTATTCTTTCACTGATTGGAGTATAGTTTGCAACTAGGAAGCTACAAGGCTCTTGCTTTGTGCCATTTGTGGCATTGCTCTAGGGTGCTTATCACCCTAGCATTGCTATGTGCTGCTTTTCTCCATTTGGTAAAAGACCACATTTTCCTACCTAATCAAGCCTCTCCAGAAAGGAGAACATGTTTGGAGTGGTTGTGATAGGGATAGCATAGGCACAGGTGGTTGTAGAAGTCCCAATAAGGGATCATAGATAAAGAGGGAAACCTGGGGGATGTTGGGAGAACTCTGTAAGTTCAAGAAAGCCATCAGGATTCCATATACACAATGGAATACTAATCAGCCATGAAAATAACAAAATAATACCATTTGCAGCAACATGGATGGAACTACAGACTCTCATTCTGTATGAAGTAGTTCATAAAGAGAAACACAAACACCATGTGATATCCATTATATCTGGAATCTAATATAGGGCACAAAGGAACCTCTCTACAGAAAAGAAAATCATGGACTTGGAGAATAGACTTGTGGTTACCAAGAAGGAGGAGGAGGGAATGGGATGGACTGGAGTTTGGGATAAATAGATACAAAATGTTGCCTTTGGGATGGATTAACAATGGGATCTTACTGTGTAGCACTGGGAACTCTGTCTAGTCACTTATGATGGAACATGTAATGTGAGAAAAAAATGTATACATGTAAGTGTAACTGGGTCACCATGCTGTATGGTATAAATGATTAAAAAAAAAAAAGAAAGCCATCAGAATAAGGCAGGCTTGCTAAACTAGTGGAGGTGAGAATTGCCTCAGGTCATTGGGTAGGGAATGCAATGAGGCCTGCATTCAGATTCAGATTAAGGGCAAGAGTTTAAAGACCTCCCTTCAGTGGATTTGAATACACATCTTATCTTATTCTAAAGAGGATCTACTATTCCAGGAATGGATAAGGGGGGCCTTTCCAACCCACATGCCTCTTGGATCATAAAACTGGCCCACTGCATCATCAGGGACAGGTTCTTTCCCCGCACACTTGCATTTCTTAAGAGCATCCTATACTAAAAATCCATTTCTTGCCTATCACTTTTTCTCTCTGAATTCCTTCTGTGGGGAAGCATTAAGAACTTGCATTTAAAACAGTGGGTTTAAATCCCAATCTGGCTTTATATTGGGTTCAAGTCCCAGCATGTGGGTTCAAGTCCCATTCTGGGTTTTGCAGGGGTTTAAGTCCCAGCTCATGGGTTCACATCCCAAACTGTGTTCTGGTTACTTTCAGGCCATTAGTGCTGTCAGTTTCAGTTTTCAATCTACTTAAATCTAATGCAAATGCTTACTGCCCACAGAGCCTTTGGCAGGAGTGTGGCTCCATAGGCATAGTTAGAAGGGAGACCAATGTGTGAAAAAGACCATGTTTGTTATCATTGAAAAGCACCCATGGGGCTCGTGTTTTCTCAATGAGTGGAGTCTACTTTGCAAGTTTGAAGCCTCAAGCCTCTTCTTTTGTGTCATTTGCTAGTTTTCTATGAGTCAAATATTGCTCTAGCACTGCTATGTGCTGCTTTCCCCATTTGTATAAAAGAGCAAATTTTCCTAAAGTTGATGAGGTTTAGGGTGTGTTTCAAGCTACTAAAGCTTGCTGCAAACCAAACACCTAGTGCCCACAGAGCATTTGTCTAGGATCTGTTCCATCAGCCTAGTTAGAAGAGATGACTTGGTCAGAAAAAGACAAGGATTTATTTTAGTAGCAATGACCTTTTGGGCTGGTGTTTTTTCTCTGAGTGGAGTATACTTTGAATATAGAAAGCTTCAAGCCTCCTTTATGGTGTCATTTTTGAGGTTGCTAATGGGGGTTTATGTTCCTAACATATGCTGCTTTACCCTGTTTGTGAAAAGAGAGCCTTTTCCAACCAAATTAGGCTTCTCTGGGAAGAACACATCTTGAGCAGTTTTCATACTACTGAAGCCCACTGCAAATACCTAATTGTCACAGAACATTTAAGGGGATCGGTTCAATCAGCCTAGTTATATCAGAAGTATATTTGGGAAAAATCAAGGGTTTCTTTTCATTGCAAACCATGACTGGGGCTGGTGTTAATAACCAGAGTGGAATATACTTGACAAGTAGGAAGCTTCAAGCCTCTTGTTTATTTTCATTTGTGAGAATGCTATGGGACATAACTTGCCCTAGCATCACTATAGTCTGTTTTGCCCTTTTGAGAGAAGAGTGCCTTTTCCTATGGTATAATGCTTCTCCAAGAAGAACACATTTGGAGTGGATTTCAAACTACTGAAGCCCACTGCAAACACCAAGGACCAACACAGTTTTGTCAGTTTTAGCAGCTTCATTGGCCTAGTTAGAAGAGAGGCCTAAGTGCTAAAAAGGCAAGGGCTCATTTTCATTGCAAAACACCAATAGAATGGGTGTTCTTTCACAGAATGGAGTGTAGTTGTCAGTTGGGAGCTTCAAGACTATTGTGTTGTGTCATTCATGAGAATGCTATGGGGCACTGATTGCTCTAGAATTGCCAGGGTCTTCTTTCCCTGTGTGAGAGAGAAGAGTGCTTTTTCCTACCAAACAATGCTTCTCCAGTAAGGAGAAACTTTGTGTTTCAAGCTAATGAAGCCCAATGCAAACACCTAGTGCCTATAAAGATTTTGGCAGGGGTGTGGCTCCATTGGCCTAGTTAGAAGAGAGGCCTAGGTGGAAAAACACAAGGGTTGCATTACATTTCAAACTACCATTTTGGCTGGTATTCTTTCAGTGAGTGGATATTTCTTTGCAATTAGGACTCTTAAAGCCTCTTGTTTTGTGCCATTTCTGAGACTGCTATGTGGGGATTATTGCCCTAGCCTCACTATGTGCTGCTTTACACCATTTGGGAAAAGAGCAACATCTATTTCCAAATCAGGGTTCTCCAGAGAGGAGATCATATTTGGAGTGGGTTTCAAGCTTCTGAATCCCACTGCAAACAGTGCCAACACAGCATGTGGCAGAGGAGTGGCTTCATTGGCCTTGTTAGAAGAGAGGTCTAGGTGGTAAAAAGGCAAGGGTTGCTTTTCATAACAAATGGCTATTGGGGCTGGTCTTCTTTCACTGAGTGAGTTTACTTTGCAAGTAGGAAGCTTCAGGCTCATTTTGTGTCATTTGTGGGATTGCTATGGGAGGCTTAGAGCCCTAGCTTTGCTATTTGCTGCTTTTCCCCCTTTGGGAAAATAGCAACTTTTCCTACCAAATCAGGATTCTCTGGAAAGGAGAACACATTTTCCATAGGTTTCAGGCTACCTGAGCCCACTGCTGACACTTAGTGTCCATAGAGAATTTGGCAGTTTATTGGATCCATGGGCCTATTTAGAAGAGAGGCTTAGGTCCTAAAAAGGCATGGGTTCCTTTTCATTGCAAACCATCAATGGGTCTGGTGTTCTTACACTGAGTGGAGTATACTTTGCAGTTTTGAAGCTTTAAGCCTCTTGTTTTGTGTCATTTGTGAGATTTCAAAGGGTTGCTGATCGCCATAGCATTGCTCTGGGCTGCTTTTCCCCATTGGGAATAGAGCAACATTTCCATCCAAATAAGGCTTCTCCAGAAAGGAGAACACATTTGAAGTTGGTTTCAAACAACAGAAGCCCATTGCAACCACCTGGTGCCCTCCAAGCATTTGGAAGGGGAATTCTCCATTGGACTAGTTAGAAGAAACACCTACATGGTGAAAAGTCAAGTGTTACTTTTCATTGCAAACCTCCATTGGGACTGGTGTTGTTTCATGGAGTGCATTTTACTTTGCATGTATGAATCTTCAAGCCTCTTATTTTTGTCCTTTCTGAAATTGCTATGGGGCCTTATTGACCCAGCGTCTTTGTGTGTGGCTTTGCCCTGTTTGTGAAAAGAACAGATTTTGCTACCCTATGAGGCTTCTCCAGAAAGAAGAAAATGCTTAGAGTGTGTTTCAAGCTATTGAAGCCCACTGCAAGCACCTAGTGCCCACATATCTTTGGGTATTTTAGCAGCTCCATTTGGTAGTTACAAGAGAGGCCTTGTTGGGAAAAAGACAATGGTTGCTTTTCATTGCATATCACCATTAGGGCTAGTGTTTATTCACTAAGTGGAGCATACTTTGCAAGCAGGAAGTTTCAAGTCTCTTGTTTTGTGCCATTTTTGAGATTACTAATTGGGTCTAATCACCCTAGCATCACTACATGCTGCCTTGCTCCCTTTGCTAAAAGAGCACCTTTTCCAATGAAATCAGGCTTCTCTAGAAAAGAGAAAATATTTGGAGTGGGTTTCAAGCTACTTAATCCCACAGCAAACACTTAGGGCCCACAGAGCATTTGGTGGGATAGTGGCTCAATTGGTCTAGCGAGAAAAGACTAGGTGATAAGGCAAAAGTTGTTTTTCATTGTAAACCATCAATGGGGCTGGTGTTTGTTACCTGAGTACAAGTTGGAATCTTCAAGCCTCTTGTTTTGTGTCATTTGTGGGATTGTTCTTGGGTGCTGATTGCCCTTGATTTGCTATGTCATGCTTTCCTGTTTTGTGAGAAGAGTTCCTTTTCCTCCCAGATCATGCTTGTCCAGGAAGAAGAACAAGTTTGGAGTGGGTTTCAGCATACTGAAACCACCTAAAATAACCTAGTACCCACAGAGTATTTCACAGAAGAGTGGATATATCAGCCTAGGTAGAAGGGAAGCCTAGGTGTGAAAAAGGCAAGGCTTCCTTTTCATCACAAACCACCATTGAGGCTAGTGTTCCTTCAGGGACTGGAGTTTACATTGCAATTAGGAAGCTTCAAGCCTCTTGTTTTGTATCATTTATGAGATTGTTATAGGGGGGCTTATCATCCTAGCTTCACTCTGTGCTACTCTTCCCTTTTGGGAAAAGAGCAACATTTCCTTACAAATCAGGTTTCTTCAGAAAACAGAGCACATTTGAAGAACTTTTCAAGATTCTGAGGCCAACTGAAAATAGCTAGTGCCCACCAGCATTTGGCAGGGGAGCTGCTCCTTTGGGCTAGTTTGAAACAAAGCCTAGGTTGCAAAAAGGCAAGGGTTACTTTTCATTGAAAACCACAACTGGGGCTTGTCTTCATTCCCTAGGTGGAGTTTACATTGCAAGGAGGAGGTTTCAAGCTTCTTGTTTTATGTCATTTGTGAGATTGCTATGGGGTGTTGATTGTCCTAGCATTGCTATGTACTGTTTTTCCCAGTTTGTGAGAAGAGCACGTTTTCATATGAAATTGTGTTTTTCTGGAAATGAGAACATGTTTGGAGTGGGTTTCATGCTATTCAAGCCCACTGCAAACACCTAGATCCCACAGAGCCTATCGCAGAGCAGTGGTTCCATTGGCCTATTTAGAAGAGAGGCTGAGGTGGAGAAAAGGCAAGGGTTGCTTTTCACTGCAAATCACCAATGAGGCTGGTGTTCTTTCTCTGAGTGGAGTTTACCTGGCCAGTAGCAAGCTTCAACCCTCTTGTTTTGTGTAATTTTTGATATTTCTATGTGGTGCTTATCACCCTAATATTCCTATGGGCTGCATTGCCCCACTTGGAAGAGAGCAAATTTTCATACCAAATCAGACTCCTCCAGAAAGGAGAACATGTTTCAAGTTGGTTCCAAGCTACTGAATCCAACTGAAATCCCCTAGTGACCAGAGAGCTTTTGGCAGGCTTGGTGGATCCATCAGCCTATTTACAAGAAAGGACTGGGTGGTAAATGGGCAGGGTTGCTTTTGATTGCAAACCATCATTTCCCCTGGTGTTCTGTCACTGAGTGTAGTATAATTTGCAAGTTGGAAGCTTCAAGCCTCTTGTGTTGTGGTATTTGAGGGATTGCTATGGGGCACTTATTGCCCTAGAATTTCTCATTGCTGCATTTGCCCATTTGGGAAAAGAGCAACATTTCCTTCCAAATCAGGCATCTCCAGAAAGGATAACATGTTTGGGGTGTGTTTCTAGCAATGGAAGTCAACTGCAAACACCCAGTGCCAACCTAGCATTTGTTAGGGGAGAGGCTCCATCAGCCTAGTTAAAAGAGAGGTCTAGTTGGGAAAAAGGCAAGGGTCGCTTTTCAAAGCAAACCACCATGGGGACTGGTCTTCTTCCCCTAGGTGGACTTTGCATTGCCAGTGGGAAGTTTCAAGCCTTTTGTTTTGTATCATTTGTGAGATTGCTATGGGGGGCTTATTGCTCTAGCATTGCTCTATGCTGCTTTTCTACATAAGGGAAAAGAGCAACATTTACTTCAGAATCAGGCATCTCCAGAAATGATAACACATTAGGAGCAGGTTTCTAGCTACAGAAGTCCACTGCAAAAACCTAGTTCCCAGCAATAATTTGGCAGAAGAGCAGCTACTTCAGCCTAATACCACTCAATGCCTAGATGGTAAAATGGCAAGTGTTCCTTTTCATTGCAAACCACCATTTGGGCTGGTGATATTCACTGAGTGAAGTATACTTTGCTAGCAGGAAGCTTCATGCCTCTTGTTTTAAATCATTTGTGAGATAACTATAGGGCAATATTCACCCTTGCATCACTATGTGCTGCTTTTCCCCTTTTGGTAAAAGAGAAAATTTTCATACCAAATCAGGTTTCTCCAGGAAGGAGAACACTTTTGGAGTGTGTTTCAAGCTGCTGAAGTCCAATGCAGACACCTAGTGCCCACAGAGAATGAAGCAGAGAAGGGCTCCTTTTGGACAAGTTAGAAGTGATACTTAGTTGGGAAAAGGCCAGGGTTGCATTTCATTTCAAAGCACCATGGTGACTGGTATTCTTTCACTGAATTAAGTCTACTTTGTAAATAGTTAGCTTCTAGCCTCTTGTTTTGTGTGCTTTTTGATATTGTTCTGGGGCTATTTTTGCCCTAACATCACCATGTTCTATTATCCAGTTTGTGAAAAGAGTTCTGTTTCCTTCAAAAACAGACTTCCCCAGAAAGGAGAACATGTTTTCAGTTGGTTTCAAGCTACTGAAGCCCATTGCAAACACGTAGTGCCCACACAGCATTTGGTAGAGAGTGGCTCCATCACCCAAGTTAGAAGAGAATCTCGGTGAGAAAAAGGCAAGGTTTGTTTTTCATTTCAAAACACCTTTGGTGTTGGTCTTCTTTCACATAATGGACTTTACTTGCAAGTAGGAATCTTCAGGCATCTTGTTTTCTGTCATTTGTGAGGGTGCTATTGGGGAACAATTGCCCTGGCATCACTATGTGCTGCTTTGACGTGTTTGGTAAAATTGCACCTTTTCCAACCAAATCAGGCTTCTCTAGAAAGGAGAAAATGTTTGTATGGTGGTTCAAGCTACTGAAGCACATTGCAAACAGCTAGTGCCCACAGAGTTTTGACACTTTTAGTGGCTTTATCAGTCTAGTTAGAAGAGAGGCCAAGGTGGTAAAAAGTAAGTGTTGCATTTGAATATAAACCACCATTTTGCCTGGTATTCTTTCACTGTTTGGAGTTTAATTTGTAAATTGGAAGCTTCAAGCCTCTTGTTTTGTGTAAATTTTTAGTTTGCTATGGGGGGCTTATTGCCATAGCATTGCTGAGTACTGCATTTTCTCATTTGTGAAAAAAAGAAACATTTCCTTCCAAATCAGGCATATCCAGAATGGATAACATGTATGGAGTAGATTTTTAGCTATGACAGTCTGCTGTAAACATCTAGTGCCCATCAAGCTTTTGTTAGTGAGAGGCTCCATCAGCCAAGTTAGAAGAGAGGCCTAGATGGTAAAAAGCAAGTGTTGCTTTTCATTGCAAACCACCATTGTGGATGGTGTTCTTTCACTGAATGGAATATATTTTTCAAGTAGGAAACTTCAATCATCTTTTTTTTTTTTTGGCACCCTTCATGAGATTGCTGTGGGCCTTGTTCACCCAAGCTTTCCTCAATTTGGAGAAGAGTGACTTTTCCTGAGAAATCATGATTCACACGAAAGGATAACATGTTTGGAGTTGTTTTCAAGCTCCTAAAGCCCACTGTAAACATCTAGTACCCACAGAGCTTTTGGCATGGAAGCAGCACCTTGGGTCTATTTATAAGAAAAGCCTAGGTGGGAAAAAGGCTAGGGTTGCTCTTCATTGCACACCACCATTGGGGTGCTGGTCTTCTTTCACTGAGTGGGGTATACTTAGCAAGTTGGAAGCTTAAAGCTTCTTGTTTTGTGTCATTTGTGAGATTACTCCTGGGGGCTAATTGGCCTAGCATTTCTATGTGCTGATTTTCCCCATATGGTAAAAAATCAACATGTCCTTCCAAATTTGGCATCTCCAGAAAGGATAACATGATAGGATTGGGTTCTAGCCACAGAAGTACACTGCAAAACTCTAGTGCCCAGATAGAGTTTGGCAGAAGAGCAGCTACTTCAGCCTAATAAGACAAGATGACTAGGTGGGAAAAAGGCAAGTGTGCCTTTTCATTGCAAATCACCATTGTTGTGGGTGAAGTAGAAAGCTTCAATCCTCTTGTTTTGTGTCATTTGAGAGATAGCTATGGGGAAAATTTGCCCCAGCATTGCTATAATCTGCTTTTCCCCTTTTGGTAAAAGAGCAAATTTACATACCAAATCAGGTTTCTCCAGAAATGAGAACACTTTTGGAGCGGGTTTCAAGCTACTGAAGCCCAACGCAATCCACAGAACATGTGGCATGTAGGGGTACTTTTGGCTGAGTTAGAAGAGAGGTCTAGGTGGGAAAAAGGCCAGGATTGCATTTCATTGTAAGGCACCATTGGGGTTAGTGTTCTTTCACTGAGTGGAGTCTATTTTGCAAGTAGGAAGCATCAACATCTTGTATTGTGTCCTTTGTTCAATTGTTCTTGGGCCATTTTCACCTGAGCATCTCCATGTGCTATTCTTCCCAGTTTGTGAAAGGAACACTGTTTCCTTCCTAATCATCCTTCTACAGAATGGAGAGCCAATTTTCAGTGGGTTTTAAGTTACTGAAGCCCATTGAGAAAACCTAGTGCCCACACAGAACTTGGCATGGAGCGGCTCCATCACACAAATTAGAAGGGAGTCCTAGGTTGGGAAAAGCAAAGGATTTCTTTTCATTTCAAATCAGAATTTGTGTGTTTGTCTTTCACTGAGTGGAGTATACCTGGAATTAGGAAGTTTCAAGCCTCTTGTTTTGTGTCACTTGTGAGATTTCTATGGGGGGCGGCTCTTGCCCTTGCATCTCTGTATGCTGATTTTCCCCATATGGAAAAAGAGCAACATTTCTTTCCAAAACAGGCATCTCCAGAAAGAGAACATGTTTGGAGTGTGTTTCTAGCTACAGAAATCCACTGTAAAACCTAGTGCCCCCAGGTAATTTGGCAGAAGATTGGCTCATTTGACATAATTAGAAGAGATGTCTAGGTGTTAAAAATGCAAACATTCCTTTTCATTGCAAACCACCATTTTGGCTGGTGACATTTCACTGAGTGGAGTCTACGTTGCATATAGGAAGCTCAGAGCCTCATGTTTTGTCTTTGTGAGATTGTTCTGGGACCAGTTTCACCCTAGCATCACTGTTGCTACTTTTATCCTTTTGAGAAAAGAGCACCATTTCCTTTCATATCAGCCTTCCCCAGAAAGGAGAAGAGGTTTGCCATGGGTTTCAAGTTACTGAATCCCACTGCAAGCAGCTATTGCCCACATAGTTTTTGGCACTTTTACTGGCTCTATCAATCTAGTTGGAGGAGAGCCATAGGTTGTAAAATTTCAGGTTTGATTTTGATTACAAACCTCCATTGTGCCTGGCATTCTTTGCCTGTGTGGAGTTTACTTTGCAAATTGGATGCTTCAAGCCTCTTGTTTTGGGTCATTTGTGAGATGGCTATGGATTTTTTCCCCAAGCATTGCTATGTTTTGCTTTGCCCCATCTGGTAAAATAGCACCTTTTCTATCCATATCAGGCTTCTCCAGTAAGGAGAACATGTTTGGAGTGGGTTTCAGGCTACTGAAGCCCACTGCAAACACCTAGGGGCCACAAAGTTCATTAGAGTTTTAGTGGATCCATTGGTCTATTTAGAAGAGATGCCTAGGAGTTCCCATCGTGGTGCAGTGGTTAACGAATCCGACTAGGAACCATGAGGTTGTGGGTTCGGTCCCTGCCCTTGCTCAGTGGGTTAAGGATCCGGCGTTGCCGTGAGCTGTGGTGTAGATTGCAGACGCGGCTCGGATCCCGCATTGCTGTGGCTCTGGCATAGGCCAGTGGCTACAGCTCCGATTCAACCCCTAGCCTGGGAACCTCCATATGCCACGGGAGCAGCCCAAGAAATAGCAACAACAACAACAACAACAACAACAACAACAACAACAACAAAAAGACAAAAGACAAAAAAAAAAAAAGAAGAGATTCCTAGGTGGTACAAGTCAGAGTCGCTTTAGATTAAGATCCACCATTGTGGCTGGTGTTATTTCCCTTAGTGGAGTCTACTTTGAAAGTAGGAAGTTTCAAGCCTCTGGTTTTGTGTCAGTTCTTATATTTGTATGGGTTCCTTATCTCCATAGAATTGCTCTGAGCAGCATTTCCCAATTTCAGAAAAGAGAAACATTTTCTTACCAATCATGCTTCTACAGAAAGGATAAAGTGTTTGTAGTGGGTTTCTAGCTATGTAAGTCCACTGCAAACACCTAGTGCCCACTAAGCATTTCTCAGTGGAGAGCCTCCACCAGCCTATTTGTAAGAGAGGCCTAGGTAGAAAAAGGCAAGAGTTGCTTTTCATTGCAGTCCATGATTGGTATGGTCTTCTTTTGCTGAGTGGAGTTTACTTTGCAAGTAGGAATCTTCAAGATTCTCATTTTGTGTCATCTGTGAGATTGCTACTGGTGACTTTTTGCAGTCATATCACTAGGTGAGGCATTGTCCCATGTGGGAAAAGAGCACCTTTGTCAACCCAATAAGGTCTGATCAGAAAGGAGAACATGTTTTCAGTGGGATTCAAGCTACTGGTGCACACTGCAAACAGCTAGCACTGACAGAGATTTTGAAACTTTTAGTGGGTCTATTGGTTTATTTAGAAGAGCAGCCTAGGTGGTAAAATTTCAGGGATGCTTTTGATTACAAACCACCATTTTGCCTGTTGTTTCTTTCAACACATAGAGTTTAATTAGCAAGTTGGAAGCTGCTTGCCCCTTGTTTTGTGTCAATTGTTAGATTACTATGGGGCACTTATTGCCCTAGCATTGCTCTGGGCTGTATTTTGCATTTGGTAAAAAAGCAACATTTCCTTCCAAATCAGGCATCTCCAGAATGGATAATATATTTGGAGTGGGTTTTAGATATGGAAATACACTGAAAACACCTAGTTCCAACCAAGCATTTGTCAGGGGAGAGGCTACATCAGCCTAGTTATAACAGAGGCCTGGCTGGGTAAAAGGCAAGTGTTGCTTTTCATTGCAAACCACCAGTTGGGCTGGTGTTCTTTCACTGAGTGGAGTTTACTTTGCAATTAGAAAGCTTCAAGCCACTTTTTCTTGTTATTTATTTATTTATTTGTTTATTCTAAACTTTTTGAATACACTTTTTATTAAAAAAGTGAGTGACAATAATAATTTTGTTTAATACTTTCTTTAGGTCTATTTAGAAGAGAGGCCTATGAGAAAAAAAGGCAAGGGCTTCTTTTCATTCCAAATCACCAATTATGTTACCTTCTTTTACAGATTGGAGTTTACAATGCAAGTGGGAAATTTCAAGGACCCTGTTTTTGGTCATCTGTGAGATTTCAATGGAGGGATTATTGCCCTAGAATCCCTCTGTTGTGCATTTCCATTTAAGGGAAAAGAGCAAAATTTCCTTCTGATGCAGGCAATTCTTTCTAAAGAAAGGATAACATGTTCGTAGTGGGTTTCTAGCTACAGAGTTCCACTGCAAATAACAAGTGCCCAAAGATCTTAGGAAAGAAAAGTGGCTCTTTGGCATAAAAAGAAGAGATGCCTATGTTGTAAACAGGCAAGGATTCCTTTTCTTTTTTTATTTTTATATGGGCAATTATGGCCCTAGCCCTATGTGCTGATTTTCCCCATTTCTGAAAAGTGCAACTTTCCTACCAAATCAGGCTTATCCAGAAAGGAGATCACATTTGGAGTTGGTTTCAAGCTACTGAAGCTCACTGCAAATACCTAGTGCCCACAGAGCATTTGGCAGTTGAATGACTTCTTCAGGAGAGTTAATAGAGAGGATAAAGTGGGAAAAAATGGAAGTGTTCCTTTTCATTGCATACCACCAATGTGGTTGGTGTTCTTTCAATGGCTGGAGTATTCTTTGCAAGGTGGACACTTTAAGCTTCTTGTTGGTGTCATTTATGAGATTGTTGCATGGTGCTGTTTGTCCTAGGTTTCTTATGTGTTGTTTTGCCCATTTGGGAAAAGACAAAAGGTTCATAGAAAAAAAAAAAAAAAACTCTGCTCCAGAAAGGCAAACATATGTGGAGTGGTTTTAAAGTTACTGAAGTCCATTGAAAACACCTAGTGCCACAGAGCATTTGGCAGAATAGCACAAGAGGTCACTTTAGAAGAGAGATATAGGTGGTAAAAAGCAAAGGTTGCTTCTAATTTCAAACCACCATTTGGGCTGGTGTTCTCTCAATGAATGGAGAACATTCCCTGTAGGAAGCTTCCAGCCTCTTGAGTTGTATCATTTGTGAGATTGCTATTGTTTGGTTATCGCCCAAGTGTCTCGATATTCTGCTTTTCCCCAATTGTGAAAAGAGCAACTTTTCTTTTTCAGGATGTCTTTGGCCAAAGACATCCTGAAGAAGAAAAACAGATCTGGAGGAATCAGGCTCCCTGACGTCAGACTATACTACAAAGCAACATTCATCACAACCACATGGTACTGGCAGAAAGACAGAAATGTAGATCAGTGGGAGAGGATAGAAAGCCCAGAACTAAACCCACATACCTACAGCCAACCCATCTATGACAAAGGAGGTGAGAATATGCAATGGAGAAAAGACGGCCCGTTCAATAAGTGGTGCTGGGAAAAGTGGACAGCCACATGTCAAAGAATGTGATTAGAACACTCCCTAACAGCATACACAAAAACAAACTCCAAATGGATTAAAGACCTAGATATAAGACCAGACACTATCAAACTCTTAGAGGAAAACATAGGCCAAACACTCTCCATGTGTGGACATAAACCACAGCAACATCTTCTCAGACCCACCTCTTAGAGTATTCACAATGAAAACAAAAATAAACAAATGGGACCTAATCAAACTTAAAAGTTTCTGCACAGCAAAGGAAACCCTAAACAACACAAAAAGACAACCCACAGAATGCGAGAACATGTTTGCAAGTGAATCAACTGACAAGGGATTAATCTCCAAAATTTACAAACACCTTCTGCAGCTCCATACCAAAAAAACAAACAACCCCATCCAACAATGGGAAAAAGATCTAAACAGGCACTCCTCCAAAGAAGACATACAGGTGGCCAAAAAACACATGAAAAGATGTTCAACATCACTCATGATTAGAGACACGCAAATCAAAACCACTCTGAGGTACCACCTTACACCAGCCAGAATGGCCATCATCAAAAAGTCTACAAACAAGAAGTGCTGGAGAGGGGGTGGAGAAAAAGGAACCGCAGTACACTATTGGTGGGATTGTAAGATGGTGCAACCACTGTGGAAAACAGTATGGAGATGCCTCAGAAAACTAAAAATAGAGCTACCATTTGATCCAGCAATCCCACTCCTGGGCATCTACCCAGAGAAAACCACGACTCACAAAGACACATGTACTCCGATGTTCATTGCAGCACTCTTTGCAATAGCCAAGACATGGAAACAACCTAAATGTCCATCGACAGAGGAGTGGATCCAGAAGATGTGGTACATATACACAATGGAACATGACTCAGCCATTAAAAGGGTGAAATACCGGCATTTTTTGCAACATGGATGGACCTAGAAGCTATCATGCTAAGTGAAGTCCGCCCTACAATGAGACACCCACATCAAATGCTTTCACTGCCATGTGGAATCTGAACAAAAGACAGACTGAACTTCTTTGCAGAACAGATGCTGACTCACAGACATTGAAAAACATATGGTCTCTGGAGGAGGCAGTTTTGGGGGTGGGGGGATGTGCTTGGGTTATGGGATGGAAATCCTGTGAAATCAGATTGTTATGATCATTATGCAACTACAGATGTGATAAATTCATTTGAGTAAAAAAAAAAAAAAAGAAGACCTTGTAATATAAAATCAGGATTCTCCAGAAAAGGATCCTTTTGGAGTGGGTTTCAAGCTACTGAAGCCAAGTGCAAACACCTAGTGCCCACAGAGTATTTGGCAGTAGAGTGCTTCTATGGGCCTGGTTAGAAGAGAGGCCTACATGGTATAAAGTCAAGGGTTTTTTTTTTCATTGCAAGTCACCCATTGGGCTGCTGCTCTTTCACTATGTGGAGTGAACTTTGTAAGTTGACACATTCATGCTTCTTCTTGTAATTTGTGAGATTGCTGTGGGGCACTTATTGCCCTAGATTTTCTCTGTGCTTCCTTACACCATTTGGGAGAATAGGAACAAATAAGGCTTCTCCAGCAAGAGAAGATATTTGTAGTGGGTTTCAAGCTACAGAATGCTATATCAAACATGTATTGAACACAAGGCATTTGGAGGTGTCGTGTCTCTATTGGCCTTGGTAGAAGAGGGGCCTAAGTTGGACAAAGGCCAGGGTTGCTTTTCAAAGCAAAGCACAATTGGGGCTGGTGTTCTTTCACTGAATGGAGTAAATATGGCAAGTAGGAAGCTTCAAGCCCCTTGTTTTGTGTAATTTTTAGATTGAAGTGGGGTGCTTATCACCCTAACATGACTGTGTACAGCTTTGCCCCATTTGTGCAAAAAGCACCTTTTCCTACCAAAGCAGGTTTCTACAGAAAGAGATCAAGTTTGGAGTGGGTTTTAAGATACTGAAGCTTACTGCAAACACCTAAGCCCCACAGAGCATTTGGCAGTGTAGCATGCATATCTACTTAGTTGGAAGAGAGGCCTATTTGGGAAAAATGATAGGGTTGCTTTTCATTGAAAACTACAATTGAGGCTGGTGTTCTGTCACTGAGTGTGGTATACTTTGCAAATAGGAAGCTTTAACACTCTTGATTTTTTTCACTCATGAGATTGCTATGGGGCTTGTATCACCTTTAATCACTATGTTCTCTTTTCCCCCATTTGTTAAAGAGCAAATTTTCCTACCAATTGCATCTTCAGAAAAAAAGCACACATTTGGAGGGGATTTCAAGATACTGAAGTGCATTGAAAACACCTAGTCCTCCCAGAGCATTTGGCATTAGAGAGGCTCCATTAGCTTAGTTATAAGAGATGCCTAAGTGGGAAAAAGGCAAAGGTTACTTTTCTTTGAAAACCAAAATTGGGGCTAGAGTTACTTTTTTTAACTTTTTTTTCCTACTCTATAGCATGGTGACCAAGTTACACATACATGTATACATTCTTTTTTCTTACATTACCTGTTCCATCCTAAGTGACTAGACAGAGTTCCCAGTGCTACACAGCAGAATCCCATTGCTGATGCATCTCAAAGGCAACATTCTGCATCTATTAACAATATCCAAGTCTATCCCACTCCCTCACCTTCCCCCTTGGTAACCATAAGTCTATTCTCCAAGTCTATGATTTTCTGGAATATAATATATAGCACAAAGGAATCTTTCCACAGAAAAGAAAATTGGGGCTAATGTTCTTTCAGTGAGTGGAATATACTTTGAAAGTAGGAACCTGCAAGCCTCTTGTTTTGTGTCATTTGTGAGATTGCTATTGAGAGCTTATAACCCTAGCGTTGCTAATTTCTGCTTTTCCCCATGTGTGAAAAGAACACTTTTTCCTAATAAATTAGGCTTCTTCAGAATAGACAGCATGTTCAGAGTGGGGTTAAAGCTACTAGAGCCCAATACAAACAACTAGGGCCCAGAGAGCATTTAGCAGGGGTGCGGCTGCATCAGGTTATCTATAGGAGAGGCCTAGGTTGTAAAAAAGCAAGGGTTGCTTTTCATTGCAGAGCACCATTGGGGCTGATGTTCTTTCAGTGAGTGGAGTATAATTTGCCAATTGATGGCTTCAAACTTCTTGTTTTGTATCATTTGTGAGATTGCTATGGGATGCTTATCACCCTAACATTGCTCTGTGCTGCCTTTCCACATTTGGGAAAAGAGCAACATTTCCTTCCAAATCAGGCTTTGCTAGAAAGAGAACATGTTTTGAGTGTATTTCATGCTTCTGAAGCCCACTGTAAATACCTAGGGCTCAGAGAGCACTTGGGCCTAATTTTAAGCAAGGTCTAGTTGAGAAAAATGACAAGGATTGCTTTTTGTTTCAAACCACCATGGGAATGGTGTTCTTTCTGAGTATATTGTACTTTGAAAGTAAGATGCTTCAAGCCTCTTTTTCTGTGTCATTTGTGAGATTTCTATGGGGCACTGATTGCCCTAGCATAGCTCTGTCCTGCTTTCCCTGTGTGCAAAAAGAGCAAATTTTTATACCAAAAAAAAAAGCATCTAAAGAAAGGATAACATATTTGGAGTGGGTTTCCAGCTACTTGAGCAATATGAAAACACCTAGTGACCAGTGAATGTTTCATAGAAAAGCAGCCTACCAGCCTAGTTAGAAGAGAGGCCTCTGGAAACAAGGCAAGGTTTGCTTTCCATTGGAAACCACCATTGGGGCTGGTGTTCTTTCACTAAGTGTCATAGTTATTGCAAGGAGGAAACCTCAAACCTATTGTTTTTTATTTTCATTCTGATTTTTTAAATGATTTTTATTTTCATGGAATACTACTTAGCCATAAAAAAGAAATAATGTCATTTGCAGCAACATGGATGGAACTAGAGACTCTCATACTAAGTGAAGTAAGTCAGAAAGAGAAAGACAAACAGCATATGATATCATTTATATCTGGAATCTAATATATGGTGCAAATTAACCTTTCCACAGAAACCTCTTTTTTTTTGTCACGTGTAGATTGCTATTCCAGGCTTTTTAACCCTAACATGGCTATGAGCTACTCTGCCAAGTTTTGAAAAAGAGCCACTTTTCCTACCTAACCCAGCTTCTCCAGAAAGGAGAACAACTTTTCAGTGGGTTTCAGGCTACTGAAGCCCACTGAAACAGCATGTGGCCATGGAGCATTTGGCAGGGGAGCTACTCCTTCAGGCTAGATAGAAGAGAGGACTACGTGGTAAAAAGGCAAGTGTTCCTTTTCATTCAAAACCACCATTGTGGCTGCTCTTCTTTCAATGAATGCAGTTTACTTTGCAATTTGGGTGCTTCAAGCCTCTTGTTTAGTGTAATTTGTCAGAAAGATTTGGGAAGCTGATAGCTCTGACCTACTTTGCCCCATTTGGTAAAAGATGAAATTTCATACCAAATCAGCCTTCTCCAGAAAGGAGAACACTTTTGAGTTGGGTTTCAAGCTACCGAAGCCAACTCCAAAAACCTAGCGTACACAGAGGCTTTGATAGTGGAGCAATACAATCAGTCTAGTTATAAGAGAGGTCTAAGTGGGAAAAAGGCAAGGGTTCCTTTTCATTGCAAACAACCTTTGTGGATGCTGAAAACTCCTAGTGCCCACAGTACATTTGGCATTGGAGCTGTTCCATCTGATTAGATAGAAGAGAGATCTAGGTCATAAAATTCTAAGGCATGGTTTTCATTGTAAACCATCATTGTGGCTGCTGTAATTTAACTGAGTAGAGTTACTTTGAAATTTGGAAGCTTCAGGTTTCTTGTATTGTGTCATATGTGAGATTGCTATGGAGTGCTTATTCACCTAGTATCACTCTGTGCAACTTTTCACCATTTGGGAAAACAGCAACATTTCCTCCCAAATCAGGGTTATCCAGAAAAGAGAGCATGTTTGGAGTGGGCATAAAGCTTCTGAACCCCACTACAAACAATGCCCACACAGTGATCGGCAGTTGAGCAGCTCCATTGGCTGAGTTAGAAGGGAAGACTATGTGGGAAAAAGGCAAGGTTTGCTGTTCATTGAAAACCACCATTTGGGATGGGCTTCTTTCATGGAGTGGAGTTTCCTTTCCAAATGGGAAGCTTCAACCCCCTTGTTTAGTGCCATTTTGGAGATTGCTATTGGGCTTTTTTTTGTCTTTTGTCTTTTCAGGGCTGTACCTGCAGCATATGGAGGTTCCCAGGCTAGGGGTCTAATCAGAGCTACACTTGCTGGCCTATGCCAGAGCAACAGCAACACCAGATCCGAGCTGCACCTGAAACCTACACCACAGCTCTTGGCAATGCCAGATCCTTAACTCACTGAGAGAGGCCAGTATTGAACCCACATCCTAATATTTCATAGTCATATTTGCTTCCACTGAGCCATGACAGGAACTCTATATGGGGCTCTTTTCTATCTAGCATGGCTATGTGTTACTTTGCCAAATTTGGTAAAAGGGAAATTTTTAATAAAAAATCATGCTTCTCCAGACAGAACATATTTGGAATGGGTTTCAAGCTACTGAAGCCAAATCAAACAGCTATTGTCCACAGAGCATTTGGCAGGGTAGTGGCTCCATCAGTCTAGTTTGAAGAGAGGACTTGATTTGAAAAATACAAGGATTTATTTTCATTGCCAACCACCATTGGGGCTCGTGGGCTTTCACTGAGTGGAGTTTACTTTGCAAGTAGAAAGCTTCAATCCTCTTATTTTGTGTCATTTGTGAGATAGCAACCTGGCATTTATAGCCCCTGCATTGATAGATGCTGCTTTGCCCCATTTGGGATAGGAGCAAATCTTCATACCAAGCTTCTCCATTAAGAAGAACACATTTGGATTGGGTTTCTAGCTACTTAAGCCCATTACAACCACTTAGTGCCCACATAGCTTTTGGCAGGTGAGGGGCCTGATTTACCTAGTTTAAGAAAGCCCTACTTTGGAAAATGGCAAGAGTTGCTTTTTGTTACAAACCACCATTGGAGCTGTCATTCTTACACTGAGTTGTGTTTACTTTGCAAGTGGAATCTTCAAGACTCTTTTTTTTTTTTTTAGCTCTTTTTGAGTTTGTTATGAGTGGGTTATTGCCCTCGTATCACTATGGGTTGCTTTTTTCTGTTTAGGAAAAAGCTCCTTTTCCTACCAAATAAGGCTTCTCCCATAAGGAGAACAAGCTAGGCATGGTTTCAAGCTACAGATGCCCACTGCAAACACCTAGTGCCCACAGAGCTTTTGGCAGGGGAGCAGCTCCTCTGCATAGTTAGAACAGAGGCCTCAGTGGGAAAAAGTTAAGGGTTGCTTTTCCTCAGATACCAGTATTAACACTGGTCTTCTTTCACTGAGTGGAGTTTACTTTATAAGTAGGAAATTTCATGCCTCTTATTTTGTGTCATTTTTGAAGTTGACGTGGTGTTCATATCATCCTAGCATCTCTATGTGCTGCTTCGCCCCATTTGTGAAAAGAGAACATTTTCCTACCAAATCAGGCTTCTACAGAAAGGAGAACATGTTTGGTGTGGGTTTCAATCTATTGAAGCCCACTGCAAACACCTCTTCCCAATGAGCATTTGCAGGAGTGTGGCTCCATTGGATTAGCTTTAAGGGATGCCTAAGTGGGAAAAAGACAAAGTTGCTTTTCATTGAAAACCACTGGAGTTTTTCACTGAGTGGAGTTTACTTTGCAAATAGAAGTCATAAAGCCTCTTGTTTTGTGTCATTTTTGAGATTGCTATGCAGCTTATCACCCTAGCCTCACTATGTGTTGCTTTGCTCCTTTTGGAAAAAGGGTAAATTTTCAGACCAAATCATGCTTCTACAGAAATGAGAACATGGTTTTTTTGTGTTTCAAACTACAGAAGCCCACTGAATACACCTTGTGTCCACAGAGCATTTTTCAGTAAGCAGCTCCATTGGCCTAATTAAAAAAGAGGCCTGGATGGTAAAAAAGGCAAGAGTTGCAAACCGCCAATGGTAATAGTATTCTTTCACTGAGTGGAGTATACTTTGCAAGTAGGAAGCTTCAGGCATCTTGTTTTGTGTCATTTGTGCATTGCAGTATGCCCTAGTGTTTTGCAGTTGGTTTCTATAGCTTTAAACCCACTCCTTTCTGGAGAAGACTTAATTGGTATGAAAATTTTCTATTTTACCAAAATGGACAAAAGATCACAAGCAATGCTAGGAAGATCAGAACCCCATAGCAATCTCACAAATGACACAAAACAAGAGCTTTGATGCATTCTACTTGCAAAATAAACTCCACTCAGTTAATGAACACTAGGCACCAAAAGTGGGTTGCAATGAAAAGCCTAAATTAGGCTGATTTAGCTGCTCCCCTGCTAAAAACTCTGTGGTCACTATCTGTTTGCAGTGGGCTTCAGAAACTTTAAACACACTTCCAACATGTTCTAATTTCTTTTTTTTTGTATGAAAATTTGCCCAAATGGGGCAGAGCAGAACAAAGTGATGCTAGGGTAGTCTGCCCCCCATAGAAATCCACAAATTACACAAAACAAGAGGCTTGAAGCTTCAAACTTGCAGAGTATACTCCCCTACGTGAAAGAACCCCAGCCACATTGGTGGTTTGCAAAGAAAAGTACACTTGCCTTTTTACAACCTAGACTTGTCTGCTAACTAGGCTGAGGGAGTCAATAAACTAAGATCTATGTGGCCTCTAGGTGTTTGCAGTGGGCTTCAGTAGCCTGAAACCCACTCCAAACACGTTCTCTTTTCTGGAGAAGCATGATTTCATATGAAAAGGCTTTCTTCTCCAAAATGGGAAAAAGCAGAACAGAGCAAGGCAAGTCTATCAAAGTCCAATAGCAATCTCACAAATGACAAAAAACAAGAGGCTTGAAGCTTCATACTAGCAAAGCAGACTCCACTCAGTGAAAGAACACAGCCATAATTGTGCTTTGCAATGAAATTCAACCCTTGGTTGTTGTTTTTTTTTTTTTTTTTAACCTAGGCATCTCTTCTAATTAGGCCCATGGTGCTGCTCTATTGACAAATGCTCTCTGGGAACTATGTTTTTGCATTTGGCTTCAGTATATTGAAACCCACTCCAAACATGTTCTACTATCTGGAGAAGCCTTTCTTGTATGAAAATCTGCTATTTTTCCAAATGGGCACAGTAGCACATAGCGATGATTAGGAGATAAGCACCCAATATCAATCCCACAAATGACACAAAACAAGAGGCTTGAGGCTTCAAACCTGCTATTTCTGAATAGTGCTGCAATGAACATGTGGGTGCATGTGTCTCTTTTAAGTCAAGTTTTGTTTGGATATATGGCCAAGAGTGGGATTGTGGGGTAATATGGAAGTTCTATGTATAGATTTCTAAGGTATCTCCAAACTGTTCTCCATAGTGGCTGTACCAGTTTCCATTCCCACCAACAGTGCAGGAGGGTTCCCTTTTCTCCACAGCCCCTCCAGCACTTGCTATTTGTGGATTTATTAATGATGGCCATTCTGACTGGTGTGAGGCGGTATCTCATGGTAGTTTTGATTGGCATTTCTCTTACAACCAGCAATGTTGAGAATTTTCACATGTGTTTGCTGGCCATCTGTATATCTTCCTTGGAGAACAGTCTATTCAGGTCTTTTGCCCACTTTTCCACTGATTGATTGGCTTTTTTGCTGTTGGGTTGTATACATTGTTAATATATACTAGAGATTAAGCCCTTGTCCGTTGCATCATTTGAAACTATTTTCTCCCATTCTGTAAGTTGTCTTTTTGTTTTCTTTTGGGTTTCCTTTGCTGTGCAAAAGCTTTTCAGTTTGATGAGGTCCCATGGGTTTATTTTTGCCCTTATTTCTGTTGCTTTGGGAGACTGACCTGAGAAAATATTCATGATGTTGATGTCAGAGAGTGTTTTGCCTATGTTTTCTTCTAGGAGTTTGATGGACTCCTGTCGTATATTTAAGTCTTTCAGCCATTTGGAGTTTCTTTTGGTGCATGGTGTGAGGGTGTGTTCTCGTTTCATTGCTTTGCATGCAGCTGTCCAGGTTTCCCAGCAATGCTTGCTGAATACACTTTCTTTTTCCCATTTTATGTTCTTGCCTCCTTTCTCAAAGATTAATGGACCATAGGTGTCAGGGCTTATTTCTGGGTACTTTATTCTGTTCCATTGGTCTGTCTGTCTGTTTTGATACCAATACCACCCTGTTTTGATGATTGTGGCTTTGTAATATTGCTTGAAATCTGGGAGAGTTATGCCTCCTGCTTGGTTTTTGTTTCTCAGCATTGCTTTGGAGATTCTGGGTCTTTTGTTGTTCTATGTAAATGTTTGGATTGTTTGTTCTAGTTCTGTGAAAAATGTCCTGGGTAATTTGATAGAGATTGCATTGACTCTGTAGATTGCTTTGGGTAGGATGGCCATTTTTACAATATTGATTTTCCCAATCCAGGAACATGGAATATCTTTCCATTTCTTTACGTCTTCTTTGATTTCTTTGATTAAAGTTTTATAGTTCTCGGCATATAGGTCCTTTACCTCCTTGGCCAGGTGTATTCCAAGGTATTTGATTTTGTGAGGTGAAATTTTAAAAGGTGTCATATTTTCGTTTTCCTTTTCTAATAGTTCATTGCTGGTATACAGAAATGCAACTGACTTCTGAATGTTAATCTTATATCCTGCTACTTTGCTGGACTTATTAATCAGTTCAAGTAGTTTTTGGATAAGCCAGCAAAAAGATTTAATCATGAACATGCTTCAAACAAAATATCATTAAAAAGAAAAAAAAGAGGCATAAAAATCATAAAATGTGGGCAAGGGAAGCAAGGAAATAAATAGACCATTTTTGTTTATTTGTATGTTTCTCTTCTTAATTTTAATATAGTAATGAAGTATTTGAACCTACAGGACCATCAGGCTAAAACACACAATTATAGGAAGGGGTTAGCATACTTTAAAAACAGGGCAACCACAAGCCAAAACCAAATATTGCATTCGCAGAAAATGAAAAAAAAAAAAAAACCTCAAGTGTATAATCACTGGAGACTGTCCAACCAAAAAAAAAAAAAAAAAAGGAAGAATGGAGAAGCATAGAATCAACTGGAACACGAGGTTCAAAGTGGCAATAAATACTCATCTATCAATTATCACCTTAAATGTCAATGGACTGAATGCCCCAATCAAAAGACAAAGAGTGGCTGAGTGGATAAAAAGGCAAAAACCTTCAATATGCTGCCTACAAGAAACTCACCTTAGGACAAAAGATACATATAGATTGAAAGTGAAAGGGTGGGGAAAAATATTTCATGCCAATAGACATGACAGAAAAGCAGGAGTTGCAATACTCATATCCAACAAAATAGACTTTATTTTTATTTTTTTCATCTGATATTTTTTCCATTTTTTGTTACTCAAATGAAATTATCACAGCTGTAGTTGTATAATGTTCATAACAGTCTTATTTCACAGGATTTCCATGAACAAAAGACATAATGAAGGACACTATTTAATGATTAAGGGATTCATCCAAGGAGGGGATATTGCTACATCAACATATATGCCCCAAATACAGGAGCACCCACATACATACAACAAATACTAACAGACATAAAGGGAGATATTGATGAAAATACAATCATAGAAGGAGACTTTATTACCCCACTCACACCAATGGACAGATCCTCTAGACAGAAAACCAATAAAGCAACAGAGATCCTAAAGGAAACAATAGAAAAGTGAGACTTCATTGATATCTTCAGGACACTACATCCAAAAAAAGCAGAATACACATTCTTCTCAAGTGCACATGGAACTTTCTCAAGAATCAACCACATATTGGGACACAAAGCTAACCTCAACAAATTTAGGACCATAGAAATTATCTCAAGTAACTTCTCTGACCACAATGCCATGAAATTAGAAATCAACCATGGGAAAAGGAAAGAGAAAAAACCTACTGCAAGGAGCCTAAACAACATGCTACTAAAAAACCAATGGGTCAATGAGGAAATCAAGAAGGAAATTGAAAACTACCTTGAAACAAATGATAATGAAGACACAACCTCTCAAAATCTATGGGATGCTGCGAAAGCAGTGCTCAGAGGGAAATTCATAGCACTACAGGCCTTTCTCAAAAAAGAAGAAAGATCCCAAATGGACAACTTAACCCTCCACCTAAACAAATTAGAAAAAGAAAATCAATGGTGTTTTGAAATGAAAATCAAGCCTGGTCTTTCTCCCACCTAGGCCTCGTTTGAAACTCTTTTAAATGAGACCCTAGGCTTCCAAATGCTCTGTGGGCACTAGTTGTTTGCAGTGGGTTTCAGTAGATTTAGAGCCTCTCAAGACATGTTCTGCTCTCTAGAGAAATCTGCCTGGAAGGAAAAGTTGCTCATTTCACAAACTGGATATAGCAGCATATAGCAATGTTAAGGCCATAAGGACCGCATAGCTATCTGACAAATCACACAAATAAAGAGGATTGATGTTTCCTACTTTCAAAGTAGACTTCATGCAATTATAAAACACCAGCCCCAATGGTGGTTTGCCATGAAAAGCAACCATGGCGTTTTCCTGAGTTAAGCCTCTCTTCTTACTAGGTTGATGGAGCCACTTCACTGCTAAAGACCCTGTGGGCAGTAGGAGTTTTCACTGGGCTTCAGTAGCTTGAAACCCACTGAAAATACTTTATACATTCTGAAGAACCTGATTTAGTAGGAGAGGTTGCTCTTGTCCCAAACTGGGAAAAGCAGGACATAGTGATACTAGGACAAAAACCCCCATACCAGTCTCACAAATGACGCAAGAGGATGGAAGTGTCCTACTTGCAAAGTATACACAATTCAGTAAAGGAACACCAGTTCCAATGTTCGTTGCAATGAAAAGCAAACCCCAGATGTAGGACTCTCTTTTAACTAGGCAAATGGAGCCACAACACTGACAAATGCCCTATGGGCACTGGGTATTTGAAGTGGATTTCAGTAGCTTGAAACCCATGCCAAACATGTGGTCATTTCTGGTTAACCCTGATTTGGTAGGAAAAGGTGCTCATTACACACAAGGAAAAGCAGCACATAGTGATGCTAGCTTGATAAGAGACTCAAAGCAATCTTACAAATGACACAAAACGGAGTTCCCGTCGTGGTGCAATGGTTAACGAATCTGACTAGGAACCATGAGGTTGCGGGTTTGGTCCCTGCCCTTGCCCAGTGGGTTAATGATCCGGCGTTGCTGTGAGCTGTGGTGTAGGTTGCAGACGCGGCTTGGATCCCATGTTGCTGTGGCTCTGGCATAGGCCAGTGGCTACAGCTCTGATTCAACCCCTAGCCTGGGAACCTCCATATGCCGCAGGAGCAGCCCAAAGAAATAGAAAAAATAAATAAATAAAAAAATAAAAACAAACAACAAATGACACAAAACAAGAAGCTTGAATCTCCCTACATTTTATTTTATTTTATTTTATTTTATTTTATTTTATTTTATTTTTAATGGTTATTTCCCCAATACAATTTTTTTCTACTGTACAGCATGGTGACCCAATTGCTCATACATGTACACATCCTATTTTCTCACATTATCAGGTTTCATACATTTAAAGTATAAAGAGAAATACCATATATCACTTATATCTGCCATCTAATATACAACACATATAAACCTTTCCACAGAAAAGAAAATCATGGACTTGGAGAATAGACTTGTTGCCAAGGGGTGGGGGAGGGAGTGGGATGGATGGGGTATTTGGGGTTCATAGATGCAGATGATTGCCTTTGGAATGGTTTGGAAGTGAGATCCTGCTGTGTAGCACTGGGAACTAGGTCTGGTCACTTATGATGGAGCATGATAATGTGAGAAAAATGAATCTATACATGTATGTGTAACTGGGTCACCATGCTGTATAGTAGAAAATTGACAGAATACTGTAAACCAGCTATAATGGACAAAAATTAAAATCATTATATAAGAAAATTTAAAAAATTAAGTATACTTCTCTCAATGAAAGAACATCAGCCCCAACACAGCTTTGCAGTGAAAAGCAACCCTGGTCTTTTGCTCACCTAGGCCTATCTTCTAACTAGGCCAATAGATCTGCTAAAATTTCCAAAAGCTCTGGGGCACTAGTGTTTGTAGTGGGCTTCATTGGCTTGAAACCCATTCAAAACATGTTCTCTTAACTGGAGAAGCTTGATTTAGTTAGAAAAGATGCTAGGTTGATAAGCACCCCATAGCAATTTCACATATGACACAAAACAAGACTCTTGAATCTTCTTCATTGCAAAGTATACTCCATTCAGTGGAAGAACACCAGCCCCAGTGAAAGTTTGCAATGAAAAGCAACCTTGGCATTTTTCCCATCTAGGCCTCTCTTCTAAGTAGGGCAATGAAACTGCTCACCTACCAAATACTCATTAGGCACTAATTGTTTCCATGGGATTCAGTAGCTTGAATCCCACTGGGAAACTGTGCTTCTTTTGAAGAATCCTGCTGTGGTAAGAAAAACTGCTATTTTCACACAGGTGGAAAAGCAGCACATAGCCATGCTAGAGTGATACGTCCCTCATAGCCATCTCACATATGACACAAAACAAGAGGCTTGAAGCTTCTTACTTGCAAAGTATACTCCACTCAGTGAAAGAACACCAGCCTGTATGGTCATTTGTAATTAAAATTAATCCTGGCATTTTTACCACCTAGGCCTCTCTTCTAATTAGGGCTAAGGATTCACCCCCTTTCTCAAGGCTCTGTGGGCATTAGGTATTTGCAGTTGACCTCATTACCTTGAAATCCACTCAAAACCTGTGCTTCTTTCTGGAGAAACTGATTTGGTAAGAAAAGGTGGTCCTACCACACATGGGAAAAAGTAGCATATCACAATACTAGGGCCATAGCAATACAATACTGGTCCAATAGTAATATCACAAATGACACAAAACAAGAGCCTTGAAGCTTCCTAATTGCAAAACATACTCCACTATTTGAAAGAACACCAGCCCCAATGGTATTTTGCAATGAAAGCAAACATGGTCTTTTTCAAAAACTAGGCCTCTCTTCTAACTAGGCTGATGGAGTCACTCCCCTGCCAAATTCTCTATGGCTACTATGTGTTTGCAGTGGACTTCAATAGATTGAAAACTGAAACTGACAGCTCTAATGACCTGAATCTAGCCAGAACACAGTTTTGGACTTAAAGCATGTGCTGAGGCTAAACCCAGGCAAAATCCAGATTGGGAAGTTAACTCACATGCTGGGACTTCAACACATGTGCCAGGACTCAAACCCAACATAAAGCCAGATTGGGATATAAACATATGGTTTTAAATTCAAGTTACTATCTCTGTGTCTGGACTCACTAAAGTTCTAGTTCTTTATGTCTCCATGTAGAAGGAATTCAGCAATAGACAAAGTGATAGCCAAGAAACATATTTATCATAATAGGATGCTTATAAGAGATACAAATGGGGAGGAAGGAAGCTATGGCCAAGGATGTGGTGGGCCACAGTTTTATCATCCAAGGGATGTGGGGGTTGGAAATGCCAGCCACTTCCTTTCCAGGAATAGAAATTCCTCTTTAGTACCAGGTAAGCTGTGTATTCAAATCAACTGAAGGTCAGTCTTCAAACTCTTGCCCTTGGTCTGAATATGAATGCAGGCCTTATCACATCCCCACCCAATAACTTGGGACAATTCTCCCTTGCCATATGCTCTGTGGGCATAAGGAGTTTTAGTGGGATTCAGTAACTTGAAACACACTCCAAACATGTGTTCCTTTCTGAAGAAGCCTGATTTAGAAGGTAAATGTGCTCATTTTCCAAGTTGAGAAAAGCAGCATATAGCAATGCCTAGCCTATAAATGCCCCATCACAAATGACACAAAACCAGAGGCTTGAAGCTTTCTACTTGCAAAGTAAACTCCACTCAATGTAAGAAAAACAATCCTTGTCATGGTTTGCAATGAAAAGCAACCTTTGCATTTTTCCTACCTAGGCTTCTCTTACAACTAGGCAGATGGAGCTGCTCCCTTGACAAAAACTCTGTGGGCACAAGGAGTTTTCACTAGGATTCAGAGGCTTGAAACCCACTCCAAACATGTTCTCTGTTCTGAATAAGCCTGGTATGGTAGGAAAATTTGCTCTTGTCCTAAACCTGGGAAAGCAGTACATAGTGATACTGGGACAATTAACACCCAATATCAGTCTCATAAATGACACAAAACAAGATGGAAGCAACCTACTTACAAAGGATACTCCATTCAGTGAAAGAACACCTGCCCCAATGGCGCTTTGCAATGAAAAGCAACCCTTGCCTTTTTCCCACCTAGGTCCCTCTTCTAACTAGGTCAGAAGAGCCATACACTGCCAAATGCTCTGTGGCACTGGGTGTTTGCTGTGGGATTCAGTAGCTTGAAACCCACTCCAAATATATTCTCCTTTCTCAAGAGGAATTATTTGGTAGGAAAAGGCACTCTTTTCCCAAAAAGAAAAAAGAAGAACATAGCAATGCTAGGGCATTAAGTGCCCTGTACCATTCTAACAATTGGCACAAAACAAGAGTCTTGAAGTTTCCTAATTTAAAAGGATACTCCACTCCATGAAAGAATACCTACCCCAATGTTGCTTTGCAATTAAAGACAACCCTGGACTTTTTCTCACCTAGGCCTCTTGTATCTAGGCTGATGGAGCTGCAACCTGCAAATTATCTCTTGACACTACACATTTGCAGTGTTCTCCATAGACTGAAAACTGAAAGTGACAGCACTAATGGCCTGAAACTAGCCCGAATACAAATTGGGATTTGAAACAATGTGCTGGGACTTGAACCCAGCCAAAATCCAGAATGGGACTTAAAACCAAGTGCTGATTCAAGCCCAACCTAAAGCCAATTTGGGAATTAAACTGATGGTTTTAAATTCGAGTTACCCTGTGTCTGGACACACCAAGTTTAAGGTTCTTTATGACTCCATGCAGATGTAATTCAGCAAGAGACAAAGTGATAGGCAAGAAATAGATTTATTGGGATGCTTGTAATAGATGCAAGTTGTCAGGCAGGGAAGCTCTGGCCAAGGATATGGTGGGGCACAGTTTTATCATTCAA
Source organism: Phacochoerus africanus (assembly GCF_016906955.1). Taxonomy (NCBI): domain Eukaryota; kingdom Metazoa; phylum Chordata; class Mammalia; order Artiodactyla; family Suidae; genus Phacochoerus; species Phacochoerus africanus. The sequence continues at coordinate 53,532,914 of NC_062560.1, forward strand.
GGGGCTTGGGGGTTGGAAAGGGGCTTGGAGGTTGGAAAGGCCCACCTTAGTATCAGGAGTAGTAGCTCCTCCTTAGTATCAGGTAAGATGTGTATTCAAATAACTGAAGGGGGTCTTCAAATTCTATATCTTGGTCTGAATCTGAATGCAAGTTTCAAACCATCCCCCACTTATGACCTGAAGCAATTCCTGCACCTCCACTGGTGAGCAAGCCTACCTTATTCTCATGATTTATTGAACTTACAGGGTTCTCTGGATATCCCCCAGGTTTCCCTCTTTATCTACAATCTGCTATTGGAATTTCTACAACCATCTGTGCCTACTCTATCCCTATGAAAACTACTGCAAACATGTTCTCCTTTCTGGAGAAGCCTGATCAGAAAGGAAATGGTGATCTTTTCTCAAATGGAGAAAAGCAGCAGATAATGATGCTAGGGCAATAAACACCTGATGGCAATCTCACAAATGACTAGAAACACAAGAGACTAGAAACATCTAACTTTCAAGGTACATGCCAATCTATGAAATAACACCAGGCCAAATGATTTGCAGTACAAAGCAATTCTTGCCTTTTTCCCACCTAGTCCTCTCTTATTACTAGGGCAATGGAGCTGCTACCTTGACAAATGCTCTGAGGGCACTAAGTATTTTCAGTGGGCATCAGGAGCTTGTAACCCATTCTAAATATGTTCTCCTTTATGGAGAAACCTTATTTGGTAGGAAAAGGTACCCTTTTCCCAAACTGTAAAAAATAGCACATAGTGATCCTAGGGCTATATGCTCCCCATAGCAAACTCACAAATTATTCAAAACAATAGGCTTGAAACTTCCTAATTGCAAAACATAATCCACTCAGGCAAAGAACACCAGCCTGAATGGTGCTTTGCAATGAAAAGAAACACTTGCCTTTTTTCCCACCTAGGCCTCTCTTCTAACTAGGCAAATCGAGCTTCTCCCCTGCCCAGAGCTCTGTGGGCACTAGCTGTTTGCAGTGGAATTCAATAGATTGAAAACTGAAACTGACAGCTCTAATGGCCTGAACCTAGCCAGAACACAGTTTTGGACTTCAACCCACCTGCCAACACTAGAACCCAGTGCAAACCCAGAATGGGACTTAAATACAATTTTAAATTTGAGTTAATGTATGGACTCATTAAGGTTCTGCTTCTTTATGCCTCCACACAGAAGGAATTCAGCAACCTGCTTACAAAGGACACTCCATTTGGTGAAAGAACACCTGCCCCAATGGTGCTTTGCAATGAAAAGCAACCCTTGCCTTTTTCACACCTAGGCCCCTCTTCTAAATAGGTCAGAAGAGCCATACACTGCCAAATGCTCTGTGGCACTGGGTGTTTGCTGTGGGATTCGGTAGCTTGAAACCCACTCCAAACATGTTCTCCCATTTGGAAAGTGCAGCAAAGAGCCCCACCATTGCACATCTGAAGCTGCCAGCATAGGCATCTTCACTTCTGGAGGCCCAGAAAAGACTCCCCCACCTAATGCTCTATGGGTACTATGTGATTTAGTGTGCTTCAAGTGCTTAAAAACAATTGGAAATGTGTTCTCCATTCCTGAAAAACCTGTTTTGTTTGGTAATGTTTCTCTTTTCCCAAACAGGGCAAAGCAGCCCATAGCTATGCCAAGCAATAAGCATCCCATAGATTTTAGTTTTTTTAAGGTACTGAAGCCCCCTTCAAACAACTAGTACCCACACAGCATTTAGAAGAGGAATAGCTCCTTTGCACTAACAAGAAGAGAGGCCTAGGTGGTAAAAAGGGCAGGGATGCTTTTCATTGCAAACAACCATTAAGGCTGATGTTCTTTCTGTCACTGAGTAGAGTATACTTTGCAAATATCAAGGTTCAAGTCTCCTTATTTTTGTCATTTGTGACACTGCTGTGGGGGCACTTATTGCCCTAGCATCGCTATGCACTGCTTTTCCCCATTTGGGAAAATAACTTTTCCAGCAAAATAAGGCTTCTCCAGAGGGAGAACACATTTGCAATGACTTTCAAAGCCACTAAAACACCTAGTGCCAACAGAGCATTTGGAAGGTGAGTGGCTCCTTCAGCCTTGTTAATAAGAGAGGCCTAGGTAGGAAAAAGGCAAGGGTTGCTTTTCATTGCAAGCCACCATTGGGGCTTGTGTTCTTTCACTTAATAGACTCAACTTGCAGTTAGGAAGCTTCAAGTCTCTACTTTTGTGTCATTTGTTAGTTCACTATAGGGCTCTTATTTCCTTAGCACACTCTTCCCTCTGTGGGAAAACTTTTCCAATGAAATAAAGCTTCTCCAGGTAAGAGACAACTTTTTGAATGGGTTTCAAACTAATGAAACTCAATGCTAATACCTGGTGCCCACAAGGCATTTGGCAGTTGTGAGTTTCCTTTGCACTATTTAAAAGAAAGGCTTACTTGGGGAAAAGGCCAGGGTTGCTCTTCACTTCAAAGCACCATCAGGCTGGTGTTTTTTCATTGAGAGGAACATACTTTGCAAGCAGGAAGCTTCAGGCCTCTTGTTGTGTGTCATTTGTGTGATTGCTATGGAGAGCTAATCAACCTAGCATCACTATTTACTGCTTTCCTTGTGTGTGACAAGAGTATCTTTATCTACCAACTCAGGGATATCTAGAAAGGAGAATATGTTTGGAATGGTTTTCAAGATACTTAAGCCCATTACAAACAACTAGTGCTCACAGAGATTTTTGGAGGTGAGTGGATCCTTTGGCCTTGTTACAAGAGAGGGCTCCAAGGTAAAAAGCAAGGGTTCCCTTTCATTGCTAACTGCCACTGGATCTGTTGTTCTATCATCGAGTGGAGTATACTTTGAAAAAAGGAATTTTCAAGACTCTTGTTTTGTGTCATTTGTGAGATTTCAATGGGGAGCTTATCATCCTAACCTCACTATGTGCTACTTTTCTGTGAGTGTGAGTAAAGCAACTTTTCCTATCAATCCAGGCTTATCCAGAAAGGAAAATATGTATGAAGTGGGTTTTAAGCTACTTAAGGTCACTGCAAACACCTAGGGCCCAAAGAGAATTTCCCAGGGGAGAGGATTCTTTGGCCTAGATAGAAGAGAGTCCTATGTGGGAAAAAAAAGATTGCTTTTCATTGCAAAGCACCATTGGGGCTGGTGTTCTTTCACTGAGTTGAGTCTACGTTGCAATAGCAGCTTCAAGCCTCTGGTTTTGCGTCATTTGTGAGATTGCTATAGGGCACCTATAACCCTAGAATTTGTAGCTGCTGATTTTACCTGTGTGTGTAAAGAACAACATTTCCTACCTAAACAATGTTTTCCAGAAAGGAGCATTCATTTGGGGTGGGATTCAAGATACCAAAATTGGGGTTGGTTTTCTTTCATGGAATACACTCATTATTTATTTATTTATTTATTTATTTATTTATTTTTAATTACTCAAATGAATTTATCACATCTGTAGTTGCATAATGATCATAACAATCTGATTTCACAGGATTTCCATCCCATAACCCAAGCACATCCCCCCACCCCCAAAACTGCCTCCTCCAGAGACCATATGTTTTTCAATGTCTGTGAGTCAGCATCTGTTCTGCAAAGAAGTTCAGTCTGTCTTTTGTTCAGATTCCACATGGCAGTGAAAGCATTTGATGTGGGTGTCTCATTGTAGGGCGGACTTCACTTAGCATGATAGCTTCTAGGTCCATCCATGTTGCAAAAAATGCCGGTATTTCACCCCTTTTAATGGCTGAGTCATGTTCCATTGTGTATATGTACCACATCTTCTGGATCCACTCCTCTGTCGATGGACATTTAGGTTGTTTCCATGTCTTGGCTATTGCAAAGAGTGCTGCAATGAACATCGGAGTACATGTGTCTTTGTGAGTCATGGTTTTCTCTGGGTAGATGCCCAGGAGTGGGATTGCTGGATCAAATGGTAGTTCTATGTTTAGTTTTCTGAGGCATCTCCATACTGTTTTCCACAGTGGTTGCACCATCTTACAATCCCACTAACAGTGTAATGTGGTTCATTTTTCTCCACCCCCTTTCCAGCACTTCCTGTTTGTAGACTTTTTTTTTTCCCAATGTACAGCAAGGGGGTCAGGTTATCCTTACATGTATACATTACAATTACATTTTTCCCCCACCCTTTCTTCTGTTGCAACATGAGTATCTAGACAAAGTTCTCAATGCTATTCAGCAGGATCTCCTTGTAAATCTATTCTAAGTTGTGTCTGATAAGCCCAAGCTCTTGATCCCTCCCACTCCCTCCCCCTCCCCCTCCCATCAGGCAGCCACAAGTCTCTTCTCCAAGGCCATGATTTTCTTTTCTGAGGAGATGTTCATTTGTGCTGGATATTAGATTCCAGTTATGAGTGATATCATATGGTATTTGTCTTTGTATTTCTGGCTCATTTCACTCAGGATGAGATTCTCTAGCTCCATCCATGTTGCTGCAAATGGCATGATGTCGTTCTTTTTTATGGCTGAGTAGTATTCCATTGTGTATATATATAAAACATCTTCCTAATCCAATCATCTCTCGATGGACATTTGGGTTGTTTCCATGTCCTGGTTATTGCGAATAGTGCTGCAATGAGCATGCGGGTGCACGTGTCTCTCTTAAGTCGAGTTTTGTCCGGATAGATGCCCAAGAGTGGGATTGTGGGGTCATATGGAAGTTCTATGGATAGATTTCTAAGGTATCTCCAGACTGTTCTCCATAGTGGCTGTACCAGCTTACATTCCCACCAACAGTGCAGGAGGGTTCCCTTTTCTCCACAGCCCCTCCAGCACTTGCTATTTGTGGATTTATTAATGATGGCCATTCTGACTGGTGTGAGGCGGTATCTCATGGTAGTTTTGATTGGCATTTCTCTTATAATCAGCGATGTTGAGCATTTGTTCATGTGTTTGTTGGCCATCTGTATATATTCCTTGGAGAAATGCCTATTCAGGTCTTTTGCCCATTTTTCCATTGATTGATTGGTTTTTTTGCTGTTGGGTTCTATAAGTGGTTTATATATTCTAGAGATTAAGCCCTTGTCGGTTGCATCATTTGAAACTGTTTTCTCCCATTCTGTAAGTTGTCTTTTTGTTTTCTTTTGGGTTTCCTTTGCTGTGCAAAAGCTTTTCAGTTTGATGAGGTCCCATGGGTGTATTTTTGCTCTAATTTCTATTACTTTGGGAGACTGACCTGAGAAAATATCCCTGATGTTGATGTCAGAGAGTGTTTTGCCTATGTTTTCTTCTAGGGGTTTGATGGACTCCTGTCGTATATTTAAGTCTTTCAGCCATTTGGAGTTTCTTTTGGTGCATGGTGTGAGGGTGTGTTCTCGTTTCATTGCTTTGCATGCAGCTGTCCAGGTTTCCCAGCAGTGCTTGCTGAATAGACTTTCTTTTTCCCATTTTATGTTCTTGCCTCCCTTGTCAAAGATGAATGGACCATAGGTGTCTGGGTTTATTTCCGGGTTCTCTCTTCTTTTCCATTGGTCTGTCTGTCTGTTTTGATACCAGTACCACACTGTTTGGATGACTGTGGCTTTGTAGTATTTCTTGAAGTCTGGGAGAGTGATGCCTCCTGCTTGGTTTTTGTTTCTCAGGATTGCTTTGGCGATTCTGGGTCTTTTGTGGTTCCATATGAATGTTTGGATTGTTTGTTCTAGTTCTGTGAAAAATGTCATGGGTAATTGGATAGGGATTGCATTGACTCTGTAGATTGCTTTGGGTAGGATGGCCATTTTTACAATATTGATTTTCCCAATCCAGGAACATGGAATATCTTTCCATTTCTTTACGTCTTCTTTGATTTCGTTGATTAAAGTTTTCTAGTTCTCGGCATACATGTCCTTTACCTCCTTGGTCAGGTGTATTCCGAGGTATTTGATTTTGTGAGGTGCAATTTTATAAGGCATCGTATTTTCGTATTCCTTTTCTAATGTTTCATTGCTGGTATACAGAAACGCAACTGACTTCTGAATGTTAATCTTATATCCTGCTACCTTGCTGAATTTATGAATCAGTTCAAGTAGTTTTGGGGTTGAGTCCTTCGGGTTTTCTATGTATAGTATCATGTCATCTGCGTACAGTGACAGTTTGATCTCTTCTCTTCCTATATGGATGCCTTTTATTTCTTTTGTTTGTCTAACTGCTGTGGCTAGGCCTTCCAAAACTATGTTGAAGAGCAGTGGTGAGAGTGGGCATCCCTGTCTTGTTCCAGATTTGAGTGGCAAGGCTTTCAGTTTTTCCCCATTGAGGATTACATTTGCTGTGGGTTTCTCATAAATGGCTTTGATTATATTCAGGAATGTTCCCTCTATACCCACTTTGGCGAGGGTCTTGATCATGAATGGATGTTGGACTTTGTCAAATGCTTTTTCTGCGTCTATTGAGATGATCATATGATTTTTGACTTTTTTTTTGTTAATGTGGTGTATGATGCTGATTGATTTGCATATGTTGAACCATCCTTGTGAACCTGGGATGAACCCAACCTGGTCATGGTGTATAATTTTTTTGGTATGTTGTTGGATTCGGTTGGCTAAGATTTTGTTGAGAATTTTTGCATCTATATTCATCAATGATATTGGGCGATAGTTTTCTTTTTTGGTGGTATCTCTGCCTGGTTTTGGAATGAGGGTGATGGTGGCATCATAGAATGTCTTTGGGAGAATTCCTTCTTCTTCAACCTTTTGAAAGAGTTTAAGGAGGATGGGCACCAATTCCTCTTTATATGTTTGATAGAATTCACCTGTGAAGACACCTGGTCCTGGACATTTATATGTAGGGAGTGATTTTATGACCTCTTCAATTTCATTTCTAGTGATCAGTCTGTTTGGTTGGTCTGTTTCTTCTTGATTCAGTTTTGGCAGGCTGTAAGATTCTAGAAAATTGTCCATTTCTTCCAGATTGTCAAAGTTGTTGCCGTAGAGTTGTTCATAGTATTCTCTTATGGTTTTTGTATTTCTGTTGTATCCATTGTGATTTCTCCTTTTTCACTTATAATTTTGGTTATTTGGGTTCTTTCTCTCCTCTTTTTAGTGAGTCTGGCCAGGGTTTGTCAATTTTTTTTGCCTTTTCAAAGAACCAGCTCTTGGTTTTATTAATTTTCTCTATTATTTTTTGAGTCTCTATTTTATTGATTTCCTCTTTGATCTTTATATTTTCCTTCCTTCTGCTGACTTTAGGTCTTTTTTGTTCTTCTTTTTCTAATTCGTTTAGGTGGAGGGTTAAGTTGTCCATTTGGGATCTTTCTTCTTTTTTGAGAAAGGCCTGTATTGCCATGAATTTCCCTCTGAGCACTGCTTTCGCAGCATCCCATAGATTTTGAGAAGTTGTGTCTTCATTATCATTTGTGTCAAGGTAGTTTTCAATTTCCTTCTTGATTTCCTCATTGACCCATTGGTTTTTTAGTAGCATGTTGTTTAGGCTCCTTGCAGTAGATTTTTTCTCTTTCCTTTTCCCTTGGTTGGTTTCTAATTTCATGGCATTGTGGTCAGAGATGATACTTGAGATAATTTCTATGCTCCTAAATTTGTTGAGGTTCGCTTTGTGTCCCAAGATGTGGTCGATTCTTGAGAATGTTCCATGAGCATTTGAGAAGAATGTGTATTCTGCTTTTTTTGGATGTAGTGTCCTGAAGATATCAATGAAGTCTCACTTTTCTATTGTTTCCTTTAGGATCTCTGTTGCTTTATTGGTTTTCTGTCTAGAGGATCTGTCCATTGATGTGAGGGGGGTTAAGGTCTCCTACTATGATTGTATTTTCATCAATATCTCCCTTTATGTCTGTTAATATTTGTTGTATGTATCTGGGTGCTCCTGTATTTGGGGCATATATGTTGACGATAGTAACATCCTCTCCTTGGATGGACCCCTTAATCATTAAGTAGTGTCCTTCTTTGTCTTTCTTTAGGTCTTTTGTTTTACAGTCTATTTTGTCGGATATGAGTGTTGCGACTCCTGCTTTTCTGTCTTGTCTATTGGCGTGAAATATTTTTCCCCACCCTTTCACCTTCAATCTATATGTATCCTTTGTCCTAAGGTGAGTTTCTTGCAGGCAGGTTTTTGCCTTTTTATCCACTCAGCCACTCTGTGTCTTTTGATTGGGGCATTCAGTCCATTGACATTTAAGGTGATAATTGATAGATGACTATTTATTGCCATTTTGAACCTCGTGTTCCAGTTGATTCTATGGTTCTCCATTCTTCCTTTCTTTTTTTTTTTTTTTTTGTTTGGTTGGATGATCTCCTGTTTTTATCTGCTTGAGTGTATTTTTTTTTTCATTTTTGTGAAGGAAATATTTGGTTTTGGCCTGTGGTTGCCCTGTTTTTTAAGTATGCTAACCCCTATCCATAATTGTGTGTTTTAGCCTGATGATCCTGTAGGTTCAAATACTTCATTACTATATTAAAATTAAGAAGAGAAACATACAAACAAACAAAAAGGGTTATTAACTTCCTAACATCCCTTGCCCACATTTTATGGTTTTGATGACTCTTTTTAATTTTTTTCTTTTTAATTTTATTTTGTTTGAGGTCTGTTCATAATTAAATCTGTATGCTGGCTTATTTGAGTGACTGCTCTCTGATTGTGGTTTCCTCAGTCCTAGTTCTTCCTCTTCTTCTTCTTTTTTTGTTTTCTTTTCCTTTTTGCTTCCCTTTCCTTCCTTTCTTTTTGGTTTAGAGAAGCCCTTTCAGTATTTCCTTTAACCTGGGTTTTGTGTTGCTGTATTCTTTAAGATTTTGTTTGTTGGAAAAAATTTTTATTTCCCCTTCTATTTTAAATGATATTCTTGCTGGATAGAGTATTCTAGGTTGCATATATTTTCCTTGTAGCACTTAAAATATCTCTTGCCATTCCCTCCTGGCCTGTAGTGCTTCAGTAGAGAAGTCAGCTGATGAGCTTATGGGGGTTCCCTTGTAGGTAACATTCTGTTTTTCTCTTGCTACCTTTAGGATCCTCTCTTTATCACTAACTTTTGCCATTTTTATTATGATGTGTCTTGGTGTGGGTCTGTTTGGGTTCAGTTTGTTTGGGGCCCTCTGTGCTTCTTGTATCTTGAACCCAGCATCCTTTAGATTTGGGAAGTTTCCAGTGGTAATTTCTTCAAATATATTTTCCATTCCCTTATCTTTTTCTACTCCTTCTGGAATTCCGATTATGCATAGATTGGCCCGCTTTATATTATCCCATAGGTCTCTTATATTGCTTTCCAGTTTTTGGATTCGGTTTTCTGTCTGTTGACCGGATTGCGTGATTTCCATTATTCTATCTTCCATATCACTGATTATTTCTTCTGCATTATTCATTCTGGATTTTACTGCCCTTAGTTCAGTTTGCATCTCTGCCAATGAATGTTCTAGTGTTTCTTGGCTCCTCCTTATATTTTCTAGTTCCTTTCTGAGGGTATCTGCATTACTGTTCATATCTTCTCTTCATTCCTTCAGTATTTTCTCACTATATCTCTTTTGAACTCCAGGTCTGTCAGACTGCCGAGATCTGTTTCATTGTTGACTGTTTTAGGTGAGTTCTCCTGTTGGTTTGACTGGGGGTGGTTTCTCAGCTTCTTCATCTTGCTTGTTGTTTTCTTTCTCCTGAGGGAGTTGTACTCTCCGTGATCGGGCAGTGTTTGCCTTGTCACTGCCGTGGAATGTTTCCTGAGGGCTGGCGTTGTTGGTCAATCTTTTTTGAGGCAGTGTGGCTTTTCTGGAGTGTTGATGGGGCTAACAGTGTTTCTTTGAAGCAAAGAAGGACTTCCTGAGGGCAGACAGGACTGGGAGGTCCACACCACGATGGTAGCAGATTTCACTTGGTCATGCAGAGCTTGCTCTGGTGTTTTTAGGCTGTGGGGTTCTTGCAGGGGGTTGGCGGTGTTGGGCAGCTGTTCCTCAGGAGTGCAGCACCCCCTGGGGGCTGGAGCAGCTATCTGGGTCACTGAGAACCTAAGAGGCTCTTCCCTATGGAAACCCAACTCAGAAGCGTGACCTGAGAATGTAGGCAGATCTTTTTCACAGTCTGTCCAAGATTGTTGCAGCTTTTCTGGGGTGCATGGTGTCCTGCCTGGAGCTGGCAGTCCTATGCAGCTTATCTGCTATAGCTCGGCACCTCCTGGGGGCTTGTTCGGCTAGCAGGGCTGCTGAGTAACCTTGAGGCTCCTCCCAATGGCAGCCTGACTCAGAAAGTCCCTCTGAGGTCTTTTCCCAGCTTGGCCAGGCTTGTTGCAGCTTTTCTGGGCTGGCAGTCTTATGCAGCTGGTCCACTAGGTCTTGGCACCCCCTGGGGTCTTGGGAGGGTAGCAGGGCCATTGGAAACCAAAGAGGCTCCTGCCCAGGGCAGCCCAACTCAGAAAGATCATCCGAGAATTAGGCTGATCTTTTCACGGCCTGTGTAGTTTTGTTCTAGCTTTTCTGTGCTGCAGGCATTTTCTCGGGAGCTGGTGGTGTTTGGTGCTGCTCTGTGGAGCTGTCGCTCCTCCAATGTGCAAGCAGGGCTGTGCAGGGACAGCCCCTTCGGTGGTAGGCTTCAGGCAATTGTTGAGGCCAGCCCTCCTGGATGGCAGGCAGCCCCAGGTTCAGCGAGAGCATAGGGGTGGTGGGGGTGGGGGGAGGGGATGCACTGGGAAGCATAGCTTTCAGCTAGCTAGTGGGCCTGTAAGCTTGCTGTTGTGTGGGGGGTATTTTATGGGGACCCACCCCTTCTTCTCTCCCCTCCCCAGCACAGGTGCATACCAGGCTCTTCTCCCAGGTTCCCTCTGATGTGGCTTTCCACTTCCCCACCCCTAGAGTATTGCTCCCTTCCTCTGTGACTGCTTTGTTTTCTAGTCCCCCAGGCAGTCTCTGCCCCATCAAACTTGACAGACTGGTTTCTAGACCTCCCAAGCAGTCTCCACTCTGCCCCACCACCCCAGGCTTTTCCAGGATCTAACCTCTGGAGCAGAGGACTCGGTGCCCAGCCCCCACCCAGGCATCCCACAGCCCTTTCCTAGGGACTAACCTTCAGGGACGAGAATTCAGTGCCCAGCCCTCATCCAGGCGTCTTAATTTTTGGTGACTCTGCCCCTAGTTCAGATGGTCTGTTCAGTTCTTGATCAGATTTTTCAGTACTCCAACTTACTGCTACACTCTTCTCTGCATCTGGAGATTCCTCCGGTTCGTTTGATCTTTCCTCTGAGTAGGTGACTTTCCAGGGTGCAGAATCCCTTTCTCCTCCTCAGTTCCCCTTTCAGGAGTGCCCGTCCCACTTGAATTCACCTTCTCTCACTCTCCTCTTTTCTCCCTTTCTGCCCAGTAATGTCATGAAATTCTTGCCATTATTGGAGTGTAGGTTCTTCTACCAGCGATTGGTTGCTGTTCTGTGCGAGTCATTTGTTTTGTAGATGTGCTTTTTTTGTTGTGTTTGTGGGAGAGGGTGAGCGTGTCCCCCAACTCTTTGCCATCTTGTCCGCCTATCTCCTCTAAATGTTTGATATAATTTGCCAGTGAAGCCATCTGGTCTGGACTTTTTTTGTTGGAATTTTTTTAGTCATGGTGTCAATTTCAGCTTGTTCAAAAAGTGGTTCTTGGAGAACTAGACAGCCACATATACAAGAATGAAATTAGAACACTCTCTAGTAGCATACACAAAAACAAATTCCAAATGGATTAAAGACCTAGATATAAGACCAGACACTATCAAACTCTTAGAGGGAAGCATAGGCCAAACACTCTCCATGTGTGGACATAAACCACAGCAACATCTTCTCAGACCCACCTCTTAGAGTATTCACAATGAAAACAAAAATAAACAAATGGGACCTAATCAAACTTAAAAGTTTCTGCACAGCAAAGGAAACCCTAAACAACACAAAAGGACAACCCACAGAATGTGAGAACATGTTTGCAAGTGAATCGACTGACAAGGGATTAATCTCCAAAATTTACAAACACCTTCTGCAGCTCCATACCAAAAAAACAAACAACCCCATCCAACAACAATGGGAAAAAGATCTAAACAGGCACTCCTCCAAAGAAGACATGCAGATGGCCAAAAAACATATGAAAAGATGTTCAGGGAGTTCCTGTTGTGGTGCAGTGGCTAACGAATCTGACTAGGAACCATGAGGTTGTGGGTTCGGTCCCTGCCCTTGCTCAGTGGGTTAAGGATCTGGCGTTGCTGTGAGCTGTGGTGTGGGTTGCAGACGTGGCTTGGATCCTGCATTGCTGTGGCTCTGGTGTAGGCCGGTGGCTACAGCTTTGATTTGACCCCTAGCCTGGGAACCTCCATATGCCGCAAGAGCGGCCCAAGAAATGGCAAACAGAAAAAAAAAAAAAAAGATGTTCAACATCACTCATGATTAGAGACACGCAAATCAAAACCACTCTGAGGTACTACCTTATACCAGCTAGAATGGCCATCATCAAGAAGTCTACAAACAACTTTAGAGGACAAGATGGCGGAGGAGTAGGGGGACACGCTCACCCTCTCCCACAAACACAACAAAAAAAGCACATCTACAGAATAAATGACTCTCACAGAACAGCAACCAATCGCTGGCAGAAGAACCTAAACTCCAATAATGGCAAGAAGTTCGTGACATTACAGGGCAGAACGGGAGAAAAGAGGAGAGTGAGAGAAGGTGAATCCGAGCGGGATGGGTGCTCATGAAAGGGAACTGCGGAGGAGAAAGGGATTCTGCACCCTGGAAAGTCACCTACATGGGGGAAAGATCAAACGAACCGGAGGAATCTCCAGATGCAGAGAAGAGTGTAGCAGTAAGGTGGAGTACAGAAAAGCCGATCGAGGACTGAACGGACCATCTGAAATAGGGGCACAGTCACCAAAAATTAAGATGCCTGGGTGGGGGCTGGGCACTGAGTTCTCGTCCCTGAAGTTTAGTCCCCGAGAAAGGGCCAGGGGATGCCTGGGTGGGGGCTGGGCACCAAGACCTTGCATCCGAAGGTTAGTCTCCAGGAAAGGGCTGGGGGATGCCTGGGTGGGGGCTGGGCACCGAGACCTCAGCTCCAGAGGTTAGTCCCCGGCCTGGGGGTCGGTGTGGAGCAGAAACTGCTTGGGAGGTCAGAAACCATTTGACGGGGCAGAGACTGCCTGGGAGACTAGAGAACAAAGCAGTCACAGAGGAAAGGAGCAATACTCTAGGGGCGGGGAAGTGGAAAGCCGCATCAGAGGGAACCTGGGAGAAGAGCCTGGTTTGTGGCCATGCTGGGAAGGGGAGAGAAGAAGGGGTGGGTCCCCATAGAATACCCCCCACACAACAGCAAGCTTACAGGCCCACTAGCTAGCTGAAAGCTATGCTTCCCAGTGCATCCCCTCCCCCCACCCCCACCACCCCTATGCTCTCGCTGAACCTGGGGCTGCCTGCCATCCAGGAGGGCTGGCCTCAACAATTGCCTGAAGCCTACCACCGAAGGGGCTGTCCCTGCACAGCCCTGCTTGCACATTGGAGGGGCTACACTTCCACAGAGTAGCACAAAACACCACCAGCCCCCCAGAAAATGCTGGCAGCATAGAAAAGCTAGAACCAGCCTAGCCAGGCCGTGCATAGATCAGCCTAATTCTCAGATGTTTATTCTGAGTTGGGCTGCCCTGGGGAGGAGCCTCTTTGGTTTCCAATGGCCCTGCTACCCTCCCAAGACCCCAGGGGGTGCCAAGACCTAGTGGACCAGCTGCATAAGACTGCCAGCCCAGAAAAGCTGCAACAAGCCTGGCCAAGCCGGGAAAAGATCTCAGAGGGACTTTCTGAGTCGGGTTGCCCTGGGGAGGAGCCTCGTGGGTTTCCAGTGGCCCTGCTTCATGCTCAAGACCCTAGGGGGTGCCGCACTCCTGCTGAAAAGCTGCTCAGCACCACCAGCCCCCTAGAAGAGCCCCTGCAGCCCAGAAAAGCTGCAACAATCTTGGACAGACTGTGAAAAAGATCTGCCTACATTCTCAGGTCACGCTTCTGAGTTGGGTTTCCATAGGGAAGAGCCTCTTAGGTTCTCAGTGACCCAGATAGCTGCTCCAGCCCCCAGGGGGTGCTGCACTCCTGAGGAACAGCTGCCCAACACCGCCAACCCCCTGCAAGAACCCCACAGCCTAAAAACACCAGAGCAAGCTCTGCATGACCAAGTGAAATCTGCTACCATCGTGGTGTGGACCTCCCAGTCCTGTCTGCCCTCAGGAAGTCCTTCTTTGCTTCAAAGAAACACTGTTAGCCCCATCAACACTCCAGAAAAGCCACACTGCCTCAAAAAAGATTGACCAACAACGCCAGCCCTCAGGAAACATTCCACGGCAGTGACAAGGCAAACACTGCCCGATCACGGAGAGTACAACTCCCTCAGGAGAAAGAAAACAACAAGCAAGATGAAGAAGCTGAGAAACCACCCCCAGTCAAACCAACAGGAGAACTCACCTAAAACAGTCAACAATGAAACAGATCTCGGCAGTCTGACAGACCTGGAGTTCAAAAGAGATATAGTGAGAAAATACTGAAGGAATGAAGAGAAGATATGAACAGTAATGCAGATACCCTCAGAAAGGAACTAGAAAATATAAGGAGGAGCCAAGAAACACTAGAACATTCATTGGCAGAGATGCAAACTGAACTAAGGGCAGTAAAATCCAGAATGAATAATGCAGAAGAAATAATCAGTGATATGGAAGATAGAATAATGGAAATCACGCAATCCGGTCAACAGACAGAAAACCGAATCCAAAAACTGGAAAGCAATATAAGAGACCTATGGGATAATATAAAGCGGGCCAATCTATGCATAATCGGAATTCCAGAAGGAGTAGAAAAAGATAAGGGAATGGAAAATATATTTGAAGAAATTACCACTGGAAACTTCCCAAATCTAAAGGATGCTGGGTTCAAGATACAAGAAGCACAGAGGGCCCCAAACAAACTGAACCCAAACAGACCCACACCAAGACACATCATAATAAAAATGGCAAAAGTTAGTGATAAAGAGAGGATCCTAAAGGTAGCAAGAGAAAAACAGAATGTTACCTACAAGGGAACCCCCATAAGCTCATCAGCTGACTTCTCTACTGAAGCACTACAGGCCAGGAGGGAATGGCAAGAGATATTTTAAGTGCTACAAGGAAAATATATGCAACCTAGAATACTCTATCCAGCAAGAATATCATTTAAAATAGAAGGGGAAATAAAAATTTTTTCCAACAAACAAAATCTTAAAGAATACAGCAACACAAAACCCAGGTTAAAGGAAATACTGAAAGGGCTTCTCTAAACCAAAAAGAAAGGAAGGAAAGGGAAGCAAAAAGGAAAAGAAAACAAAAAAAGAAGAAGAAGAGGAAGAACTAGGACTGAGGAAACCACAATCAGAGAGCAGTCACTCAAATAAGCCAGCATACAGATTTAATTATGAACAGACCTCAAACAAAATAAAATTAAAAAGAAAAAAATTAAAAAGAGTCATCAAAACCATAAAATGTGGGCAAGGGATGTTAGGAAGTTAATAACCCTTTTTGTTTGTTTGTATGTTTCTCTTCTTAATTTTAATATAGTAATGAAGTATTTGAACCTACAGGATCATCAGGCTAAAACACACAATTATGGATAGGGGTTAGCATACTTAAAAAACAGGGCAACCACAGGCCAAAACCAAATATTTCCTTCACAAAAATGAAAAAAAAAATACACTCAAGCAGATAAAAACAGGAGATCATCCAACCAAACAAAAAAAAAAAAAAAAAAAAGAAAGGAAGAATGGAGAACCATAGAATCAACTGGAACACGAGGTTCAAAATGGCAATAAATAGTCATCTATCAATTATCACCTTAAATGTCAATGGACTGAATGCCCCAATCAAAAGACACAGAGTGGCTGAGTGGATAAAAAGGCAAAAACCTGCCTGCAAGAAACTCACCTTAGGACAAAGGATACATATAGATTGAAGGTGAAAGGGTGGGGAAAAATATTTCACGCCAATAGACAAGACAGAAAAGCAGGAGTCGCAACACTCATATCCGACAAAATAGACTGTAAAACAAAAGACCTAAAGAAAGACAAAGAAGGACACTACTTAATGATTAAGGGGTCCATCCAAGGAGAGGATGTTACTATCGTCAACATATATGCCCCAAATACAGGAGCACCCAGATACATACAACAAATATTAACAGACATAAAGGGAGATATTGATGAAAATACAATCATAGTAGGAGACCTTAACCCCCCTCACATCAATGGACAGATCCTCTAGACAGAAAACCAATAAAGCAACAGAGATCCTAAAGGAAACAATAGAAAAGTGAGACTTCATTGATATCTTCAGGACACTACATCCAAAAAAAGCAGAATACACATTCTTCTCAAATGCTCATGGAACATTCTCAAGAATCGACCACATCTTGGGACACAAAGCGAACCTCAACAAATTTAGGAGCATAGAAATTATCTCAAGTATCATCTCTGACCACAATGCCATGAAATTAGAAACCAACCAAGGGAAAAGGAAAGAGAAAAAATCTACTGCAAGGAGCCTAAACAACATGCTACTAAAAAACCAATGGGTCAATGAGGAAATCAAGAAGGAAATTGAAAACTACCTTGACACAAATGATAATGAAGACACAACTTCTCAAAATCTATGGGATGCTGCGAAAGCAGTGCTCAGAGGGAAATTCATGGCAATACAGGCCTTTCTCAAAAAAGAAGAAAGATCCCAAATGGACAACTTAACCCTCCACCTAAACGAATTAGAAAAAGAAGAACAAAAAAGACCTAAAGTCAGCAGAAGGAAGGAAAATATAAAGATCAAAGAGGAAATCAATAAAATAGAGACTCAAAAAATAATAGAGAAAATTAATAAAACCAAGAGCTGGTTCTTTGAAAAGGCAAAAAAAATTGACAAACCCTGGCCAGACTCACTAAAAAGAGGAGAGAAAGAACCCAAATAACCAAAATTATAAGTGAAAAAGGAGAAATCACAATGGATACAACAGAAATACAAAAACCATAAGAGAATACTATGAACAACTCTACGGCAACAACTTTGACAATCTGGAAGAAATGGACAATTTTCTAGAATCTTACAGCCTGCCAAAACTGAATCAAGAAGAAACAGACCAACCAAACAGACTGATCACTAGAAATGAAATTGAAGAGGTCATAAAATCACTCCCTACATATAAATGTCCAGGACCAGGTGTCTTCACAGGTGAATTCTATCAAACATATAAAGAGGAATTGGTGCCCATCCTCCTTAAACTCTTTCAAAAGGTTGAAGAAGAAGGAATTCTCCCAAAGACATTCTATGATGCCACCATCACCCTCATTCCAAAACCAGGCAGAGATACCACCAAAAAAGAAAACTATCGCCCAATATCATTGATGAATATAGATGCAAAAATTCTCAACAAAATCTTAGCCAACCGAATCCAACAACATACCAAAAAAATTATACACCATGACCAGGTTGGGTTCATCCCAGGTTCACAAGGATGGTTCAACATATGCAAATCAATCAGCATCATACACCACATTAACAAAAAAAAAGTCAAAAATCATATGATCATCTCAATAGACGCAGAAAAAGCATTTGACAAAGTCCAACATCCATTCATGATCAAGACCCTCGCCAAAGTGGGTATAGAGGGAACATTCCTGAATATAATCAAAGCCATTTATGAGAAACCCACAGCAAATGTAATCCTCAATGGGGAAAAACTGAAAGCCTTGCCACTCAAATCTGGAACAAGACAGGGATGCCCACTCTCACCACTGCTCTTCAACATAGTTTTGGAAGGCCTAGCCACAGCAGTTAGACAAACAAAAGAAATAAAAGGCATCCATATAGGAAGAGAAGAGATCAAACTGTCACTGTACCCAGATGACATGATACTATACATAGAAAACCCGAAGGACTCAACCCCAAAACTACTTGAACTGATTCATAAATTCAGCAAGGTAGCAGGATATAAGATTAACATTCAGAAGTCAGTTGCATTTCTGTATACCAGCAATGAAACATTAGAAAAGGAATACGAAAATACGATGCCTTATAAAATTGCACCTCACAAAATCAAATACCTCGGAATACACCTGACCAAGGAGGTAAAGGACATGTATGCCGAGAACTAGAAAACTTTAATCAACGAAATCAAAGAAGACGTAAAGAAATGGAAAGATATTCCATGTTCCTGGATTGGGAAAATCAATATTGTAAAAATGGCCATCCTACCCAAAGCAATCTACAGAGTCAATGCAATCCCTATCCAATTACCCATGACATTTTTCACAGAACTAGAACAAACAATCCAAACATTCATATGGAACCACAAAAGACCCAGAATCGCCAAAGCAATCCTGAGAAACAAAAACCAAGCAGGAGGCATCACTCTCCCAGACTTCAAGAAATACTACAAAGCCACAGTCATCCAAACAGTGTGGTACTGGTATCAAAACAGACAGACAGACCAATGGAAAAGAAGAGAGAACCCGGAAATAAACCCAGACACCTATGGTCCATTCATCTTTGACAAGGGAGGCAAGAACATAAAATGGGAAAAAGAAAGTCTATTCAGCAAGCACTGCTGGGAAACCTGGACAGCTGCATGCAAAGCAATGAAACGAGAACACACCCTCACACCATGCACCAAAAGAAACTCCAAATGGCTGAAAGACTTAAATATACGACAGGAGTCCATCAAACCCCTAGAAGAAAACATAGGCAAAACACTCTCTGACATCAACATCAGGGATATTTTCTCAGGTCAGTCTCCCAAAGTAATAGAAATTAGAGCAAAAATACACCCATGGGACCTCATCAAACTGAAAAGCTTTTGCACAGCAAAGGAAACCCAAAAGAAAACAAAAAGACAACTTACAGAATGGGAGAAAACAGTTTCAAATGATGCAACCGACAAGGGCTTAATCTCTAGAATATATAAACCACTTATAGAACCCAACAGCAAAAAAACCAATCAATCAATGGAAAAATGGGCAAAAGACCTGAATAGGCATTTCTCCAAGGAATATATACAGATGGCCAACAAACACATGAACAAATGCTCAACATCGCTGATTATAAGAGAAATGCCAATCAAAACTACCATGAGATACCGCCTCACACCAGTCAGAATGGCCATCATTAATAAATCCACAAATAGCAAGTGCTGGAGGGGCTGTGGAGAAAAGGGAACCCTCCTGCACTGTTGGTGGGAATGTAAGCTGGTACAGCCACTATGGAGAACAGTCTGGAGATACCTTAGAAATCTATCCATAGAACTTCCATATGACCCCACAATCCCACTCTTGGGCATCTATCCGGACAAAACTCGACTTAAGAGAGACACGTGCACCCGCATGCTCATTGCAGCACTATTCGCAATAACCAGGACATGGAAACAACCCAAATGTCCATCGAGAGATGATTGGATTAGGAAGATGTTTTATATATATACACAATGGAATACTACTCAGCCATAAAAAAGAACGACATCATGCCATTTGCAGCAACATGGATGGAGCTAGAGAATCTCATCCTGAGTGAAATGAGCCAGAAATACAAAGACAAATACCATATGATATCACTCATAACTGGAATCTAATATCCAGCACAAATGAACATCTCCTCAGAAAAGAAAATCATGGCCTTGGAGAAGAGACTTGTGGCTGCCTGATGGGAGGGGGAGGGGGAGGGAGTGGGAGGGATCAAGAGCTTGGGCTTATCAGACACAACTTAGAATAGATTTACAAGGAGATCCTGCTGAATAGCATTGAGAACTTTGTCTAGATACTCATGTTGCAACAGAAGAAAGGGTGGGGGAAAAATGTAATTGTAATGTATACATGTAAGGATAACCTGACCCCCTTGCTTTACAGTGGGGAAATAAATAATAAAAACACATTTAGAGAATTCTATCTAACACCTCTCCTTCTGAAAATATTTCAAAAAATTTCAGAGGAAAGGATACTCCCAAACTCATTCTGTGTGGCCACCATCACCCTGATACCAAAACCAGACAATGATTCCACAAAAAAAAAAAAAAAACTACAGGCTAATTTCACTGATGAACATCAATGCAAAAATCCTCAACAAAATACTAGCAAACTGCATCCAACAATACGTTAAAAGGATTGTATCATGATCAAGTGGGATTTATCCCAGGGATGCAAGATTCTCCAATATCTGCAAATCCATCAGTGTGATACACCACATTAACAAACTGAAGAATAAAAACCATATGATCCTCTCAAAAGATGCCAAAACAGCCTTTGACAATATCCAACAACCATTTCTAATCAAAAGCCTTCAGAAAGTTTGCATAACAGGAAACTATCTCAACATGATAAAGGCCATATATGACAAATCCTCAGCGAACATCATTCTCAATGGTGAAAAGCTGAAAGAATTCCCAGTGAGATCAGGAACAAGGTAAGGATGTCTGCTCTTGCCACTACTCTTCAACATAATTTTGGAAGTCCTAGCCATGGCAATCAGAGAAGTAAAAGAGATAAAAGGAATCCCAATTGGAAAGGAAGAAGTAAAGCTATCCCTATTTGCAGATGACATGGTACTATACCTAGAGAATCCTAAAGACTCTACCAGAAAACTGTTAGAGCTCATCCATGAATTTGGCACAGTCGCAGGATACAAAATTAATGCACAGACATTGATGGCATTTCTATGCACTAACAATGAAAGAGCAGAAGGACAAATTAGGGAAGCAATCCCATTTACCACTGCATCCAAAAGAATCAAATACCTAGGAGTAAACCTACCTGAAGAGTCAAAAGACCTATACTCTGAAATCTATAAGACACTGAGGAAAGAAATCAAAGATGACACAAATAGATGGAAAGACATACCATGCTCGTGGACTGGAAGGGTCAATATTATCAAAATGACTATACTACCTAAGTCAATCTACAGATTCAATGCAATCCCTATCAAATTACCAGGGACATTTTTCACAGAACTCGAACAAAATATTTTAAAGTTTGTTTGGAAGCACAAAAGACCCAGAATAGCCAAAGATATCCTGAAAAAGAAAAAATGGAGCTGGAGGAATCAGGCTTCCAGACTTCAGACTATAAATTCATCAAAGAAACAGTCATTAAAACCGTATGATACTGGCACAAAGACAGACATATAGATCAGTGGAATAGGATAGACAGCCCAGAATTCAACCCACGCACCTACATCCAACTAATCTATGACAAAGAAGAGAAGAATATACAATGGAGAAAGGACAGCTTGTCCATGGAATACACTTTGCAAGTTGGAAGCTTCAATTGTCTTGTGTTATTGGTGAGATGGTTATTGTGTGTTTATTTCTGAACATCAAGATGTACTGCTTTTTCCAGTTAGTTAAAACCACAAATTTTCATTATAAATCATGCTTATCCAGAAAGGAGGAGGTATTTGGGGTGGTCTTCACTCTACTGAAGCCCCCTGCAAACACCTAGTGCCCACAGAGCATTAGGCAGTAGAGTGGCTCCAACAAGATAGAAGAGAAGCCTAGGTGGCAAAAAGGCAAGGCTTGCTTTTTATTGCAAACAACAATTGATGCTTTTTTTCTATAACTGAGTGGAGTATATATTGCAAGTAATAAGCTTCAAGCCTTTTATTTTGTGTTATATATGAGTTTGCTGTGGGGTGCTTATTGCCAGAGCATGGAAATGTGCTGATTTTCCAAATTTGTTTAAACACCAACATTTCCTACCAAATCAGTCTTCAACACACTGAATGGAGTCTACTTTGCAATTAGATAGCTTCTAGCCTCTTGTTTTATGTCATTTGTAAGCTATAGATGGGGCAATTTTCAACCTAGCATCACTAGCTGCTCTTTTCCCTCTATGTATAAAGAGTAACTTTTCATGCCAAATCATGCCTCTCCAGAAAGGAGCACATGTGTGGAGTGGGATTCAAGCAAATTAAGCCCACTGAAAACACATAATGCCACCATAGCTTTAGGGAACAGAGTGGTTCCATTGAGCTATTTAGAAGAGAGCCTTGGGTGGCAAAAGGGCAAGGGTTGCTTTTTATCGCAAATCACAATTGGGGCTGGTTTTCTACCACTGTGTGGAGTATGCTTTATAACTAAGAGACTTCATCCCTCTTGTTTTGTGTCATGTGTGAGGTTGCTATGGGTGCTTATTGTCCTAGTATTACTTTGTGCAATTTTTCCCATTTTGGGAAAAGAGCAACTTTTCTTACAAAATCATGCTTCTCCAGAAAAGAGAACATGTTTGCAGTCAGTTTCAAGCTACTGAAGCCCAGTGAAAACTCCTAGTGCACACAAAGTATTTGCCAGGTGAGCAGTGCCCTCATCCTAGTTAGAAGAGAGCTCTAGGGGGACAAAAGGAAAGTGTTGCTTTTCATTACCAACCACTATTGGGGCTGGTATTATTTAACTGAGTGGAGCATACTTTGCAATTTGGAAGCCTCAAGCCTTTGTTTTTTGTCATTTTTTACCTTACTTTTGGGGGCTTTTGACCCTAGATTCACTCTGAGCTGTTTTCCCCCATTTGGGAATAGAACATTTCCCTATAAATCAGGGTTCTCCAGAATGGAGAGCACATTTGGAGTGGGTTTCAATCTACTGAAGCCCACTGCAAACAGCTATTTTTTGCCCACAGAGTTTTTGGAAGGAGAGCAGCTCCATTGGCCTAGGTGGGAAAAAGGCAAGGGTTGCTTTTCATTACAAACCACCATTGGGGCTGGTGTTCTTTCACTTAGTGGAGTATACATGCCATTGAAAAGCCTTAAGCTTCTTGTTTTGTGTCATTTGTGAGATAGCTATGTGATAGTAATCTCAGTAGCATCTCTATGTGCTGCTTTGCCACATTTGCTAAAAAGAAAATTTTCCTACCAAATCAGGGTTCTCCAGTGGATAACAATTTTACAGTTGTTTTCAAGGTACTGAAGCCAACTGCAAAATCCTAGTATCCAAAGAGCCTTTTGAATTGGAGAAACTCCATTGGCCTTGATTTAGAGGCCAATGCTGGAAAAGCCAAGTGTTGCTTTTCATTGAAAAACACCATTGGTGTTTGCCTTCTTTCACTGTGTGAAGTTTACTTTGCAAGTAGGAAGCTTTAAGCCTCTTGTTTTGTCTGATTTGTGAGATTGCTATGGGAGGATTATCAAATTTGCATCACTACATGCTGCTTTGCTACATTCATGATGAGAGCAACTTTTCCTACCAAATCAGGCTTCTCCTAAAAAACATGTTTCAAATGTGTTTCAAGCTAATGACATCCTCTTCAAACACATATTGCCAAAAGAGCATTTGGCAGGGGAGCAGCTCAATCAGCCTAGTTAGAAGAGAGGCCTTAGTGTTAAAGATGCCAGGGTTGCTTTTCAATGCAAACCACGATTGGGCCAGTTCCTCTTTCATTGAGTGGAGTATACTTTGCATTTTGGAAGCTTCAAGCATCTTGTTATTTCATTTGTGAGAATTCTATGGGAGAGTTATCACACTATAATCACTCCAATTTTTCCACTTTTGGAAAAATAGCAACATTTCATTCACTATCAGGGTTCTCCAGAAAGGGGAACATGTTTGGAGTGTTTAGAGTTTCTGAAGCCCACTGCAAACACCTAGTTCCCACAGATCTTTTGGCAGGAGAGGAGGTCCATTGACCTTGTTTTATGTGAGGTCTATGTCAGAAGAAGGTAAGTGTTGCTTTTCATTGCAAATCACCATTGGGACTGGTCTTTCATGAAGTGGAGAATAATTTACAAGGTAGGAAGCTTCAAGCATCTTTCTTTGTGTCATTTGTGAGACTGCTATGTGGGGCTCATCACCTTAATATTGCTATGTACTGCTAGCAACTTCCTACCACATCAGGCTTCTGCAGAAAGGAGAACACATTTTGAGTGGGTTTCAAGTTACTGAACCCCACTCAAAACACCTAGTGCTGACAGAGTTTGGGGGAGTTTTATAGTCTTCAATGGCCTAGTTAGAAGGGAAGCCTAGGTAAGAAAAATCCCAGGATTGTTTGTCTTTGCAAACCACCATTGGGCCTGGTGTTCTTTCACTGATTGCAAAATATTTTGCAAGTTGGAATCTTCAAGTCTCATGTTTTGTTTCACATGTGAGTTTGCTATGGGGTGCTTTTCTCCCAAGCATTGTTCTGTGCTACTTTTCACCATTTGGACAAAGAGCAACATTTCCTTCCCAATCAGTGTTCTCCAGAAAGGAGAGCACATTTGCTGTGGGTTTCAAGCTTCCAAAGCCCCCTGCTAACGCCTAGTGCCCACAAGGCTTTTGGCAGTTATGAGGTTCCATTGACCTGGTTAGAAGAGAGGCCTAGGTGGTAAAAAGGCAAGGGTTGCTTTTCATTGTAAAATTTCACCGCAGCTGGAGTTTTTTCACTAGTGCAGTATACTTTGCAAATAGAATGCATCAGGCCTCTTGTTTTCTTGCATTTGTCAGATTGTTTTGATGCACTTATTGACCTAGCATTGCTATGTCCTTCTTTTCCTCATGTGTGAACAGATGACTTTTTGCTACCAAATCAGGTTTCTCCAGAAAGGGGAACATATTGGGAGTTGGGTTCAAGATACTGAAGCCCACTTCAAACACTTTGTGCACACAAAGCATTTGGCATGGGAATGGCTCTAGCAGCAGAGTTAGATTAGAGACCTAGGTGGGTAAAAGGATTGCTTTATATCGCAAACCACCTTTGGGTCTGGTTTTCCATCACTGAGTGGATTCTACTTTGCAAGTAGGAAGCTTAAAGCCTCTTGTTATGTGTCATTTCTGAGACTGCTATTGGGTAATTATTGTTCTAGTATCCCTATGTACTGCTTTTACCAGTTTGGGACATCAGCACTTTTTCCTACCAAATCAGGCTCTCCAGAAAGAAGAATATTTTTGGAGTGGGTTTCAAGCTACTGAAGCCCAGAGAAAATACCTAATGCCCAGAGAGCATTAGTCAGGGGAGTGGATCTAACAGCCTAGTTAGAAGAGTGACATAGGTTGTATAAAGGCAAGGGTTGAATTCATTGCAAACTGAGGCTGGTATTCTTTGACTGAATAGGATATATTTTTCAAGCTTCCAGCCACTTGTATTGTGGAGTTTGTGAGAATGCTATTGGGCACATATCACCCAATCTTTGCCTTCCCCTTTTTTGAGAAGAAAGCCTTTTTCTATCAAATCATGCTACCCTAGAAAAGAGAAGATATTTCAAGATACTAAAGCCCACTGCAAACAGCTAGTTCCCACAGAGAATTTCACAAAAGAGCAGATCCATCAGCCTAGTTAGAAGAGATGCCTACAAAATTGGATTGTGATGATCATTGTGCAACTACAAACATAATAAATTCATTGAGTAATAATAATAATAATAATAATAATAATAATAATAATAATAAAAGAAGAGAGGCCTAGATGGGATAAAGGCAGGCATTATTTTCATTGCAAACCAGCATTGGGGCTGGTGTTCTTTCACTGTGTGGAGTTTACTTTGAAAGTAGTATGCTTCAGGAGTTCCCGTCGTGGCGCAGTGGTTAACGAATCTGGCTGGGAAGCATGGGGTTGCGGGTTCGGTCCCTGCCCTTGCTCGGTGGGATGGCGATCCGGCATTGCCATGAGCTGTGGTGTAGGTCGCAGACGCGGCTCGGATCCCGCATTGCTGTGGCTGTGGCGTAGGCTGGTGGCTGCGGCTCCAATTTGACCCCTGGCCTGGGAGCCTCCATGTGCCGTGGGAGTGGCCCAAAGAAATAGCAAAAAAGACAAAGAAAAAAAAAAGAAAGTAGTATGCTTCAAGCCTCTTCTTTTGTGTCATTGTTGAGGTTGCTATGAGGTGCTGATCAACTAAACATCACTATGTGTGCTGATTTCTTTATTTGTGAGAGAGTGACTTTTCCTACCAAATCATGATTTTACAGAAAGGAGAAGACATTTTAAGTGGATTTCACACTACTGAAAACCACTGCAAACTCCCAGTGTCCACTGAGCATTTAGCAAAAGAACAGCTGTACTGGACTATTTAGAAGAGAGGCCAAGGTTGGTAATGCATGAGTAGCTTTTTGGCAAAACCCCAGTGGGTCTGGTGTTCTTTCACATAGTGGAGCTTATTTTGCAAGAAGAAGCTTCATGCCTCCCATTTTGTATCCTTTGTGAGATAGCTATGTGGTGCTAATTGCCCATGCATTGGTATAGGCTGGTTTTCCCCATTTTTGATAACACAATATTTTCCTACCAAATTATGCTTCTACAGAAAGGGGAACATGTTTGGTATTGATTTCAAGCTACTGAAGTGCACTGTAAACACCTACTTCCCGCAGAGATGTTGGCTGGTCTGCATCACCATTGGCATAGTTAGAAGAGAGGCCTATGTGGGAAAAAGCCAATGGTTGCTTTTCATTGCAAACCACCAAGGGGGCTAGTGTTCCCTCACTGACTAGTTTACCTTGCAAGTAGGAGGCTTTAAGTCTCTTATTTTTTGTCATATGTGAGATTGCTATGTGGAATTTATTGCCCTTTAATCACTATGTGCTGCTTTGTCCACTTTTGGAAAAGAGGAACTTTTCCTACCAATCAAACTTCCTCAGAAAGGAATACAATGGGTTTCAGGCTACTGACGCCCACTCCAAAAACCTAGTGGCAGTTTTTGTGCCTCCTTTGGCCTAGTTAGAAGAGAGTACATTTGACAAAAAGGGTCGTGTTCCTTCTCATTCCAAAGCACCAATGGTACTGTGCTTCTGTATTTGGTGTTTACTTTGCAAGTAGGATGCTTGAATACTCTTGTTTTGTGTCATTTGTAAGATTGGTATGAGGCACTTCTGCCCATGACTGCTTTGGGTTGATAACCCCCATTTGGTAAAAGAGCAAATTTTCATAACAAAAAAAGGCTTCTTCAGAAAGGAGAACATGTTCAGAAATGCTTTTAAGCTACTGAAGCCCACTCCAAACACCTAGTGTCCACAGAGAATTTTTCAGGGAGGAGCTCCATGGGCCTTTTTTTTTTTTTTTTTTTGTCTTTTGTCTTTGTCTTTGTTGTTGTTGTTGTTGTTGTTGTTGTTGCTATTTCTTGGGCCGCTCCCGTGGCATATGGAGTTTCCCAGTCTAGGGGTTGAATCGGAGCTGTAGCCACCAGCCTACGCCAGAGCCACAGCAATGCAGGATCCGAGCCATGTCTGCAACCTACACCACAGCTCACGGCAACGCCGGATCCTTAACCCACTGAGCAAGGGCAGGGACTGAACCCGCAACCTCATGGTTCCTAGTCGGATTCGTAACCACTGCGCCACGACAGGAACTCCTCCATGGGCCTTTTTACTATTGGAGTCTTGGTGTGAAAAAGACAGGGTTGCTTTCCATTGCAAACAACCATTGGGCCTTGTTTCTTTCATTGAGTGGAGTATAATTTTCACATTGGAAGCTACAAGCTCCTTGTTTTGTGTTGTATGTGAGATTGCTAATGGGGTGATAATCACCCTTGCATCACTCTGTGCTTTTCTCCCCTGTTTGGGAAAAGTCAACATTTACTTCCAAATTAAGCTTCTCTAGAAAGGAGAACAGGTTTGGAGTGTGTTTCAAGCTAGGGAGCACACCAAAAACACCTAGTGCATACAGATCATTTCGCAGGGTAGCTGCTCTATTGGCCTAATTAGAAAAGAAGACTGGGTGGAAAAAAACCAAGGGCTGCTTTTCATTTCAAACCACCATTAGGGATAGGGTTCTTTCACTGAGTGGAGATTACTTTGAGAGTAGGAAGCTTCAAGCATTTTGATTTGTGCTACTTGTGAGATTGTTATTGGGACCTTATCACCCTAGCTTCAGTATGTGCTGCTTTTCCCCTTTGGGGGAAAAATCAACTTTTTCTCACCAAATAAATCTTCTCCAGAAAGGAGATCATGTTTTCAGTGGGTTTCAGGCTACAGCAGCCTACTACATACACTTAGTGCCCAAAGAGCATTTGACAGGAGAGTGGCTCCTTTGGCCTTGTTAGAAGACAGGTCTAGGTGGCAAAAAGTCAAGGGTTGCTTTTCATTGCAAACCACAATTGGGGCTCATGTTTTTTCACTGAGTGTAATTTACTTTGACAGTAGGATGCTTCAAGACTATTGTTTTCTATCATTTGTGATGTTGCACTTGAGTGCTGATCATCCTAGCAATGTTTTGTTTGGTTTTGCCCTGTTTGGGAAATGAAAAAAAATTCATGCCAAAAAGACTTCTCCAGGAAGGAGAACACATTTGGTGTGGGTGTAAATTTCGTGAAGCCCACTGCAAATAACTAGTGTCCACAGAGGTTTTGGAAGATTTAGAAGTTCCATTGGCATATTTAGATGAGGGTCTTAGGTGGGAAAAAGTAAAGGGTTTCTTTTCATTGCAAACAACCATTGGGGCTAGGGTTCATTCACTGAGTGAGTTTTACCTTCCAAGTAGGAATCCTCAATCCTCTTGTTTTGTGTCATTTGTGAGATTGCTATTGTGGCCTTTCACCCTAGAATATGCCTTGCCCCATTTGTGAAAAGAGCATCTTTTCCTGTGAAATCAGGCTTCTCCACAAAGGAGAAAAAATTTCTAGTAGGTTTCAAGCTACTGAAGCCCACTGCAAACACCTAGAGCCCACTGATGTTTGGCAGATTTAGAGGCTCAATTGGCACAGCTAGAGGAGTGGCTTAGGTTGTAGAAAACTTCGGCTTGCTTTTCATTCCAAACCACCATTTTCACTGATCTTTTTTCACTGAGTGGACTACACTTTTCAAGTTTGAAGCATCAAGCTTCTTGTTTGTCATTTGTGAGATTTCTATGGGGTGCTTATTGCTATAGGATTGCTCTGTGCTGCTATACCCCAATGGGGATAAGATAAATATTTCCTTCTAAATAAGGTTTCTCCAGAAAGGAGGATATGCTTGGAATGATTTTAAAGCTAGAGAAGACCAGCATAAACACCTAGTGCCCACAAATATTTGGTAGTTTGCAGCTCTTTGGCCTAGATTTCAGTGAGGCCTAGGTATAAAAAAGGCAATGGATGCTTTTCTTTGCAAACCACAAATGAGGCTGGTGTTCTTTCACTGAGTGCAATATAGTTTGCAAGGAAGAAACTTAAAGCCTCTTTTGAGTAATTTGTGAGATTGCTATGGGATGAAAATCACCCTAGCCTTTCTCTGTGTGGATTTTCCCCATTTGGGAAAATTGCAATATTTCCATACAAATGAAGGTTCTGCAGAAAGAAGAGAATGTTTGGAGTGGGTTTCAATCTACTAAAGCCCACTGCACACACCTATTGCCCACAGAGTATTTGTCAGTAAAGCAGTTTCCTTGGTCTTGTTATAGTGAGGCCTAAGTGGGAAAAATGCATGGGTTGCTTTTCATTGAAAACCACCATTGGTGCTTGCCTTATTTCACTGAGTGGAGAATACTTTGCAAGTTGGAAGCTTCAAGCCTCTTGTTTTGTGTCATTTGTGAGTTTTTTATGGGGAACTTATCACCCAAGTATCACTCTGTGCTGATATTCCCCATTTGAGAAACATTTCCTTCTAAATCATGCTTCTCCAGAAGGTAGAAGACATTGGGAGTGGCTTTCAAGGTACTGAAACCCATGGTAAACACCTAGTTCCCATAGAGCATTTTGCGGAAGATCATTCCATTAGCCTAGTTAGAAGAGAGGCATAGGTGGTAAAAAGCCAAGGGTTCCTTCTCATTGCAAGCCACCAATAGGCCTGGTGTTCCTTAACTGAGTGGAGTGTACTTTGCAAGTAAGAACCTTCAAGCCTCTTGTTTTGTGTCATTTGTAACATAGCTATGTGGTACTCATCACCCTAGCGTTGCTATGTGCTGCTTTGCCCTGTGAGAGGAAAGAGCAACTTTTCACATCAAATCAGGTTTCTCCAGAAAGGAGAACACTTTTAGAGTGGGTTTCAAACTACTGAAACAAACTGCAAAAACCTAGTTCCCACAGAGCATTTGGCAGTGGAGCAGCTGCGTCAGACTTGTTAGAAGAGAGGTCTAGGTGTTAAAAAGGCAAGGGTTCCTTTTCCTTGCAAACCGCCAATGAGGCTGGCATTCTTTCACTGATTAGAGTATACTTTGCATGTTTTAAGCTTCAAGTCTCTTGTTTCTTGTCATTTCTGAGATTGCTATTGGTGGCTGATTGCCCTAGCATGTTTGGGAAAAGAGCAAAGTTTCATACCAAAAAAGACTTTTCCATAGCTCCTTTTGTGATGCAGCAGATACTAGTCTGACTATGAAAAATGAAGTTGCAGGTTTGATCACTGGCCTTGCTCACTGATTTAAGGATTTGCCTTTTCCATGAGCTGTGGTGTAGGTTGAAGATGTAGTTCGAATCCTGCATTGCTGTGGCTGTGGCTGGCTGCTTTGGCAACAATTTGACTGCTAAATTAAATAAAAGCCCCAAAAAAGGCTTCTCCAGAAAGTAGATGTTTGGAGTGTCTTTCAAGCTACTGAAGCCCACTGCAATCATCTAATGTCCAAAGGGCCTTGGCAGGGGAGCACTCCAATGGCTTATTTACAAGTGAGGCATAGGAGGAAAAAAGGCAAATATTGGTTTTCATTGCAAACCACCACTGGAACTGGTGTTCTATAACTTAGTGGAGTTTGCATTTCCAGTAAGAAGCTTCAAGACTCTTGTTTTGTGTCACTTGTGAGTCTGCTATGCAGGGTTTAACACTCTAGCATCACTATATGCTGCTTTGCCCTGTGTGGCAAAAGAGAAACTTTTCCCTCCTAATCAGGGATCTCTAGAAAGGAGGCTATGTTTGCAGGGGTTTTGAGGCTATTGAAGTCAACACTGTACACCTAGTGCCCATAAAGCATTTGGCAACTGAGTGGCTCCACCGTCCTAGTTAGAAGAGAGCTCTGGATGGTAAAAAAGCAAGGGTTTCTTTTCATTGAAAACCATAATTGGGACTGGTGTTCTTTCACTGAATGCAGTATACTTTGCATGTAGGAAACTTTAAGACTCTTATTTTGTGTCATTTGTGAGATTGCTATGGGGCACTTATTTCTGTAGCATCTTTCTGTTATTCTATACCCCAATGGGGAAGAAAAACAACATTTCCTTCCAAATCAGTTTTCTCCAGAATATGTTTGGAGTTGTTTTCAAACTACTGAAACCTATTGTAAACAACTAGTGCCCACAGAGCATTTGGCAGGTGTACAGCTCCTCTGGCTTAGTTTTCAGTGAGGCATAGTTGGGAAATCAAGGGTTGCTTTTCATCACAATCCACCATTGAGGCTTGTATTCTTTCACTAAGTGGAACATACTTTGATAGGAAGAAACTTCTAGCCTCTTGTTTTGTATCATTTTTGAGATTGCTATTTGGGGCTTATCACCTTAGCATCTCTCTGGGCTGCTTTTCCCCAAAAGTGTAACATTTACTTACAAATGATTCTGCAGAAAGATAACATTTGGAGTGGGTTTCAAAGTCCTAAGGCCCATTGCAAGCAGCTATTGCCCACAGAGTATTTGGTGGAAGAGTATTTTCATTGGTCTTATTAGCAAGGCCTAAATAGGAAAAGGCAAGTGTTGCCTTTCTTTGCCAAGAACTATTGTGGTTGTTCTTCTGTTACTGAGCAGAGTTTACTTTGTGAGTTGGAAGCTTCAAGCCTCTTGTTTTGTGCCATTTGATAGATTTCTATTTGGGGCTTATCACCTAACATTGCTCTGTATTGCTTTTCCCCATTTTGGAAAAGAGCAATATCTCCATCCAGAAAGGAGAACATGTTTGGGGTAGGGTTCAAGCTTCTGAAGCCCACTTCCAACAGCTAGTGCCCACATGACCTTTAGCAAAGGAGTAGCACCTTTGGCCTAGTTAGAAGAGAGGCCTAGTTGGGAAAAAGCAAGTGTTTCTTTTCATTGCATACCAAGAATTGTCCTGGTGTTCTTTCACTGAGTGCAATATACCTTCCAAGTTGAAACATTTAAGCCATTTTTTGTGTCATTAGTGAGATTGCTATGGGACACTTATTGCCCTAACATTACTCTGTGCTGCTTTTCCTGATTATAAAAAGAAGTCACACTACCAAAAACAAACAAAAAACTATGCATGTAAACCAAAGCATGGAAGCCATTATTGCTGTTTCTACCTCTTACATTAGTTGTGTTTATTTTTTCTCATGTATCCTGTTAAGATCATTTTATGCTCTTTCGTATGAGGTCTTTGGACCTTCTTACAACCAATAAAAATGTCATTATTTCTGAAGCTGAAGAAAAATGAATAAATAAATAAAATAAAACAGCAACATTTCCTTCCCAATGAGGGTGCTTCAGAAAGGAAAGCATGTATGGAGTGGGCTTCAAACTTCTGAAGCCCACTGCAAACGCCTAGTAACCACAAAGCATTCAGAAGGAGAGCAGGTCCATTGGCCTTGTAATAAGTGAGGCCAAGGGGTAAAAACAAAGGTTCCTTTTCATTGCAAACCACCAATGGAGATGGTGTTCTTTCACTGCGTGGAGTATACTTTACAATTTGGAAATTTCAATCCTCTTGTTTTGTGTCATTTGTGAGATTGCTATTGGTTGCTGATCACCCTAGCATCATTCAGGGCTGTTTTTCACCATTTGGGAATAGAGCAAGATTTTCTTACAAATCAGGGTTCTCAAGAAAGGAGAGCACAATTTGAGTGGGTTTCATTCTACTGAATCCCACTGCAAACAGCTATTGCTCATAGAGTATGTGGCAGTAGAGCAGAACCATGGCCTTATTATTGGTGAGGCCTAGTTTGGATAAAGGCAAAGGTCACTTATCTGCAAACCACCAATGGGGCTGGGTTTTATTTTTATCTTTTTGCCTTTTCTAGGGCTGCTCCCATGGCATATGGAGGTTTACAGGCTAGGGGTCTAAGCAGAGCTGTAGCCACTGCCCTATGCCAGAGCCACAGCACCATGGGATCTGAGGCCCATCTGAGACCTATACCACAGCTCGCAGCAATGCCGGATCCTTAACCCACTGAGCAAGGTCAGGGATTGAACCCATAACCTCATGGTTCCTAGTCAGATTTGTTAACCACTGAGCCATGATGGGAACACCAGGGTGGGTTTTTTCACTGAGTAGAGTATACTCTGCCAAGTGGAAGCTTCAATCCTCTTGTTTGTGTCATTTCTGAAATAGCCAAGTGGTACAAATCACCCTAGCATCACTATGTGCTGCTTTGCCCCTTTTGGTAAAAGAGAAAATTTTCATACAAAATCAGGCTTCTCCAGAAAGGAATATACTTTTGCAGTGGGTTTCAACCTACAGAAGTCAACAGAAAAATCTAGTTCCCACAGAGCATTTGGCATTGGAGCAGCTCCATCAGACTAGTTTGAAGAGAGATCTCGACTAGAAAAAGGCAAGGTTTGCTTTTCATTGCAAACCACCATAGATGCTTGCCTTCTTTAACTGTATGGAGTTTAATTTGCAAATAAGATTCAAGCTGCTCGTTCTGTGTCATTTTTGAGATTGCTGTTGGTTGACAATGGCCCTAGCATCACTGAGTTCTGCCTTTCTGCTGTTGGGAAAAGAGCAGTTTCAGACCAAACAAGACCTCTTTAGAAAGTAGAAGATATATGGAGTGGCTTTCAAGCTACTTACACACTCTTCAAATACCAAGGGCCCAAAGACCACAGGGGAGCTTCTCCATTGTCCTATTTCCAAGTGAGGCATAGGTGAGAAAAAGGCAAAGGTTGCTTTTCATTGCAAATCACCACTGGGCCATTTTTTCTTTAACCGAGTGGAGTTTACTTTGCCAGTAGGAAACTTCAAGCCTCTTATTTTGTAGCATATGTGAGATTGCTATGGGGTACTTATCACCCCAGCAACACTCTGTGCTTTTTCCCCCATTTGGGAAAATAGCAACATTTCCTTCCAAATTGGGTTCCTTCAATTGGGTTTATGAAGCCCATTGAAAACACCTAGTACCCACAGAGTATTTAGCAGGAGATCAGATCCATTGGCCTAGTTATAAGGGAGGTCTGGGTAGGAAAAAGGCATGATTTGCTTTTCATTGCTAGTCACCATTGGGATGGGGTTCTTTCACTGAGTGGAGTATACTTTACAAGTAGGAAGCTTCAAGCCTCTTGTTTTGTGTCATTTGTGAGATTGCCATGGGTTGCTAATGACCCTTATGTTCTACTTTGCTTTTGAGAGAAGAGAACATTTTTCTACCATCATGCTTCTCCAGAAAGGAAAACCTATTGGGAATAGGTTTCAGTCTACTGAAGCTCACTGCCAGTACCTAGTGCCCACTTAGCTTTGGGCAGGAAAGAGGCTCGATTGGCCTAGTTAGATGAAAGGCCTAGTTGGTAAAAATGCAAGGCTTGCTTTACATTGCAAACCACCATTTGGTCTTGTCTTCTTTCACTGAGTGGAGTATACTTTGCACTTTGTAATCTTCAAGCCTCTTGTTTTGGATCACTTGTGAGATTGCAATGGGGTGCTTATCGCCCTAGCATAGAGCAACATTTCCTTCCAAATTAGGTTTCTACAGACAGAAAAGCAAGCTTGGAGTGGGTTTCAAGATTCTTCTAACTGCAGAACCCTAGGGCCAAACAGCCTTTTAAAGGTGGTTAGCTCCATTGGCTTAGGTAGAAGAGAGGCCTAGTTTGTAAGAGGGAAAGTGTTGATTTTCATTACAAACCACCATTGGGCCTAGTGTTCTTTCACATGGTGGAGTATACGTTGCAACTTGGAAGCTTCAAGCCTCTTGTTTTGTGTCATTTTTGAGATTGCTACAGGGTGCCTATCACCCAAGAATTGCTATGTCCTGATTTCCCTGTTTGTGAGACAAGAGCCTTTTCTAAAAAAGCATGCTTTTCCAGAAAGGAAATCACCTTTGGAGTTGGTTTCCATCTACTGAAGAGCACTGTGAATACCTAATATCCACAAAGCATTTGGTAGAGGAGCTGCCCCATAGGCCAAGTTAGAAGAGAGGCCTAGTTTGTAAAAAGGCAAAGGTTCCTTTTCATTGCAAACCACAGATAGGGCTGGTGTTCTTTCACTGAGTGAAGTATTCTTTTCAAGTTTTAAGCTTCACCCCCCCTTGTTTTGTATCATTTGTGAGAATGCTATGGGTTGCTGATTGCCCCAGCATCACTATGTGCTACTTTGCCCCATTTGGGAAAAGAGCTAATTTTCATACTAAATCAGCCTTGTCCAGATAGGAGAACAATTTGTGACTGGTTGTTAAGCTGCTAAGGCCAACTGCAAAAACCTAGTCCCCAGAGAGCATTTGGTATAGGAACTGTTCCATTGGCCTAAGAAGAAAGGCCTAAGTTGGAAAAAAGCTAGGGTTGCTTTTCATTGAAACCACCAATGGAGCTGTTGTTCATTCACTTAGAGGTTATACTTTGAAAGGTGGAAGCCTCAAGTCTTTTGTTTTGTGTCAGTTGTGAGCTTGTTTTGGGGGACTTACTGCCCTAGAATCACTCTGTGCTGTTTTTACCCATTTGGGAATAGAGCAACTTTTCCCTATTATTCAGGGTTATCCAGAATGGAGAGCATATTTGGAGTGGGTTTCAATCTACTGAAGCCCACTGCAAACAGCTATTTTTTGCCCACAGAGTTTTTGGAAGGAGAGCAACTCCATTGGTCTTGTTATAAGTGAGGCCTAGGTGGGAAAAAGGCAAGGGTTGCTTTTCATTACAAACCACCATTGGGGCTGGTGTTCCTTCACTTAGTGGAGTATACATGCCATTGAAAAGCTTCAAGCTTCTTGTTTTGTGTCATTTGTGAGATAGCTATGCTATACTAATCTCAGTAGCATCTCTATGTGCTGCTTTGCCACATTTGGTAAAAAGAAAAATTTCATACAAAATCAGGCTTCTCCAGTATGGAGAACAGTTTTGGGGTGGTTTTCAAGGTACTGAAGCCAACTGCAAAATCCTAGTACCCACAGAGCATTTTGCATTGGAGCAAAACTATTGGCCTTGATTGAAGAGACCAAAGCTGGAAAAGGCAAGTGTTGCTTTTCATTCAAAAAATACATTTGGTGCTTGCTTTATTTTGCTGTGTGGAGTTTGCTTTGCAAGTATGAAGCTTCAAGCCTATTTTTTGTGTCATTTGTGAGACTGCCATGTGGGGCCTCTCACCTTAATATTGCTATGTGCTGCTAGCCCCAATGTGAATAGAGCAAATTTTCCTACCACAAGGGGATTCTACAGAAAGGAGAATGAGTGTTGAGTGGGGTTCAAGCTCCTGAAGCCTACTGCAAACACTTAGTACTGACAGAGTTTTGGGAATTTTAAAGGCTCCAACAGCCTAGTTAGAAGAGAGGCCCAAGTGGTAAAAAGCCCAGGGTTGCTTGTTATTGCAAACCACCCTTGGGCCTGGTGTTATTTCACCATGTGCAATATACTTTGCAAGTTTGGAGCTTCAAGCCTCTTGTTTTTTTTTCTTATGTGAGTTTGCTATGGGGTGCGTATCTCCTGAACTACTTTTAAACATTTGGATAATGAGCAACATTTAATTCCCAATCAGTATTCTCCAGAATGTCAAGCATGTTTGAAGTGGCTTTCAAGCTTCTGAAGGCCACTGTAACCACCTAGTGCCCACAGTGCATTTTGCAGTACAGCAGGTCCATTGGCCTTTTCATAAGTAAGGCCTAGTTAGGAAAAATGCAAGGGTTGCTCTTCATTGTAAACTATGATTGGGGCTGGTGTTCTTTCACTGAGTGGAGTTTACTTTTGCAAGTAGGAAGCTTCAAGCCACTTGTTTTGTGTCATTTTTGAGATTGCTATGTGTTGCTGATCTCCCTAGCATTGCTCTGTTTTGTTTTGCCCTGTTTGGCAAAAGAGCAAATTTTCATACAAAATCAGGCTTCTTCAGAAAGCAGAACACTTTTGGAGTGGATTTCAAGCTACTTAAACCAACTGAATAAACATAGTGCCCACAGAGCATTTTGGAGTTTAGTGGCTCCATTGGACTAGTTTGATGGAGGGAAAAAGGCAAGGGTGGCAAAAAGGCAAGGGTTGTTTTTCATTGAAAACCACCAACAAGGCTGATGTTCTTTCACTTAGTGTATTATACTTCTTATGTGGTAAGCTTCAAGCCTCTCATGGTTTTTGTTTTGTTTTGTTTTGTTGTTGTTGTTGTTGTTGTTATTTTGTTGTTGTTGATATTGCTATGGGTCCATGATTGCCCTAGAATCACTTTGTTTTGCTTTGCCCTGTTTGGGAAAAGAGCAATGTTTCATACCAAAAAAGGCTTTCCCAAGAGTTCCCATCATGGCTCAGTGGTAAGGAATTTGACTAGGAACCATGAGGTTGCAGGTTTGATTCCTGACCTCACTCAGTGAGTTAAGGATCTGGCATTGCTGTGAGCTCTGGTGTAGGTCACAGATGTGACTCAGATCCTATGTGGCTGTGACTGTGGCATAAGCCAGCATCTGTAGCTCTGATTTGACCCCTAACTTGGGAAAATCCATATGCCCATATGCTGCCAACCCAGCCTACAAAAAAAAAGAACAAACAAAAATGTTTCTCCAGATAGGATAAGACATTTTGAGTATCTTTCAAGCTACTGAAGCCCACTGGAATCACCAAGTGCCCAAACAGCAATGGCAGGTAAGCAACATCATCTACCTATTTAGAAGCAAGGCATAAGTGGTAAAAAGGCATGGGTTCCTTTTCATTACTAACCACCACTGGGACTGGTGTTCTATAATTTAGTGGAGTTTACTTTGCCAGTAGGAATCTTCAATCCCCTTGTTTTGTATCATTTATGCGATTGCTATTCAGGGCTGATTGCCCTAGCATTGCTATGTGCTGCTTTGCCCAGTTTGGGAAAAGAGCAAATTTTCATCCCCAAAAATACTTCTACAGAAAGGATAACACTTTTGGAGTGGGTGTCAAGCCACTGAACATGCAAACACCTAGTGCCCACAGAGTATGTGGCAGTGGAGCAGCTCCATCAGCCTTGTTACATTAGAGGCCTAGTTGTGAAAAAGGCAAGGGTTGCTTTACATTGCAAACCACCATTGTGTCTGGTGTTCTTTCATGCAGAGGAGTATACTTTGCAAGTAGGAAACTTAAGCCTCTTGCTTTGTGTCATTTTTGAGATTACCATAGGGCCATTTTCACCCTGGCATCACTATGTGCTACTTTGCCTCATTTGGGAAAAGAGCAACTTTTCCTACCAAATCCAGCTTCTCCAGAAATGAGAACAACTTTGGAGTGGGTTTCAGCCAACTGAAGTCCACTGCAAATTCCTAGCATCCATAGAGCATTTGGCATGTGATCACATCCTTGGGCCTTGTTGTAAGAGAGGCTTGGTTGGAAAAATGCAAGTGTTGTTTTTCATTGCAAAGCACCATTGATGCTGCTGTTCTTTCACTGACTGGAGTATACCCTAATAGGAGGAAAGTTTAAGCGTCTTGTTTTGTGTCATTTGAGAGATTGGTCAATTGAGAGATTGTGTCATTTGAGAGATAAGTCAATTATTGTCCTAGCATCAGTCTGCTTCTGTGCACCATTAGTGAAAACAGCAAATTTTCATACCAAAAAAGTCTTCTCCAGAAAGTAGGTAGAATGAGTTCCAAGCTACTGAAGACAACTGCAAAAACCTAGTGCCCAGAGAGAATTTGGCAGGGGAGCAGCTCGATTTACCTAGTTACAAGAGAGGCCTATGTGTGATAAATGAAAAACTTGCATTTCATTGTAAATCCCCATTGGAGTTTGTGTTCTTTCATTGAGTGGAGTCTACATTGCAAGGAGGAGGCTTCAAGCCTCTTATTTGGTGTCATTTGTGTGATTTCTATGGGGCTTTTCACTCTAGCATGTGCTACTTTTCCACATTTGTGAAAAGAGCTCTGTTTCCTTCAAAAAAACCCTTCCCTGGAAAAGAGATCATGTTTTGAGTGGGTTTTAAGCTTATGAAGCTCACTGTAAACAGGTAGTGCCCACACTGCATTTGGCAGGGGAGTGGCAAAATCAGCCTAGTTAGAAGAGAAGCCAATTGGGAAAAAGGCCAGGGTTTCTTTTCATTGCAAAGCACCATTGGGCCTGGTATTCTTTCATTGATTGGAATACACTTTCAAACTTTGAAAGCTTCTGGCATCTTGTTTTGTGTCATTTGTGAGATTCCTATGGGGCATTATCACTCCATTTTCCCATTTGGGAAAAGAGCAACATTTCCTTCTAAATCAAGCTTCTCCATAAAGGCAAACATGTTTGAAGAGTGGTTTCAGCTAAGTAAGGGCACTGCAGACACCTAGTTCCCACAGATCATTTGCAGGTTTGCTGCTTTATCAGCCTATGTAGAAGAGAAGTCTAGGTGGGGAAAATGCAATATTTGTTTTTCATTGCAAAACACCATTGAGCCTGATGTTTTCTTTTTCACTGAGTGCATTATACTTTACTTGTAGGAAGCTTCAAGCCTCTTTTTTTGTGTGTGTCCTTTGTGAGATTGCTATGGGGGCTTATCACCCTAGCAATCACTATGTGCTGCTTTTCCCCATTTGTGAGAAGATCACTTTTGCATATGAAATAATGTTTCCCCAGAAAGGAGAAGGCATTTGGAGTGGGTTTCAAGCTATTTAGTTCACTGAAAACACCTAACGCCCATAGAACATTAGACAGTGGAGCTGCTCCATCAGACTAGTAACAAGAGAGGCCTAGTTGAGAAAAATGCAAAGATTGCTTTTCATTGCAAACCACCTTGGTGTTGATGTTCCTTCACTGAGTGGAGTATACTTTTCAATTGGATAGCTTTAAGACTCTTGTATTGTGTCCTTTGTGATATTGATATTGGGCATTGATCACACTAG
Organism: Phacochoerus africanus; assembly: GCF_016906955.1. Taxonomy (NCBI): domain Eukaryota; kingdom Metazoa; phylum Chordata; class Mammalia; order Artiodactyla; family Suidae; genus Phacochoerus; species Phacochoerus africanus. Next base: position 53,572,566 of record NC_062560.1, read on the forward strand.
CATCTCTCTGCTCTTCTTTTCCCCATTTGGGAAAAGAACAATATTTCCTTATAAATTAGGTTCTCCAGAAAGGAGAGCAAGTTTGGAGTGGGTTTCAAGCTTCTGAAGTCCACTGAAAACAACTAATGCCCACTGAGCACTTGGCAGGTTAGGGACTCCATCAGCTAATTTAGCAGGGAGTCCTAGTTGGTAAAAAGACAGGGGTTCTTTTTCATTGCAAATACCAGTGGGGCTGGTGTTCATTCACTGAGCAGAATTTATTTTGCATATTGTAAGCTCCAAGCCTTTTATTTTTTTCATTCGCAAGATTGCTATGGATCACTGACTGCCCTTGCATTGTTATACGTTGCTTTGCCCTGTTTTGGAAAAGAGCAAAGTTTGGTACAAAAAAGCCTTCTCTGGAATTCCCCATCATGGCACAATGGAAAAGAATCCTACTAAGAACCATGAGGTTGCAGCTTTGATCCCTGGGCTCATTCAGTTGGTTAAGGATCTCGCATTGCTGTGAACTGTGCTGTTGGTCACAGACTGGCTTGGATCCTGTGTTGCAGTGGTTGTGGCTATGTCAGCAGCTTTAGTTCTGATTTGACCCCTAGCCTGCAAACCACCATATTCTGCATGTGTATCCCCCCCCCCAAATAAAAGCTTCCCAGAAAATAGAAGATGTTTGGAGCGGTTTTCAAGCTACCAAAGCCCACTGCAAACACACATAGTGTCCAAAGAACCTTGGCAGGAGAACATCTCTTTCAGCCTAATTAGAAGCAAGGCACAGGTGGGAAAAAGGTAAGGGTTCTTTCATTGCAAACCACCATTGGGGCTGGTATGCTATAACTTATTGGAGTTTACCATGCCAGTATGAAGCTTCAAGCCTCTTGTATTGTGTCATTTGTGAGACAGCTATTGGGTGTTGATCACCCTTACATTGCTATGAGCTGCAATGCCCCTTTTGGTAAAAGAGCAGATTTTCATAACAAAAAATGATTTTTTCAGGAAGGAGAACACTTTTAGGGTGGGGATCATGTTAATGAAGCCAAATGCAGAAAACTAGTGTCAATAGAACATTTGGTAGTGGAGTATCTCCATCACCCTGTTAGAAGAGAGGCCTTAGTAGAAAAAGACAAGGGTTGCATTTTCATTGCAGATCATTATTTGGGCTTGTGTTCTCTCACTGAGTGGAGTATAATTTGGAAGTAGGAAGCTTCAAGCCTCTTGTTTTGTGTCATTGGTGAGATGTTGTGGGTCAATGTTCGCCCTAGAATCACTAGGTCCTGCTCTCACTGTTTCTGAGAAGAGATCCTTTTCCTACCAAATCATGCTTCTCCAGGAAGAACATTTTTGGAAAGGGCTTCAAGCTATTGAATCCCACTGAAATCACCTAGTTCCCTCAGGAAATTTGGCAGTTTAACAGTTCCATCAACCTAGTTAGAAGTGAGGAGAGGTTAGAAAAAAGCAAGGGCAGTTTTTCATCCCAAACTACCATTGTGGCTGGGCTTCTTTCACTGGGTGGAGTTTACTTTGCACACAGGAAGTTTAAAGCCTCTTTTTTCTGTAATTTGTGAGATCGATTTGGGGGGCTTAACCCCCTTGCAGCATTATGTGTTGCTTTGCCCTGTTTGGGAAAAGAGTGACTTTTCCTAACAAAGCATGCTTCTCCAGGAAGGAGAACATGTTTGGATTGGGATTCAAGCTATTGAAGCCCACTGCAAACACCTAATGCCCACAGAGCATTTAGTGGGGGTGTGTGTCCATAGGTCTAGACAAAAGAAGACCTAGGTGTGAAAAAGGCAAGGTTACTTTTCATTGCAAACCACCATTGTGGCTAGAGTTCCTCTAATGAGTGTAGCTTACATTGCAAGTTGGAAGCTTCAAGCATCTTGTTTTGCATCATTTTTGAGATTGCTGTGGGGTGCTGATCACCTTGGAATTGCTATGTGCTGCTCTCCCTGTTTGCAAGAAGAGCACCTTTTCTAAACAATCTAGCTTCTCCAGGAATCAGGACACATTTGGAATGGGTTTCAAGCTATTGAAGCTCACTGCAAACACCTTGTCTCCACAATACATTTGGCAATTTAGAAGTTCCATCTGCCTAGTTAGAATCAAGTGTCAGGTAGGAAAATGGAAAGGGTAACTTTTCATTGCAAATCACCATTGGGGCTGGTCTTCTTTCACTTAGTGGAGTTTACAATGCAAGCAGGAAACTTAAAGCTTCTTGTTTGTTTCATTTGTGAGATTGGTTTGGGGGGCTATACCCCCTTGCATTGCTATGCATTGCTTTTCCCCTTTTGGGAAAAGAGCAACTTTTCTTACTAAATTATGCTTCTCCAGGAAGGAGAATAGGTTTGGAGTAGGTTTCAAGCTCCCAAAGCCTAGTGCAAGAAGAAAGGCTGGGGGAAAAATGTAATTGTAATGTATACATGTAAGGATAACCTGACCCCCTTGCTGTACAGTGGGAAAATAAAAAAAAAAAGCCTAGTGCAAACACCTAGTGACAACAGAGATTTTAGCATGGGTGCAGGACACTCAGTAATTCAGAAGATTGGAGTTAAAGAGACAAGGGTTGCTTTTCATTGCAAATCACCATTGTGGCTAGTATTCCTCCACTGAATGGAGTTTACATTGCAAATTGGAAGCTTCAAGCCTCTTGTTTCATATCATTTCTGAGATTGCTATCTAGAACATGTCACCCTAGCATTGTTCTGTGCTACTTTTCCCCATTTAGGAAAAGAGCAACATTTACTTCCATTTCAGGATTCTCTGGGAAGGATAATATGTTTGGAGTGATTGTCTAGTTATGGACATCCACTGCCAAAACCTAGTTCCTACCCAGCATTTGGCAGTGGATTGGTTCCATTGGTCTAGTTTAAAAAGTTGCCTAAGTGGTAAAAAGGCAAGGGTTCCTTTTCATTGAAAATCATTATTAGCATTGTTATTCTTTCACTGACTGAGTGCAGTTGGCTGCAGGTAGGAAGTTTCAAGCCTCTTTTTTTTTTTTGGTGTCATTTGTGAGATAGTTATGTGGGGCTGAATGCCCTCTCATCACTATATACTTCTGTCTCCCATTTGGTAAAAGAGCAGATTTTCATACAAAAAAAAAAGTATTCTGAGGAAAGGAGAACACTTTTGGAGTGGGTTTAAAGCTACTGAAGCCAACTGCAAAAACCTAGTACCAAGAGAGAATTTGGTAGTGGAGCCACTCCATTGCCCTAGTTAGAAGAGTGGCCTAGGTGGGAAAAAGGCAAGGGTTGCTTTTCATTGCAGATCACCATTTGGGCTGGTCTTCTTTTACTGAGTGGAACATACTTTGCAAGTAGGATTCTTCAAGCCTCTTGTTTTATGTCATTTTTAGATTGCTATGGGGGGATATTGCCCTAGCCTCACTATGTCCTGCTTTTCCCTGATTGTGAGAAGAGAACCTTTTCATATGAAATCATAGTTCCCTATAAAGGAAAAGAATTTTGGAGTAGGTTTAAAGCTATTGAAGCCCACTTAAAACACATAGTGCCCATTGAGCATTTGGCAGGTGAGCAACTCCATCTGCCAAATGGAAGAGAGACCTAGCTTGTAAAAAGGCAAGGGTTCCTTTTCATTGCAAACCACCAATGGTGCTGGTTTTCTTTCTCTCAGTGGAGTGTACTTTGCAAGTAAGAAGCTTCAAGCATCTTGTTTAGAGTCATTTTTGAGACTGCTATGTGGGGCTTATCTCCCTTTCATTGCCATATGCCACTTTGCCCCATTTGTGAAAAGAGCAACTGTTCATATTACATCAGGCTTCTCCACAATGGAGAACAGGTTTGGAGTAGGTTTCAAGGTACTTAAGCCCACTGCAAAACTAGTGCCAACAGAGATTTTGGCAGTTTTATCATCTCCATCTGACTATTTAGGAGAGACCTAGGTGGTTAAAAAAAAATTTGCTTTTCAATGCAAACTGCAATGTGACCTGGTGTCCTTTCACTGAGTGGAGAATACTTTGAAGGTTAGAAGGCTCAAACTTCTTGTTTTCTGTCATTTTTGTGATTTCAATATTCACTGATTGCCCTCACATTGCTACATGTTGTTTTGCCATTTTGGGGAAAAGAGTAAACTTTCATACCAAAAAATGCTGTATAAAGGAGAAGATATTTGGAGTGGCTTTCAAGCTACAGAAGCAAAGAGCTTTGGAGGGGAACATATCCATCTGCCTAGTTACATTGCAAAACACCACTGAGGCTGGCAATCTTTAACTGATGGGAGTTTACTTTGCCATTAGGAAGATTCAGCCCCTCTTTGGAATCATTTCTATGTTCACTACGTGGGGCTTATCACCCTAGCATTGCTCTGTGCTGTTTTGCCCTGTTTGGAAAAACAGCAACTTTTCCCTCAAAATCAAGCTTTTCCAGAAAGGACAACATGTTTTCAGTGGATTTCAGGATAATGAAGCCTACTGCATATGCCTAGTGCCCATAAAGCATTTGGAAGTTGAACAGTACATAGGCCTAATTTAAGAGAGGCCTAGGTGGTAATGAGGCAAGGTTTTCATTGAAATCATCATTGTTTCTGGTGTTCTTTCACTGAGTGCAATATACTTTGAATGTAAGAAGATTCAAGTCTCCTGTTTTCTGTCAGTTTTGAGATTGCTATGGGGAGCTGGTCACCCTATAATTTCTCCCTGCTCCTTTTTCCCATTTGTCAAAAGAGCAAATTTTCATACCAAAAAAGGCTTCTCCAGAAAGGAGAACATGTTTGGAGTGGGTTTCAAGCTACAGAAGCCCAATGCAAACACATAGTCCACACAGAGCATTTGGCAGTTGAGAAGAACCATTGACCTTATTATAATGGAGGCATAGATGGGAAAAAGGCAAGGGTTCCATTTCATTGCACACCACCACTGGGGCTGGTGTTCTTTCACAGAGTGGAGTCAATTTTGTCAGTTGGAAGCCTCAAACCTCTTGTTTTCTATCATTTTTGAGATTGCTATGGGGGTTTTATTGCCCTAACATCCTTATATATAGCTTTGTCCCATTTGGGAAAAGATCTCATTTTCTTACCAATTCATTCTTCTCCAGAAAGGATAACACGTTTGGAATGGGTTTCAAACTACTGAAGCCCACTGCAAACCACTAGTTCCCAAAGAGCATTTAGCAGGTGAATGGCTCCATCGGCCTAGTTAAAAGAGAGGTCTAGGTGGTAAAAAGATAGGGGTGGACATTCATTGCAAACCACCATTGGGGTTGTTGTTTTTTTCACTGAGTGGAGTAGACTTTCCAGTAGGAAGTTTCAAGCTTATTGTTTTGTGTCATTTGTGAGATTGCTATTGGGTGCTTAATGCCCTAGCATTGCTCTGAGATACTAGTTCTCATCTGAGAAAAGAGCATCATTCCTTCCAAATAAGGGTTGCTCAGAAAGGAATGTGTGTTTGGAGTGTGTATCATGCTACTGAAACCCACTGCAAACACCTGTTGTCCAAAGAGCATTTCATAGTCAAGCAGCTCCATAGGCCTAGTTACAAAGGAGGCCTAAGTGTAAAAAAGGAAAGGCTTGCTTTTCATTGCAAACCACCACTGCACTGGTGTTCTTTCACTGAGTGGATTATACTTTGCAAGTTTTAAGCTTCTAGCCTCTTGTGTTGTGTAATTTGTGAGATTGTTATGGGGCTGCTTTTCCCTGTTTGTGAGAAGAGCAACTTTTCCTACCAAATCATGCTTTTCCAGAAAGGAGAACATGTTTGGATTGGTTTTCAGGGTACTGAAGCCCACTGCAAACACATAGTCTACACAGCATTTGGCAGTGGTGGGGTTCCATCTGCCTAGTTAAAAGAGAAGCCTTGGTGGTAAAAAGGCAAGGGTGGCTTTTCATTACAAACCACCTTTGGTTTTGGTGTTCTTTCACTGAGTTGAGTTTACTTTGCCAGTAGGAACTTTTAAGCTTCTTGATTTGTGTCATTCGTGTGATTAATATAGGGAGCTTAAGGCCCTAGCATCTCTGTTTTGCTTTTCCCCATTTGGGAAAAGAGAAACATTTCCTTCCCAATCAGGCTTCTCAAGAAAGGAGAGTGTTTGGAGTGTGTTTCAATCTACTGAAGCCCACTGCAAAAAGCTATTGCCTTTAGAGTATTTGGCAGGAGAGCATCATCATCAGCATTGTTATAAGTGAGGCCTAGCTGCAAAAAAGACAAGGATTGCTTTTCCTTTCAAAACCACTATGAGTGCTGGTCATCTTTAATTGAGTGAAGTTTACTTTGCAAATAGGAAATCTCAAGCCTCCTATTTTGTGTCATTTTTGAGTATTGCTATGTGTCGCTTTCCCCATTTGTGAAAAGAGGACTTTTCCTACCTATTCAGGCTTTATCCAGAAAGGAGAACACATTTGGATTGGGTTTCAAACTACTGAAGCCCACTGCAAACACCTAATGCCCACAGAGCATTTGGCAGTGTAGCAGCCCCATCAACCTTGTTAGAAGAGTGGACTATTTGGTATAAAGGCAAGTGTTCCATTTCATTTCACAACACCCATGGGGTCGGTTTTCTTTCACTGAGTTTTGTATACTTTGGTAGTTGGAAGCTTCAAACTTCACTTTTGTCTCATTTGTCAGATTTCTATTTTGGGTGGGGCTATTTTCCTAGCATCCCTATGTGCTGCTTTGTCCCCTTTGAGAAAAGAGAAAAATTTCCTACCAAATCAGACTTATCCAGATAGAAGAACAGGTTTGGAGTGGGTTTCAACTTTCTGAAGCCCACTGCAAACACCTAGTGAACACAGAACAATTGGAGTGTAACAGCTACAATGGCCTAGTTAGAAGAGAGGCCAGGGTAGGAAAAAGGAAATGGTTGCTTTTCATTTTAAAATGCAATTGAGCCTGGTGTTATTTCACTGATTGGAGTATACTTTGCAAGTTGAAAGCTTCAATCCTCTGGTTTTCTGTCAATTTTAAGATTCCTATGGTATGCTGATCAACCTTGCTTTGTTATGTGCTGGTTTTCCCTGTTTGGGAAAAGAATAAATTTTCATACCAGAAAAGTCTTCTCCAAAAAGCAGACACTTTTGGAGTGGGTTTCACACTACTGAGGCCAATGCAAACACCTAGTGCCCGCATAGCATTTGGAAGTTAATGCACTCCATCAGCCTAGTTAGAACATAAGACTAGTTAGAAAAAAGGCAAGGGTTGCTTTTCATTGCATACCACCATTACTGCTGGTCTTCTTCACTGAGTGGAGTTTACTTTGCAAGCAGGAAACTTCAAGCCTCTTATTTTGTGTCATTTTTGAGATTGCTATGGGGGGCTTATTGCCCTAGCTTTATTATAGGGGGCTTATCGCCCTAGATTTGTTATGTGCTATTTTGCCCCATTTGTGAAAAGAGGACTTTTTCTACCCACTCAGGCTTCTCCAGAAGGGAGAACACATTTGGGGTGGGTTTCAAACTACTGATGCCCACTGCAAACACCTAGTGCCCACAGAGCATTTGGCATTGTAACATCTCCATCAACCTTGTTAGAAGAGAGGCCTATTTTGTATAAATGCAAGTGTTCCTTTTCATTGCAAAACTTGTATGGGGCTAGTTTTCTTTCACTGAGGGGTATGGGTATACTTTGGATGTTTTAAGCTTCAAACCTCTTGATTTTGTCATTTGTTGAATTACTATGTGGGGCTGTATCACCCTAGCTTCGCTATGTGCTGCTTTGCTCTCTTTGGTAACATAGCAACTTCCCCTACCAAATCAAGCTTCTCCAGAAAGAACATTTTTGCAGGGGGTTCAGGCTACTGAGGGCCACTGCATACACCTCATTCCTACAGAGTATTTGGCAGTGTAATGCCTCCTTCCACCTTGTAAGAAGAGAGGCCTAAGTAATATAAAGGCAATGGTTCCTTTTCATTGCAAAAAACCTATGGGGCTAGTTTTCTTTCACTGAGTGAAGTATACTTTGAAAGTTTGAAGCTCCAAAACTCTTGTTTTGTGTCATTTTTGAGATTTCTATGGGGAGTTTTCTCCCTAGTATCCCAAGGTACTGCTTTGCCCCATTTTGGAAAAGAGCAACTTTTCAAAACAAATCAGCCTTATCCAGAAAGTAGGGCATTTTTGCAGTGGGTTACAAATTCTGAAGCATTGAGAACTATGTCTAGATACTCATGTTGCAACAGAAGAAAGGGTGGGGGGAAAAATGTAATTGTAGTGTATACATGTAAGGATAACCTGACCCCCTTGCTGTACAGTGGGAAAATAAAAAAAAATATATTAAAAAACAAAAAACAAAAAACAAATTCTGAAGCCACTGTGAACAGCTAGTGCCCTCAGAATTTGGCATGTGTTTGGCTCCATTGGTGGAATAATTAGAATAGAGGCTTGGCTGGTAAAAATGCAAGGCTTTCTTTTCATTACAAACCACCTTTGGGAATTGTGTTCTTTCACTGAGTGGAGTATACTTCGGAAGTTGGAACTTCAAACCTCTTGATTTGTGTCATTTGTGAGAGAGCTTCTGGGTGCTGATTACCCTAGCATTGCTATGTTCTGACTTGCCCCATTTGGGAAAAGAGCACATTTTCCTACCAAATCAGGCTTCTCCAGAAAGGAGAACACATTTGGAGTGTGTTTCCAGCTACTGAGACCAATGCAAACATCTATTGACCACAGAGCTTTTTACAGTGGAGCAGCTCCATCAGTCTAGTTCAAAGAGAGTCCTAGATTTGAAAAATGCAGGGGTTTCTTTCCATTGCCAACCACCACTGGGGAAGGTGTTCTTTCATTTAGTGAAGCTTACATTGGAAGTAGGAATCTTCAAGCCCCTTCCTTTCTATCGATATATGAGATAGCTAGGTTGCTGATAGCCCCAGCCTTGATATGTGCTGCTTTTCCCCTTTGGCAAAAGAGCAAATTATCATACCAAACCATGCTTCTCCAGAAATTAGAAATCATTTGGATTGGGTTTCAAGCTACAGAAGCCCACTGAAAACACTCAGTGCCCACAGAGCATTTGGCAGCTTAAGGGCTCCAGTGTCCTGGTTTTAAATGAACCCTAATTTGGAAAAAGGCAAAGGTAGTTTTTCATTGCAAACCATCATTGGGGCTGGAATTCTTTCACTGAGGTTTTTTCCTTTGCAAGTAGGACTCTTCAAGCTTTTTGTTTTGTGACAATTTTGAGTTTGCTATGAGTAGTTTATTGCCCTAGCATTGCTAAGTGCTGATTTTGTCCCATTTGGGAAAAAAGCACCTTTTCCTACAAAATAAGGCTTCTCCAGAAAGGAGAAGATATTTGAAGTGAGTTTTAAGTTATAGAAGCACACTGCAAACACCTAGTACCCTCAGAGCTTTTGGCAGCTGAGGCCCTCCATTGTCTTAGTTTTTTTTTTTTTTAATTATTTTGGCTTTTTTTGGGAAGCAACTCTGGTATATTGAGGTTCCCAGGATAGGGGTATAATCAGAGATACAGCTTCAGGCTTACACCTAAGCCACAGAAAGGCAGGATACAAGCCACATCTGTGACCTACACCACAGCTCACAGCAAGGCTAGTTCCTTAACCCAATGAGTGAGGCCAAGGATCAAACTCTGTGTTCATTGTTCTGAGTTGGATTTGTTTCCACTACCCCAGGAGGGAGTTCCATTTTCCTAGTTTTAAGCAAGGCCTAAGTGCAATAAGGTATGTATTGCTTTTCATTGCAAACATTTCTTTTGAGTTGGCTTCAGTAGCTTGAAACCTACTCCAAATGTGTTCTCCTTTCTGGAGAAGCCTTTTTTTTTTTGTATGAAAGTTTGCTTTTTCCCAAACAGGGCAAATCAGAACATAGCAATCTAACATGAACAGTGCCAAATAGCTTTCTCACAAATGACACAAAACATGAGGCTTAAAGCTTCCAACTATCAAAATATTCTCCACTCAGTGAAAGAGCACCAGGTCCAATGGTGGTTTGCAATGAAATGCAACACCTGCTGTTTGCCCACTTAAGTCTTTCTTCTAACTAGGCTAAATGGAGTTGCTCCTTGCCAAATGCTTTGAGGCATTAGGTGTGTGCACTAGGCATCAGTAGCTTGACTCCAACTTCAAATGTGTTCTCCATAGTGGTATCAAAATTTGCTCTTTCCCAAACAGGGCTAAGTGGCTCACAGCTATGCTATGGTGATCAGTGCCCCATAGCTATCTCACAAATAACACAAAACAAGAAGCTTGAAGCTTCCAACTGGCAAAGTACACCCCACTCAGTGAAAGAACACCACCTCCAACAGTGGTTTTCAAGGAAAAGCAACTCTTGCCCTATTCCTACCTAGTCCTCTCTTCAAACCAAGCTGAAGGATCTGCTCCTCTGTGACATGCTCTGGGGACACTAGGTGTTTGCATTGGGCTTCAATAGCCTGAAACCCACTCAAAATTGTCATCTTTCTGGGAAAGTATGATTTCCTAGGGAAAGGTGCTCTTCTCTCAAATGGGTAAAATCAAAACAGAGCAATGCAAGTCAATAAATGCCCCATAGCAATCTCATAAATGACCAAAAAAATAAGCTTTAAGTTTCCTACTTGCAAAATATAGTGCATTCAGTGAAAGAACACCAGCCTCATTGGTGGTTTGCAATGAAAAGCAACCCTTCAATTTTTCCCACCAATGCCTTGCTTTATAACAATTCTGAAGAGGCTGCTCAACTACCAAAATCTCTGTGGGCACTAGGGTTTTGCAGTTAGCTTCAGTATCTTAAAACCCACTCCAAAAATTTTCTCCTTTCTGGAGAATCCTGAATTGGTATGAAAAGTTGCTCTTTTACCAAAATGGGCAAATCAGCACATAATGATGCTAGGGGATCAGTGCCACATAACAAACTCATTAATGACACAAAGCAAGTGGCTTGAAGCTACTTACCTGCGAAATAAACTCCACTCAGTGAAAGAACACCAGCCTCAATCATGGTTTTCAAAGAAAAGAAAACCTGGCATTTTTCTAACATAGGCCACTCTTCAAACTAGGCTGATGGAGCTGCTCCATGCCAAATGCTTTCTGGGAACTAGGTGTTTGCAGTGGGATTCAGTGGGATGAAGCCCACTACAAAACTTTTCTCCTTTCTGGAGGAGCATGATTTTTAAGAAAAGGTACTCTTCTCACAAATGGGGAAAAGAGCATAGAGAAGATAAGGTGATAAGCACAACATAATAATTTCACAATGACAGAAAACAAGAGGCTTGAAGATTCCAACTTTCAATGTATACTCCACTCCATGAAAGAACATCAGCCCCAATGGTGGTTTGAAATGAAAAGCAACCCTTTCATTTTTACCATGTAGACCTCTCTTATACAAGATAGATGGAGCAGCTCTACTTCCAAAAGCTCTGTGGGCACTAGGTGTTTGCAGTCGGCTTCAGTATCTTGAAACCCACTCCACATATGCTCTCCTTACTGGAGAAGCTTGATTTGGTAGGAAACATTGCTCTTTTCACAAATGTGGGAAAGCAGCACATAGCAATGCTAGGGGGGTAAAACACACATAGCACTCTCACATATAACACCTCATGAAAGGACACCAGGCACAATGGTGGTTTGTAATGAAAAGCAACCCCAGCCTTTTTCCCACCTATGTATCTCTTTTAACTAGTCCAAAATTTTGGATCCCCTGCCAAATGCTATGTGGGCACTGGCTAATTTCATTGGGCTTCAGAAGCTTGAAACCCACTCCAAACATGATTTATTTTCTGGGGAAGGCTTATTTGGAAGTAAATAGTGCTCATTTCACAAATGGGGATATGTCACACATAGTGATGCTAGGGCAAAAATGGCGTATAGGAATCTCACAAATGACAAAAACCAAGTGGCTTGAAGCTTCCTATCAGCAAAGTTGACACCACTCAGTGAATGAACACAAGCCCAAATGGTGCTTTGCAATGAAATGCAACCCTTGTTCTTTTCATACATAGTTTTCTCTTATAACTAGGCTGATGGAGCTCTTCCCTGCCAAATGCTCTCTGGGCACTAGGTTTTGGCAATTGGCTTCAGTACCTTAAAACCCACTCCAAACATGTTCTACTATCTGGAAAATCACTTTTTTGTAGGAATACTTTCTGTTTTCCCAAAAGGGGCGTAGCAGCAAATAGGGCAATCAGCACCCCATAACAATCCCACAAGTGACATAGAACAAGAGACTTGAATGTTCAAACTTGCAAAGTATACTCTACTCAGTGAAAGAACACAAGATCCATTGGTGGTTTGCAATGAAAAAGTAGGCTTGCATTTTCACCACCTAGGACCCTCTTCTAACACAACCAATGGAGCCAGTAAAACTGTCAAGAACTTGGTGGACCCTGAGTGTTTGAAGTGGGCTTCAGTAACTTAAAACCCACTCCAAATGTGTTTTCATTTCTGGAGAATTATTTTGCAGGAAAAGTCAATATTCTCCCAAATATGTAAAATCAGAACACAGAGATGCAAGTTGATCAACACCCCACAGCAATCTCACAAATGACACAGAACAAGAGGCTTGAAATTTCCTATTTGCAAGGTAAACTCCACTCCGTGAAAGAACAGCAGTCCCAATGGTGGTTTGCAAGGAAAAGCAACCCTGGTGTTTTTCCTACCTAAGCCTCTCTTCTAACTAGGCTGATGTGTCCACTCCCCTGCCAGATGCCCTTTTGCAATAAGTGTTTGTAATATTCTTCTGTAGCCTGAAACCCACTTCAAATATGTTCTTTTGGAGAAGCTAGATTTGGTAGGAAAAGTGGCTCATTACCAAAGAGTGCAAAGCAGCACATAGCAATGCTAGGGCAATAAGCTTAGCATGACAATCTTGGAAATGACACAAAACAAGAGGCTTAAATATTCCTAGTTGCAAAGTAAATTCCACTCAGTGAAGGGACCCTAGCCCAAGGGTGGTGTATTTTTCCAACATAGGAGTTTCTTCTAAGTAGGCTGATAGAGCCACTCCACTGACAAATGCTCTGTGGGCAGTATGTGTTTGCAGTGTGCTTCAGTAGCTTCAATCCCACTCCAAACATGTTCTCCTTTCTGGAGAAGCATGATTTTTTATGGAAAATATCTCTTCTCACAATTGGAGAAAATAGAATATAGAGACGCTAGGGTTATCAGCACACAATGTCAATCTCTAAAATGGAAAGGGATGCTTGAATCTTCAAACTTTAAAAGTATACTTCACTCCATGAAGGAAATCAGCCTCAATGGTAATGGTGGTTTGCAATGAAAAGAAATCTTTTCATTTTTACAACCTTGGCCTTTCTTCCAATGTGATTGAGGCTGCTGCTACATTTGCAAAAGCTTTCTGGGCACTTGGGGTTTGCAGTGGGTTTCAGTAACTTGAAACCCATCCAAAAGTGTTCTCCTTACTGAAGAAGACTTCTTTGGTAGGAAAAGTTGCTCTTTTCACAAACAGGGATAGGCAGCATATGGCAATGCTAGGGTGATAAGCCTCTCATAACAATTTCACAAATGACTCAAACAAGAGGCTTGAATCTTCCTAATTACAAAGTAAACTCCACTCAGTGAAAGACCAGTGCTAATGGTTTGGAATGAAAAGCAACCCTTTCCTGCTTAGTTTTCTCTTCTACGTAGCCCAAAGAATCAGATCCCTGCCAAATGCTATGCAGTTACTAACTGTTGGCAGTGAGCTTCAGAAACTTAAGACATACTCCAAACATGATCTACTTTCTGGAGAAGGCTGATTTGGAAAGAAAAGGTTCTCTTTTCACAAATGGGAATATGTAGCACATAGCAATGCTCTGGCATTAATGGCCCCAGAGCAATCTCACAAATGACACAAAGAAAAGAGGTTCAAAGCTTCCTATGAGCAAAGTAGAGTCCACTCAGTGAAAGAAACCAAGCCCCAATGGAGCTTTCCAGTGAAATGTAAATTTTCTTTTTTCTTTCTTTTTATTTTTTGTCTTTTGTCCTCTTAGGGCCACTCCTGTGGCATATGTAGGTTCCCAGGCTAGGGGTTGAATCATAGCTGTAGCTGCCAGCCTATGCCACAGCCACAGCAAAATCAGATCTGAGCCACGTCTGCAACCTACACCAAAGCTCAGAGCAATGTTGGATCCTTAACACATTGAGAGAGGCCAGGGAAAAAACCCACAACCTCATGGTTCCTAGTTGGATTTGTTTCTGCTGTGTCATGATGAGAACTCCACCCTTGCTTTTTTCCACACCTAGGAATCTCTTGTAACAAGGCCAGTGGAATTCTCCCTTGCCAAATGTTCTTTGGGCACTAGGTTTTTGCAATAGGCTTCAGTATCTTGAAACCTACTTTCAATATGTTCTAATTTCTGGAGAAGACTTCTTTTCTGCATGAAAAGTTGCTGTTTTCCCAAACTTGGCAGAGAAGCACAAAGCAACATTAGGGCAATAAAGCCCCATAGCAATCCCCAAAATGACAGAAAACAAGAGGATTTAAGCTTCAAACTTGCAAAGTATACTCCACTCAGTGAAAGAATGTAAGACTCATTGGTTGTTTGCAATAAAAAGAGACCATTGCCTTTTTACCACCTAGCCCTGTATTCCAACTAGTCCATTGTAGGCATTGAAATTGTTATGAATGCTGTGGGCCCTGGGCATTTGCAATGGCCTTCAGGAGCCTAAAACCTACTCCAAAAGTTTTCTCCTTTCTCAAGAAGCATAATTTTGTAGAAAAAGGTGTTCTTATCACAAATGGGGGAAAGCATCACTTAGCAATGCTAGGGCGATGAGTGCCCCAATACAATCTCAAAAATGACATAAGACAAGAGGCTTGAAGCTTCCTACTTGCAAAGTACACTCCACTCACTAAAATACTCCATCCCCAAAAGTTGTTTCCACTGAAAAGAAACCCTTGCCTATTCCCACCGAGGCCTCTCTTCTAACTAGGCCAATCGAGCCACTCCCCTGCCAAATGCTCAGTTTGCATTATGTGTATGGAGTGGGTTTCAGTAGTCTGAAACACAATGAAAATGTGTTCTACTTTCTGGAGAAGCTTCATTTGAAGCATAAAGTTGTTCATATTTGGGGCAAAGCAGCACACAGTGATGCTAGGGCAACCACCCCATATTGCAATCTCATATATGACACAAAACAGAGGCTTCAAGCCTCCTACTTGCAAAGAAAACTCCACACAGTGAATGAAGGCCAGAAAAAATGATGGTTTGCAGTAAAAAGCAACTCTTGCCTTTTTTGAAATTTGGCCACTCTTTAAACTAGGCCAATGGAGCTGTTCCACTACAAAATGCTCTGTGTGTACTATACTTCTGTAGTAGGCTTCAGTAGCTTGTAACCCACTCCAAAAGTGTTGTTCTTTCTGTAGAATCCTGATTTGGTGTGAAATTTATTCATTTACTAAACATGTCAAAGTAGCAAATAGTGAAGCTACTGCAAACAGTACCACATAGCTATCTTACGAAAGACACAAAACAAGAAACTTCAAACTTCCAACTTGCAAAGTATACTCCACTCGGTGAAAAAACATCAGGCACAATGGTGATTTTCAATGAAGAGAAACTGCTGAAATCTTTAAAAGGAGAAATTGATGATAACACAATAATAGTGGGGGAATTTAACACCATACTTACAGCCATGGACAAATCATCCAGACAAACAATCAAAAAGGAAACACAGGTCCTGAACAAAGAATTACACCAGATGGACATAATAGATATTTATAGGATACTTCATCAAAAAGCAACAGAATACACATTTTTCTCCACTTCACATGGAACATTCTCTAAGATTTATCACATTCTGGGCTACAAACCAAGCCTCAGTAATTTTATGAAAATTTAAATCGAGATGGGATTAAGATGGCAGAATAGAAGGACTGGGGCTCAAATTCGCTCCTAAAAACAATAAAATTCACAACAAAAGGCTGAGCAATCTTCACCCAAATGAACCAGAAAACTTAAAAAAGATATCTTACTCCAGAAGAAAAAAAGGAGGCCACATCAAGTGGTAGGTGGGGTGATTTCATGATATAAACAACCCCATATCTCCTGTGTGGGAAGCCCCATAGACTGGAAACTAACTGGTTCACAGACACTCACCTACAGGAGTGAGAGTTCTGAGCCACACATCAAACCCTCATGTACAGGGATCTGGCATTGGGAGAAAGAGCCCCTGGAGCATCTGGCATTGAAGGCCAGTGAGGCTAGTGTGCAGGAGCTCCATGGGACTGGGGGAAATGGAGACACCATTCGAAAAAGGCATGCAAGGACATTCACGTGCACTGGGTCCCAGGGCAGAGTGAGGTCTCCATAGGAATTTGGGTCAAACCTGACTAAGGTTCTTGGAGGACATCCTGGGGAAACACAGGTGAATGTGGCTTGTTGTAATGGAGGGACATTAAAAGTAAAGCTCTTGGAAATATTCAGCAGCAGTGCCTTTCTCTGGAGGTGGCCATTTTGGGAGAATCTGGCACCACCCATCAGTCAGCCCTGAGAAGACCCAGGGCAAACAACAATCCAGGTGGGATCACAGCCCCACCCATCAGTAAACAGGCTACCTAAAGACCCCTCAGGCACACAGCTACCTCTAATCCCACCCAGAGACAAAGCCCCACCCACCAGAGGGATTAGAATCAGCTCCACCTACCAGTGGGCAGGCATCAGCCCCTCCCATCAGGAAGTCTACAGCAAGCCCCAATGCCAACTTCAGCCACAAGTGGGGCAGACACCAGAAGGAAGAGAGGCTACAACTCTAGTATCTGTAAAAAGGTCACCACACCAAAAACCTATAAAAATGAAAAGACAGAGGACTATAACTCAGAGGAGGGAGAAAGGAAAAACCCCAGAAAGTCAGCTAAGTAATGAGGAGATTCTCAGCCTCCAGGAAAAAGACTTTAGATTGTTGATGCTGAAGATGAGGCAAGACATTGGAAATAAACTGGAGGCAAAGATGGATCAAAGAGATACAAGATATAAAACTTAAACAGGAAGAGATGCAAAATACAATAACTGAAATAAAAAATTCACTAGAAGCAGCTAACAGCACAATACAGGAGGCAAAAGAACGAATAAGTGAGGTGGAGGACAGATTAGTGGAAATTTCAGATGCAGAACAGAAAAGGTAAAAAATATTGAAAACAAATGAAGAGAGTCTCAGAGAACTCTGGGACAACGTGAAATGCACCAACATCCGTATTATAGGGGCACCAGAAGGAGAAGAGAGAGAGAAGGGGACAGAAAAAATATTCCAAGAGATAATAGCCAATAACTTCCCTAACATGGGAAAGGAACCACTCAGTCAAATCCAGGAAGCACAATGAGTACCATATAAAATAAACCCAAGGAGGAATACACTGAGACACACATTAATCAAACTGACCAAAATTAAAGATGAAGAGAAAACCTTGGAAGCAGCTAGGGAAAACAAACAAATAACATACAAGGGAACTCCAATAAGGTTATCAGCAGATTTGTCATCTGAAACTCTGCAGACCAGAAGGGAGTGACATGATATACTTAACGTGGTGAAAGGAAAAAACCTCCAACCAAGATTACTCTACCCAGCAAGGCTCTCATTCAGATTTAAAGGAGAAATCAAAACCTTCACAGATAAGCAAAAGGTGAGAGAATTCAGCAACACTAAAGCAGCCTTACAACAAATACTAAAGGAACTTCCCTAGGCAGAAAAGAAAGGGCCACAACCAGAAACAAAATACCACAAATGACAAGGCTCACCAGCAAAGGTATATATACAGTAAAGATACAAAATCATCCATGCACAATTAGACCACCAAAATCAGAAATCATGAGAAGAGGTGTGTACAAATGCAGGACACTGGAGATGAACTTGGAATTAAGAGAACAACAACTTAAAACTATCTCATATACATATAGACTCCTATATCAAAGCTTCAGAATAACTGCAAACCAAAAATCTACATTGGATACACAAACAAGGAATCTCTGGAGAAGAAATATATCTCATAGTAAATAAGTGCCTAATCCACCATGAACAGGGTCATTTGACATCATTCTTGGAATGCTGAAGTCTTCTTACATCTGATTCTGTTTTCCTCTCCATCAAAGAATTTATGGCAATTATAATTAAATAATGCATTGTACAACTAAATAATACAGTTCTACAATTGTATTATTAATAACCATTTCTCTCCATGGTACAAGGTGAGGTCTACAATGTCTTGTTTATCACATCACCTGGAATGGTGTAATGCCTATATTGAAGAATCAATAAGATGTAACAAATTGTGAGGACATATTTATATAGCCACACTGTTTTTGAACCAATTTATGCATTTTATATTTTACTTATTTTCAGAGGGTGTATTATTTTTGTTATTCTTACCAGTAAAGTTATTCTGTTTATTATGCTATATCAAATATTTAATGGTATATAAGGCTTTCCTTTTTATAAATTTTAGTTGCATAATATACACAATTTTAATATATTGATAATTTTCAAAGAAAAATTGAAATGTAGTAGATAATACTAAATAGTAAAGATGAAAGCCATACAAAATGGGATAATGTATAGAATAATTTTCTATTTGTCTCAGCATATTTTCCATTCCACTTCTCCAGAGGGAGTCACTTAGTCTGTTTCTTAAGATCCATGATACAATAATCTGTGTGAATTTAATTGTGTTTAAGTATAAGTAATTTATTCTGTAAAAAATAAAAATAAATATACAAAAATAATTGATACACAAACAAAGAAAAATCAACTCAAATACAACACTAAATATAGTCATCAAACCAGAAGAGGAGAGAACAAGAATAGAAGGAAAGAAAAAAGAGCAACAAAAACAAATCCAAAGTAATTAATAAAATGGCAATAAGAACATACATATCAATAATTACCTTAAATGTGAATGGACTAAATGCCCCAACCAAAAGACATAGACTGGCTGAATGGATACAAAAACAAGACCCATATATATGCTGACTTCAAGAGACCCACTTCACTTCTAGGGACACAATACAAATTGAAAGTGAGAGGATGGAAGAAAATATTTCATGCAAATGGGGATCTAAAGAAAGCTGGAGTAGCAATACTCATATCAGACAAAATAGACTTTAAAATGAATAATATTTTAAGGGACAAAGAAGGACATTACATAATGATCAAAGGATCAATACAAGAAGAAGATATAAAAATTGTAAATATATATCCACCCAACATAGGTTCACCACAATATATAAGGAAACTGCTAACAACCATAAAAGGACAAATCAACAATATCACAATCATAGTGGGGGACTTTAAAACCCACTTACAGCAATGGACAGATCAACCAGACAGAAAATCAATAAGGAAACACAGGCCCTGAATGATGCCTTCAACCAGAGGGACTTAATAGATATTTACAGGAAATTCAATCCAAAAGCAACAGAATAGCCATTCTTCTTGAGTGCACAAGGAAATTTCTCTAAGATTAATCACATCCTGGGCAACAAATCAAACCTTGGTAACTTTAAGAAAATTGAAATCATATCAAGCATCTATTCTGATCAAAATGCTATATGCCTGGAAATCAACAACAGAAAAAAATCTGCAAAACACAAACGCATGTGGAGACTAAACAACATGCTACTAAACAACCAATGGATCACTGAAGAAATCAAAGAGGAAATTAAAAAATACCTAGAAGCAAATGACAACAAACATAAGACACTCCAAAACCTATGGGATGCAGCAAAAGCCATTCTAACAGGAACGTTTATAGCAATACAAGCCCACCTCAGGAAACAAGAAAAAACTCAAATAAACAAGCTAGCTTTACATCTAAAGCATCTCAAGAGAGAAGAACAGACAAGACATAAAGTTAGTAGAAGGAAAGCAATCATAAAGATCAGAGCAGAAATCAATGAAATAGAAATGAAGAAAACCATAGAAAGGATCAATGAAACAAAAAGCTTGTTCTTTGAAAAGATCAACAAAATTGATAAACCCTTAGCCGGACTTCTCAAGAAAGAAAGAGAGAGGACTCAAATCAATAAAATTAGAAATGAAAAAGGAGAAGTAGCAACGGACATCACAGAAATAGAAAGGATCATAAGAGACTACTATATGCAACTATATGCCAATAAAATAGAAAACCTAGAAGAAATGAACAAATTCTTAGAAAAGTTCAATCTCCCAAGACTAAACCAAGATGAAATAGAAAAAATGAATGGACCAACCACAAGAACCTAATTTGAAACTGTGATTTAAAAACTTCCAACAAAAAAAAGTTCAGGACCAGATGTCTTAAAAGGAGAATTCTGCCAACCATTTAGAGAAGAGATAACACCTCTCCTTCTGAAACTATTTCAAAAAAATTGCAGAGGAAGGGACACTCCCAAACTCATTCTATGAGGCCAACATCACCCTGATACCAAAAACAGACAAAGATTCCACAAAAAAACAGAACTACAGGCCAATTCCACTGATGAACATAGATGCAAAAATTCTCAACAAAATACTAGCAAACCGTATCCAACAATACATTCAAAGGATTGAACATCATGATCAAGTGGGATTTATCCCAGGAATGCAAGAGTTCTTCAATATCCGCAAATCCATCAGTGTGATACACCACATTAACAAACTGAAGAATAAAAACCATATGATCCTCTCAAAAGATGCCAAAAAAGACTTTGACATAAACCAAGACCCATTTCTGATCAAAACCCTTCATAAAGTGGGGACAGAGGGAACCTACCTCAACATCATAAAGGCCATATATGACAAACCCACAGCGAACATCATTCTCAATAGTGAAAAGCTGAAAGAATTTCTGCTGAGATCAGGAACAAGATAAGGATGTCTGCTCTCGCCACTACACTTCAACATAGTTTTGGAAGTCCTAGCCACAGCAATCAGAGAAGTAAAAGAGATAAAAGGAATCCCAATTGGAAAGAAAGAAGTAAAGCTATCCCTATTTGCAGATGACATTATACTCTACCTAGACAATCCTAAAGACTCTACCAGCAAAAATGTTAGAGCTCATCCACGAATTTTTGGATAAAAAATTAATACACAGAAATCAATGGCATTTCTATACACTAACAATGAAAGAGTAGAATGAGAAATTAGGGAAGCCATCCTGTTTACCAATGCATCCAAAAGAATAAAATACCTAGGAGTAAACCTACCTAAAGGGACAAAAGACCTGTGCTCTGAAAATTATAAGACACTGAGGAAAGAAATCAAAGATGACACAAATAGATGGAAAGATACAACATGCTCATGGACTGGAAGAGTCAATATTATCAAAATGACTATAACCTAAGTCAATCTACAGATTCAATGCAATCCCTATCAAACTACCAAGGACATTTTTCCCAGAACTTGAAGAAAATATATTAATGTTTGTTTGGAAGCACAAAAGACACAGAATAGCTAAAGTCATCCTGAGAAAGAAAAATGGAGCTGGAGGAATCAGGCTCCCTGACGTCAGACTATACTACAAAGCAACATTCATCACAACCGCATGGTACTGGCAGAAAGACAGAAATCTAGATCAATGGAACAGGATAGAAAGCCCAGAATTAAACCCACATGCATACAGCCAACCCATCTATGACAAAGGAGGTGAGAATATGCAATCGAGAAAGGACAGCCCGTTCAATAAGTGGTGCTGGGAAAAGTGGACAGCCACATGTCAAAGAATGTGATTAGAACACTTCCTAACAGCTTACACAAAAATAAACTCCAAATGGATTAAAGACCAAGATCTAAGACCCGACATTATAAAACTCTTAGAGGAAAACGTAGGCCAAACACCCTCTGACATAAACCACAGCAACATCTTCTCAGACCCACCTCTTAGAGTATTCACAATGAAAACAAAAATAAACAAATGGTACCTAATCAAACTTAAAAGTTTCTGCACAGCAAAGGAAACCCTAAACAACACAAAAAGACAACCCACAGAATGCGAGAACATGTTTGCAAGTGAATCGACTGACAAGGGATTAATCTCCAAAATTTACAAACACCTTCTGCAGCTCCATACCAAAAAAAACAAACAACCCCATCCAACAATGGGCAGAAGATCTAAACAGGCGCTCCTCCAAAGACATACAGATGGCCAAAAAACACATGAAAAGATGTTCAACATCACTCATTATTAGAGGCACGCAAATCAAAACCACTCTGAGGTACCACCTTACACCAGCCAGAATGGCCATCATCAAAAAGTCTACAAACAAGAAGTGCTGGAGAGGGGGTGGAGAAAAAGGAACCGCAGTACACTATTGGTGGGATTGTAAGATGGTGCAACCACTGTGGAAAACAGTATGGAGATGCCTCAGAAAACTAAACATAGAACTACCATTTGATCCAGCAATCCCACTCCTGGGCATCTACCCAGAGAAAACCATGACTCACAAAGACACATGTACTCCGATGTTCATTGCAGCACTCTTTGCAATAGCCAAGACATGGAAACAACCTAAATGTCCATCGACAGAGGAGTGGATCCAGAAGATGTGGTACATATACACAATGGAACATGACTCAGCCATTAAAAGGGGTGAAATACCGGCATTTTTTGCAACATGGATGGACCTAGAAGCTATCATGCTAAGTGAAGTCCGCCCTACAATGAGACACCCACATCAAATGCTTTCACTGCCATGTGGAATCTGAACAAAAGACAGACTGAACTTCTTTGCAGAACAGATGCTGACTCACAGACATTGAAAAACGTATGGTCTCTGGAGGAGGCAGTTTTGGGGGTGGGGGGATGTGCTTGGGTTATGGGATGGAAATCCTGTGAAATCAGATTGTTATGATCATTATACAACTACAGATGTGATAAATTCATTTGAGTAATAAAAAATATATATCACAGCCTACTAGATAATGTAGGGGAAAGAGGCTATTCCCTTATTCAAAAGCTTAAATAGGCCTCACAGCATGGGGGTGGTGAGGACATGTGAAGCATGGGATCCAATCAGAGAAGTCAGGATTTTTAGGACTTGTCCTAACCTTGCTTACAAAATAAGTTTTCACAACCTGCATGGAAATGTGGTTACCAAGCAAGTGATGTTTTAAGAAATAATTGGTGTTTTCCCCCCAATAAACTTCTACCAAACAACAACAACAAAAAATGAATATTGAAATCATATCAAGCATCTTTTCCAACCACAACTCTATATGTCTGGAAATGATCAATAAGAAAAAAATGCAAAAAAAACACAAGCATGTGGAGACTAAGCAACATGCTACTAAAAAAATGAATTGATCACTGAAACAATCAAAGAGGAAATTAAAAAATACCTAGAAACAAACTATAAAAAATGTACAACACTCCAAATACTATGGGATGCAGCTAAAGCAGTTGTAAGAGGAATATTTTTAGAAATAGAAGCCTACTTTGGGAAAGAAAAAGCTCAAATAAAAAATTTAACTTTACATCTAAACAGCTAAAGAGAGAAAAACAGTTAAGACCTATAGTTAGCAGAAGAAAAGAAACCATAAATATCAGAGCAGAAATAAATGAAATAGAAATGAAGAAATCCATAGAAAACATCATTGAAATTAAAAGAGTGTTTTTTGAAAAGAACCACAAAATTGATAAAACCTTAGACAGACTTAGGAAGAAAAGAGAGAGGACTCAAATCAATAAAATAAAAATGAAAAGGGAGAAGTTACAAAAGCCATCACAGAAATACAATGGATAATAAGAGACTACTACATGCAACTATGTTCCAACGAAACAGAAAACCTAGAAGAAATGGTCAAAGCCTTAGAAATGTACAATATTACAAGCCCAAACCAAGATGAAATAGAGAAGATGAACAGTAAATCACAAATACTGAAATTGAAACTGTGTTTTAAAAACTTCCAACAAATAAAGCCCAGGACCAGGCTTCACAGGGGAATTCTATCAAACATGTAGGGAAGAGACAACAACTAGCTTTATGAAATTATTCCAAAATATGGCAGAGGAAGGAACATTCCCAAACTCATTCTATGAGGCCACCATCACCCTGATACCAAAGCCAAAGATACCACAAAAAAATAGAAGTACAGGCCAATTCCACTGATGAACATAGATGCAAAATTTCTCAACAAAATACTAGCAAACCGTATCCAACAATACATTCAAAGGATTGAACATCATGATCAAGTGGGATTTATCCCAGGAATGCAAGGGTTCTTCAATATCTGCAAATCCATCAGTGTGATACACCACATTAACAAACTGAAGAATAAAAACCATATGATCCTCTCAATATACACAGAAAAAGGCTTTGACAAAATCCAACACCCATTTCTGATCAAAACTCTTCATAAAGTAGGCATAGAGGGAACCTACCTCAACATAATAAAGGCCATATATGATGAAACCAGATCTAACATCATTCTCAATGGTGAAAAGCTGAAAGAATTCCCTCTGAGATCAGGAAAAAGACAGGGATGTCCATTCTTACCAATACTATTCAACTTATTTTTGGAAGACCTAGCCACAGCAATCAGAGAAGTAAAAGAAATAAAAGGAATCCATGTCAGAAAGGAAGAAGTAAAGATATCCCTATTTGCAGATTACATGATACCATACCCAGAAAATCCTAAAGATGCTACGAGAAAACTCTTAGAACTCATCAATGAATTTGGCAAAGAACACCAGCCCCATTCAGGCTTTGCAATGAAAAGCAACCCTTGCATTTTTACCACTTAATCCTCTCTTCTAACTAAGGTGATGGAGCTGTTCCACTAAAATTCTCTGTTGGCACTACATTTTTGCAGTTGGCTTCAGTAGCTTGAAACCCATTCAAAAAGTGTTCTCTTTCTGGAGAAGCATTTTTTGCTATTAAAATATGCTCTTTTCCAAAATGGGGCAAAGTTGCACATAGCAATTCTAGGGCAATCAGCACAACACAACAACTTCACAATGAAAAAAAGAAAAAAAGAGAGAGAGAGTCTTGAAGCTTCCAACTTGGAAAGTTTACTCCATTTAGTGAAAGAACTTCAGTATCACTTGTGGTTTGCAATGAAAAGGAACCCTTGCCTTTTTACCACCTAAGCCTCTCTTCTAACTAGGCTAATGGAACTGATAAACTGCCAAAATTATGTTGGCCCTAGGTGTTTGCATTGGGATTAAGTAGCTTGTGACCAACTCCAAACATGTTCTCCTTTCTGGAGAAGCCTGATTTGCTATGAAAATTTGCTCTTTTACCAACAGGGTCAAATCAGCACAGAGATACAAATGATACAATGATACAAAACAAGAGGCTTGAAGCTTCCAACTTGCAAAATATACTCCACTCATGCAAAGAAACCCAGACCAAATGGGGTTTTGCAATAAAAAGCAATCTTGGTCTTTTAACAACTCTTGTAACTAGGCCAAGAGAGACACTAAACCTGAAGCTAAGTGGGCACTAGGTGTGTTCAGAGGGCTTCAGTAGTTTGAAATCCACTCCAATTGTGTTCTCCTTTCTAGAGAAGCATGATTTTGTAGGAAATTGTATTCTTTTCCCAAATGGGGCAAAGCAGCACATAGCAATGCTAGGGTAATAAGTCCCCTTTATCAGTGTCATATATGACACAAAACAAAAAGCTTGAAGCTTCCTACTTGCAAAGTATACTCCACTCAGTGATAGAACACCCAGCCTCATTGGTGTTTTGCAATGAAAAGATACCTTTGCCTTTTTAACACCTAGGCCTTTCTTCTAAATAGACTGATAGTGACAGTACCCTGCCAAATGCTCTGTGGGCACTAGGTGCTTGCTGTGGGCTTCCAAGACCTGAAACACATGGCAGTCATATTCTCCTTTCTGTTTTCAGCCTGATTTGGTTAGACAAGTTGTTTTTTTTTTCCCCAAAACATGCAAAGCAGCACATAGCAATGTTTAGGGTATCAGCACCCACATAGAAATCTCAGAAATGACACAAAATGAGAGACTTGAAACTCCCTTCTGGAAAGGATATTCCACTCAGTGAAAGAACACCATCCACAATGATGTTTCACAATGGAAAACAATCCTGGCATTTTTAAATTTTCTTCTAACTAGGCTGATAGAGACAAAAATTCCAAAAACCCTGTGGGCACTAGGTGTTTGCACTGGGGACCAATAGCTTGAACCCCATTTCAAATGTGTTCATCTTTCTGGAGAAGCCTGATTTGGGAGGAAAAATGTCTTTTCTTAAAAGGGGCAAAGCATCAGATAGTAATGTTAGGGTGATAAGCCCCCCATAGAAATCTCAAAAATGGCAAAAAATAAGTGGTATGAAGCTTCCTGTTTGTAATGTAAAATCCACTAAGTGAAAGAAGATTAGTTATGATGGTAGTTTGAAATGAAAAGCAACGCTTGCCTCTTTTCAACCTAGGCCTCTCTTATAACTTGGCTGATGGAGTTGCTCCACTGCCAAATGCTCTGTGGGCACTAGCTGTTTGCACTGGGCTTTATTATCTTGAAACCCACTCCAGCGTGTTCTGTTTTCTGAAAAAGGATGCTTTTGTAGGAAAAAGTGTTTTTCTCTCACACACGGGGAATGAAGCACATGACAATTCTAGGGTGATCGGCACCCCATATCAATCTCACAAATATCACAACACATTGCTTATTGAAGGTTCTAACTGGCAAAGTACACTCTACTCTGTGAAAGAACACTTGTACCATTTGTGTTTGGCAATGAAGAGGAACACTTGCCTTTGTACCACATAGGACTTTTTTCTAATTAGGCCGATGGAACCACTAAAACTGCCAAAACTATATCAGCCCTATGTTTTTGCAGTGGACTTCAGTATGTGCAAACCCACTAAAAATGTGTTGCCCTTCCTGGAGAAGCAAGTTTTGGTAGGAAAAGGTGTTCTTCTAACAAATAGGGAAAGCAGTACATAGTGATTCTAGGGTGATCAGTGCCCCATAGCAATGTCACAAATGACACAATACAAGAGGCTTGAAGCTTCCAACTTGCAGAGTATATTCCACTCAGTTAAGAACAGAGACCCATAGGTAGTTTGCAATAAAAATGGTCCCTTGCCTTTTTATTACCTATGCCTCTTGTTGAAATAGACCAATAGAGCTGTTACACTACCAAATGCTCTCTCTCTGTGGGCCCTAGGTGTTTGCATTGGGCTTTAGTATCTTGAAACCCATTCCAAATGTGCTATCCTTTCTAAAGAAGTCTGATACTATTGCAAAAGTTGATCTTTTAGCAAATGGGGCAAAGCAGTACATAGTGATGCTAGGGCAATTAACCCCACATAGCAATCTCACAAATGACACAACATGAGACTTGAAGCTTCCAACTGGCAAAGTACACTCCATTCTATGAAAGAACACCAGACCCAATGGTGGTTTACCATGAAAAGCTACCTTGACTTTCACACACTTAGGCCTTGATTGTAACTAAGCTAATGCTTCCAATCCACTGTCAAATTCTCTCTGGGCCCTATGTGTTTGCACTGAGGTTCAGGAGCTTGGAACCCACTGTAAGCATGTTTTCCTTTCTGGAGAAGCAAGCTTAAGTAGGAATTGGCACTCTTGTCACACACAGGTAAAGAAGCACATAGCAATGGTAGGGCAATAACCACCTGTTAGTAGTCTCACAAATCACAAAAAAAGAGGCCTGAAACTTCCTCCTTGAAAAGTGTACTCCACTCGGTGAATGAACATGAGCCCCATTGGTGGTTTGCAATGAAAAGCAACCCTTGATTTTTCCCAGTTAGGCCTCTCTTCTAACAATGGCAATGGAGCTGCTTTTCTGCCAGAAGCTCTTTGAGCACTAGGTGTTTGCAGTGGGCTTCAGTAGCTTGAAACACAGTCCAAACATTATCTACTTTATAGGAAAAGTTGTTCTTTTCACAAATAGGGCAAGTAGCCAAAAGCAATGCTAGAGTGATAAGCACCCCATAGCAATTTCACAAATGACACAAGAGGCTTGAATATTGCTACTGGAAAAGTTGACTCTACTCAGAGAAGGAACAGGACACATAATGATGGTTTTCAAGGAAAAGAAACCCTGGCATTTTTCCCACCTAGGCCTTTCTTCTAACTAGCCCCATGGAGACTCACCCACCAAATGCTCTGTGGGCACTAGGTGTTTGCAATGAGGTTCAGTAGATTGAAACCCACTCTAACATGTTCTTCATTCTGGAGAAGACTTATTTGGTAGGAAAAGTTACTTTATTCACAAATGGGGCCAACAGCACATAGTGATGCTAGGACAATAATCACCCAGGAACACAATGACGCAAAACAGGAGGCTCGAAGATTCCAACTTGCTAGGTACACTCTACTGAATGAAAGAACACCAGCCAGAATGATGGTGGGCAATGAAAATGAACCCTGGACTTTTTCTCACTTAGGCCTCTCTTCTAACTAGGCCAATGGAGTTTCTCCCCTGCCAAATGTGCTGAAGGCCACCAGGTGTTTGTAATTTGGTTCAGTAGATTGAAGCCCCTGGCAAAAAGTCTTAGCCTTTCTGGAGAAGCCTGCCTGATAGTTAAAGATGCTTATTTCCCAAATGAGGAAAGGTTGCACATAGCACTGCTAGGGAGAAAAGAGACACATAGAAATCTCACAAATGACACACAGCAAGAGGCTTGAAGATTCCTATATGCAAAGTACACCCCACTCATATAAGGAATACCAGTCCCAATGGTGGTTTGCAATGAAAAGCCATCCTTTCCTTTTTCCTACCTAGGCCACTCTTCTAACTAGGCAGAGGGTGATGCTACCTTCCAAAAGCTCTTTGGGCACTAAATATTTGCAATGGGCCTCAGTAGCTTGAATCCCACTCCAAAAGTGTTCTTCCTTTCTGGAGAAGCCAGTTCTCCTAGCAAAAGTTGCTCTTTTCCCAAACCAAGAAAGGAAGCATATATCAATGCTATGGAGATAAGCAGCCAATAGCCATCACAAAAATTATACAAAACAAGAGGCTTCAAGCTTCCTACCTGCAAAGTAGACTCCAATAAATGAAATAACACAAGCCCAAGTTGTGGTGTGCATTGAGATGAAACCTCTGCCTTTTACCCACCTAGGTCTCTGCTATAACAAGGCTAACAGAACCACTCCCCTTAAATGCTCTTTGGACACTAGGTATTTGGAATGGGCTTCAATAGCCTGAAACCCATTCAAGGTGCTTCTCCTTTCTGAAGAAGTCTAATTTGATAGGAAAATTTTCTCTTTTAACAAAGAGGGAAAAGGAGTAAATAGTGATGCTAGGGTCAAAACCACCCAATAACAACCTCACGAATGCCAAAAAACAAGAGACTTGAAGGTTCCTAAATGAAAAGCATACGCCACTCAGTGAAATGACACAAGCCTCAATGGTGTTTTGCAATGAAAACCAAGCCTGGCTTCTCTCCCACCTAGGCCTCTGTTGAAACAAGTCCAAATGAAACAGAGCTATGCTTCCAAAAGCTCTGTGGGCACCGGGGGTTTGTTGTGGGCTTCCATAGATGGAGAGCCTCTCCAGACATGTTCCACTTTCTAGAGAAATCTGATTTGGAAGGAAAAGCCTAATTTCACTAACAAGGAAAGCAGCATATAGTGATGATAGAGACATAAGTATCCCATAGCTATCTCACAAATAACACACATCCAGAGGATTGAAGCTTCCTACTTTCAAAGTAGAATGAACTCAATGAAAAAACAGCAGTCCTAGTGGTGGTTTGCAATTAAAAGCAGCCATGGCCTTTTCCCCACATAAGCCTCTCTTGTAACTAGGTTGATGGATTTGCTCCCCTACCAAATGCCCTCAGGCGCTAGGGGTTTTCACTGGGCTTCAGTAGCTTGAAACCCATGCCAAACATGTTCTCTTTCTGAGAACCTGATTTAGTAGGATCAGTTGATCTTTTCCCAAACTGGGAAAAGTAGGATATAGTGTTACTAGGACAATAAGCACCCAATATCAGTCTAACAAATGACATAAAACAAGAGGATAGAAGCATTTGACTTGCAAAGTATAAACAATTCAGTAAATAAACACCAGCCCCAATGTTGGTTTGCATGAGAAGCAACCCTGGCCTATTTCAGACCTAGGACTCTTTTAACTAGGCCAATGGTGCCACAACTCTGACAAATGTTTTATGGGCACTGGGTGTTTGAAATATATTTCAGTAGCTTGAACCCCATTCCAAATGTGTTCTCCTTTCTGTATAACTGATTTGGTAGGAAAAGGTGCTCATTACACAGAAGGAAAGGCAGCAGCTAAAAATGCTACATTGATAAGA
The DNA here is from genome assembly GCF_016906955.1 of Phacochoerus africanus. NCBI lineage: Eukaryota > Metazoa > Chordata > Mammalia > Artiodactyla > Suidae > Phacochoerus > Phacochoerus africanus. The sequence goes on from NC_062560.1 coordinate 53,602,620, forward strand.
GTCCCATAATAATTTCACGAATAAAACAAGAAGCTTGAAGTTTCCTACTTTCAAAGAATACACCACTCAGTGAAAAAACATCAGCCCCAATGGAGCTTTGCAATGAAAAACAACCCTGGCCATTTGCCCACCTAGGCCACTCTTCTAACTAGGCTGATGGATCTGCTAAAACTGCCAAAGCTCTGTGGGCACTAAGTGTTAACAGCAGGCTTCAGTATCTTGAAACCCATTCCAAAAGTGTTGTATTAACTGGAGAAGCATGATATGGTTGGAAAAGTTGCTCTTTTCATAAACAGGGAAAAACAGCACATAGTGTTACTAGGTTGATAAGAGACACAGAAATTTCACATATGACACCAAACAAGGTGATTGAAGCTTCTTCCTTGCAAAGTATACTCCATTAGTGAAGGAACACCAGCCCCAATGAAGGTTTGCAACGAAAAGCAACCTTGACATTTTTCCCTTCTAGGCCTCACTTCTAACTAGGGCAATGGAACCGTTCCCATGCCAAATACTCTGTGAGCACTAGGTCCTTTCAAAGATCTTCAGCAGCTTAAAACCCATTCCAAACTTGTACTTCTTTTTGGTGAAGCCTGCTGTGGTAGGAAAAAGTTGTCTTTTCACACAGGTGAAAAAGGCACACAGAGCAATGCTAGGGTGATAAGTCCCTCGTGGCAATCTCACATATGACACACGAGGCTTGAAGCTTCTTTCTTGCAAAGTATACTCCACTCAGTGAAAGAATACCAGCCCCTATGGTCATTTGTAATTAAAATCAATCCTGGCCTTTTTACCACCTAGGCCTCTCTTCTACTAAGGGCTAAGGGACCTCTCCCTTGCCAAAAGCTCTGTGGGAATTAGGTGTTGCCTCATTAGGCATTAGGCAGTTGGCCTCATTACCTTTAAACTCACTCCAAACTTGTTCTTCATTCTGGTGAAACCTGATTTGGTAGGACAAGGTGCTCCTTTCACACATGGGGAAAATTAGCACTTAGCAATGCTAGAGCAATAAGAGCCTAAGGGCAATATCACAAATGACACAAAACAAGAGCCTTGGCACTTCCTACTTGCAAAGTAGACTCCATTAATTGAAAGAACACCAGCCTCAATGGTGCTTTGCAATGAAAAGCAAACACAACATTTACAATACCTAGGCCTCTCTTCTAACTAGGCTGATGGAGCCCCTCCCCTGCCAAATGCTCTGTGATACCTATTTGTGTGCAGTGGCCTTCAGTAGATTGAAAACTGAAACTGACAGCATTAACAGCCTGAATCTAGTGAGAACTGAGTTTGGCACTTGAACCCACATGAAGGGACATAAAACCAGATTGGGACTTGAATCTATGTGCCGGTACTTGAACACAACCTAAAGCTAGACTGGGATTTAAACCCACAATTTTAAATTAGAGTTACCTTGTTTGTAGATTCACTAAGATTCAGGTTCTTTACACATCCACACAGAAATAATACAGCAGGAAAAAAAAGTGATAGGCAAGAAACAGATTTATTATGATAGGATGCTTATAAGCAATGCAAGCAGGAGGCAAGGATGCTCTGCCCAAGGATGCTGTGGGCCACAGTTTTATCATTCAAGGGGCATAGGGTTTGGAAAGGACCACCTATTACTTTCCAGGAGTAGTAGCTCCTACTTAGTATCAGATAAGATATGTATTCAAGTCAGCTGAAAGTTGTCTTCAAAGTCTTGCCCTTGGTCTGAATCTGAACACAGGCCTCATCACATCCCCCACCCTATGACCTGAGGCAACTCTCACAACACTAGCTAAGCAAGCCTGCCTTATTCTGATGGCCTTCTTGAACTTACATGGTTCTCTGGATATCCCCCAGGTTTCCCTCTTTATCTACAATCCCCTATTGGGATATCTACAACCATCTGTGCCCTACACTATCCCTATCAAAACTACACAAAATATTCTAATTTCTGGAGAAATATGATTAGGTAGGAAAAGGAAATATTTTCCCAAATGGAGAAAAACAGCACATAATGATGCTAGGGCAATAAAGGCCCACATAGCAATCTCACAAATGACACAATTCAAGAAACTTGTAGCTTCTGACTTGTAAGGTATATGCCATTCCATGAAAGAATACCAGCCCTAGTGGTTGTTTGCAATGAAAAGAAACCCTTGCCTTTTTCCCACTTAGGACTCATTTATTACTAGGCCAATGGTGCCACTACCATGCCAAAATCACTGTGGGTACTAGCTGTTTGCTGTGGGCATCAGTAGCTTGAAACCTACTGCAAACATTTTCTCATTTCTGGAGAAGCCTAATTTGGTAGGAAAAGGCACTTTTTTTCCCATATGCTGAAAAGCAGCACATAGTAATGCTAGGGCAATATGCTCCTCAAAGCCATCTCAAAAATGACACAAAAAAAGAGGCTTGACAATTCCTCCTTGCAAAGTATACTCCACTCAGAAAGAACACCAGTGCCAATGGTGCTTTTTTTTTTTTTTTTTACCATTCATATATAAATATTTTTTTTTGCTGTACAGCATGGTGACTCACTATACATACATGCATATATTCCCTTTCCTCACATTATATGTTCCATCATAATTGATTAGACAGAATTCCCAGTGTTACACAGCAGGATCACATTGCTAATCCAACCCAAGGGCAATATTCTGTATCTATTTACCCCAAACTCCCAATCCCTCTCACTACCTCCCTCTCCCCCTTAGCAACCACAAGTCTATTCTCTAAGTCTATGATTTTCTTTTCTGTGGAAAGTTTCCTTTGTGCCATATATTAGATTCCAGATATAAGTGATATCACATGGTATGTGTCTTTCTCTGACTTAACTTCACTCAGTACGAGAGTCTCTAGTTCCATCTGTGTTGCTGCAAATGGCATTATTTTATTATTTTTATGGCTGAGTATTATTCCTTTGTGTGTTTATACTTCATCTTCCTGATCAAATCATCTATCACTGGACATTTGGGTTGATTCCATGTCTTGGCTATTGTGAATAGTGCTGCAATGAACAAGCCAGTGCATGTGTCTTTTTTAAGTAGTGTTTTGTCCAGATATATGCCCAAGAGTGGGACTCCTGGGTCATATGGAAGTTCTAGGTATAGTTTTATAGGATGCCTCCATACTGTTGTCAATAGTGGTTGTACCAGCTTACATTCACACCAACAGTGAAGGAGGGTTCCTTTCCTCTGCACCCCCTCCAGCATTTGTTTTTTGTGGACTTATTAATGATGGCCATTCTGACTGGTGTGAGGTGGTATCTCATGGGTGGTAGTTTTGATTTGCATTTTTCTAATAATCAGTAATGTTGAGCATTGTTTCATGTGCCTGTTGGTCATCTGTATATCTTCCTTGGAGAAATATCTATTCAGGCTCTTTGCCCATCTTTCCATTGGGTTGTTGGCTTTTATGCTGTGGAGTTGTATATGTTCCTTGTATAATTTAGAGATTAGGCCTTTGTCAATTGCATCATTTGACATTATTTTCTCCCACTCTGTAAGTTGTCTTTTTGTTTTCTTTTTGGTTTCCTTTGCTGTTTAAAAGCTTGTCAGTTTGACGAGGTTCCATTGGTTTATTTTTGCTTTTATTTCTATTGTTTTGGGAGACTGACCTGAGAAAACATTTGTAAGGCTGATGTCAGAGAATGTTTTGCCTATGTTCTCTTCTAGCAGTTTGATGGTGTCTTGGCTTATACTTAAGTCTTTCATCCATGTTGAGTTTGTTTGTGCATGGTGTGAGGGTGTGTTCTAATTTCATCGATTTGCATGCAGCTGTCCATACTTCCCAGCAATACTTGCTGAAAAGACTCTTTTTCCTATTTTATGTTCTTCCTCCTTTGTCAAAGATTAATTGACCATAGGCATCTGGGTTTATTTCTGGGTTCTCTATTCTGTTCCTTTGGTCTGTCTCTCTGTGTTGGTACCAGTATCACACTGTCTTGATGACTGTGGCTTTATAATATTGCCTGAAGTCTGGGAGAGTTATGCCTCCTGGTGTTTTTTTTTTTTTTTCCCCTTAGAATTGCCAAGCAACTCTGGGTCTATTGTGGTTCCATATAAAATTTTGGATTGTTGTTCCATTTCTGTGAACAATGTCATAGGCAATTTTGTAGGGTTTGCATTGAGTTTGTAGATCACTTTGGATAGTATGACCTTTTTAAAAATATTAATTTTTCCAACCCAGGAGCATGGAATATCTTTCCATTTCTTTACATATTCTTTAAGTTCCTTGATTAGTGTTTTAGAGTTCTCAGCATATAAGTCTTTCACCTACTTGATCAGGTGTATACCCAGGTATTTGATTTTCTGGGGTGCAATTTTAAAAGGTATTGTATTTTTGCATTCTTTTTCTAATTATTAGTATACAGAAATGCAACTGATTTCTGAATGTTAAACTTATATCCTGCTACTTTGCTGAATTTGTTAATCAGTTCAAGTAGTTTTTGGGTTGAGTCCTTGGGCTTTTCTGTGAATAGTATCTTGATATCTGCATACAGTGACAGTTTTACCTTTTCTCTTCCTATTTGGATGCATTTTATTTCTTTCATTTGTCTGATTGCTGTGGCTAGGACTTCCCATAATATGTTGAATAACAGTGGTGAGAGTAGGCATCCTAGTCTATCCAGATTTTATTGGGAAGGTTTTCAGCTTTTCTCCATTGAGTATTGTATTTGCTGTGGGTTTGTCACAAATGGCTTTTATTATGTTAAGAATGTTCCCTCTATACTCTCTTTGGTAAGAGTTTTTATCATGAAGGGATGTTGGACTTCATCAAATGCTTTTTCTGCGTCTATTGAGATGATCATGTTGTTTTTGACTTTCCCTTTGTTAATGTGGTGTATAGCATTGATTGATTTTTGTATGTTGAATTATGTTTGTGATCTTGGGCTGAATCCCACTTGATCTTGGTGTTCAATCTTTTTGATATGTTGCTGAATTCGGTTGGCTAAAATTTTGTTGAGAATTTTGCATCTAAATTCATCAAAGATATTGGGCGATAGTTTTCTTTTTTGGTGGTGTCTTTGTCTGGTTTTGGAATTAGGGTGATGGTGGCTTCATAGAATAACTTTGGGAGTGTTCTTTCTTCAACCTTTTGAGAAAATATAAGCAGGATGGGTATAAGTTCCTCTTTGTATGTTTGGTAGAACTCTCCTGTGAAGCTGTATCATTCTGACATAAAAGGAGAAATTGATGGGAATAAAATCATAGTAGGAGATTTTAACTCCCCACTGACATCAATGGACAGATCTTCTAGACAGAAAATCAACAAAGCAACAGAGATTCTAAGAGAAACAGTAGAAAAGTTAGACTTAATCAACATTTTCAGGACATTACATCCAAAAATATCAGAATGTAACTTCTTCCCAAGTGCACATGGAACATTCTCAATAATTGATCACATATTGGGGCACAAAGCTAACCTCAACATGTTTAAGAGTATAGAAATTATTTTAAGTATCTTCTCTGACCACAGTGACATGAAAGTAGAAATCAACCACAGGAAAAGAAGTGAGAAAAAACTACCCCATGGGGACTTAACAACATGCTACTAAAAACCCAGTGGGTCAATGAGTCAATCAAGAAGGAAATTTAAAAAATACATCAAGACAAATAATAATGAAGATACAACCACTCCAAATCTATGGGATGCTGCAAAAGCAGTGCTCAGAGGAAGTTCATAGCAAGACAGGCCTTCCTCAAAAAAGAAGAAAAATCTCAAATTGACAACTTAAGCCAGCACCTTAATGAATTAGAAAAAGAACAAGCAAAACCTAAATTTAATAGAAGGAAGGAAATTATAAAGATCAAAGAGGAAATCAATAAAATAGAGATTCAAAAAACAATAGACAAAATCAATAAACCAAGAGCTGATTCATTGAATAGGTAAACAAAATAGACAAACCTCTGGCTAGACTCACCAAGAAGAGCAGAGAAAAAACCCAAATAAACAAAATCAGAACTAAAAAAGGAGAAGTCACAACAGATAATAAAGAAATGCAAAAAACCATAAGAGAATACTATCACAAACTATATGCCAACCAGTTTGAAAACAAATGGTGCTTTTCAATGAAAAGAAACCCTTGTCTTTTTCCCACCTCAGCCTCTCTTCTAACTAAGCCAATGAAGTTCTTCCCCTACCATATGCTCTGTGGGCTCTACCTGTTTGCAGTGGTATTCAATAGATTGAAAGCTGAAATTGACAGCTCTAATGGCCTGAACCTAGCCAGAACATATTTTGGGACTTAACTCATGTGCCAAGACTTGAACAGAATATAAATGTAGACTGGGACTTAAACACACATTATTAAATTTGAGTTACCCTGTGTCTGGACTCACTAAGATTCTTGTACTTTATGCATTCCCACAGAAGGAATTCAGCTATAGACAATGTGATAGGCAAGAAAGAGATTTATTAGGATAGGATGCTTGTAAGTTATGCAAGCAGGCATGTAAGAAGTTATACCCAAAGATGCTATGGGCCGCAGTTTAATCATCCATTGGGTGTGGGGCAAGGAAAGGCCCACATCTTCCTTTCAGGGCATTGTAATTCCTCCTTAGGTACAAGGTAAGATGTATATTCAAATAAGCTGAAGGGTGGTCTTCAAACACTTGCCCTTGGTCTGAATCTGAATGCAGGCCTCATCCCATCCCCACCCAATGACCTGACGCAATTCTCCCACTCCACTATTCATGCAAGGCTGCCTTATTCTGATGGCTTCCCTCAACTTAGTGGTCTCCCAACATCCCCCAGGTTTCCCTCTTTGTGCATGATCCCCTATTGGGACTTCTACAACCACCTGTGCCTACTCTATCCCTATCAAAACCATTCCAAACATGCTCTCCTTTCTTGAGAAGCTTGATTATGTATGAAAAGGTGATCTTTTCCCAAATGGAGAAGGGCAGAACATAAAGATGCTAAGGCAATAAGAGCCCCAGAACAATCTCACAAATGACACAAAACAAGAGGCTTGAAGCTTCCTACTTACAACTATACTCCACTCCATGAAAGAACACCTGCCCCAATGGTGGTTGCAATGAAAAGCAACCCTTGCCTTTTTCCCACCTAGGCATCACTTATTACTAGGCTGATGGAGCTGCTCCCCTGAAGAATGCTCTTTGGGTACTTGGTGTTTTAGTGGGCTTCAGGTTCTTGAAAACCACTGGGAATATGTTCTCTTTTCTGGAGAAGCCTGCATTGCTTGGACAAGTTGCTCTCTTCCCAAACAGGGCAAAGCCACTGTTAGTGATGACAAGGTGATAGGCACACCATAGGTTTTTTTGGGGTTTTAAGGTACTGAAGCCCACTGCAAACACCTGGTACTTACAGAGCATTTAGCCAGGGAATGGCTCCTTTGCCATACTTAGAAGAGAGACCAAGGTGGTAAAAATGCCAGGGTTGCTTTTCATTGCAAAGGACCATTCTGGCTGATGTTCTTTCACTGAGTGGAGTAAAATTTGCAAGTAAGTAGCTTCAAGCATCCTGTTTTTTGTGATTTGTGACATTGCTATGGGGCCCTTATCACCCTAGCATCACTATGTACTGCTTTTCCCCATTTGGGAAAAGAGCAAATTTTCCAACCAAAGCAGCTTTCTCCAGAGGGAGAATATATTTGCCCTGGGTTTCAACCCGTGGAAGAGCACTAAAACACCTAGTGCCTGCATGGCATTTGGCAGGTGAGCGGCTCCTTCAGCCTACTTAATAAGAGGGGACTTTGTGGGAAAAAGGCAAGGGTTGCTTTCATTATTAACCACCATTGTTGCTGGAGTTCTTTCACTGAATGGTGTCTACTTGCAGTTAGGAAGCTTCAAGCCTCTTGTTTGTGTCATTTGTGAGTTTGCTATGGGGCTCTTATCACCATAGCATCACTATGTGCTGCTTTTCCCTGTGTGGGAAAGAGCAACTTTTCTGACCAAATCAAGCTTCTCAAGGTAACAGAACACTTTTGGAATGAGTTTCAAGCTACTGAAGCCCACAGTTAACACTAGTCCCCACAAGGCTTTCAGCAGTCATGAAGTTCCTTTGGCCTTGTTAGAAGAGAGGCTAGGTGGGAAAAAGGCCAGGGTTGATTTTCATTGCAAACCACTTTGGGGCTGGTATTCTTTCATTGAGTGGAATATACTTTGCAAGTAGGAAGCTTCAAGCCTCTTGTTTTGCGTCATTTGTGAGATTACTATGCCGCACTTATCTATCTAGCATTACCATATGCTGCTTTTCCTCATGTGTGAAAAGAACACTTTTTTCTACCAACTTAGGGTTCTCCAGAAAGGAGAATATGTTTGGAAAGGTTTTCAAGCTACTTAAGCCCATTTCAAATACCTAGTGCCCACAGAGCTTTTGGGAGGTGAGTGGCTCTATTGGCCTTGTTAGAAGAGAGGACTCTGAGGCAAAAAAGACAAGCGTTATTTTTCATTGCTAACCACCACTGGATATGTTGTTATATCAACAATCGGAGTATACTTTGCCAATAAGACTGTCATTTGTGAGATTGCTATGGAGCACTTTTCATCCTAATATCACTATGTGCTACTTTTCCATGTGTGTGAATAGAGCAACTTTTCCTATCAAACCAGGATTCTACAGAAAGGAGAACATGTTTGGAGTGGGTTTTAAGCTATTGAAGGCCGCTGAAAACACCTAGTACCCACAGAGAATTTCCTCAGGGAGAGGATCCATCAGCCTATTTAGAAGAGGCCCAGTTGGTAAAAAAGAAAAGGTTGCTTTTCCTTCAAAGCACAATTGGGGATGGTGTTCTTTCACTGAGTTGAGTATAGTTTGCAACTTGGAAGTTTCAAACTTTTTGTTTTGTTTCATTTGGGAGATTTGTATGGGGATTTTATCACCCTAGCATTACTTTTAACTGATTTTCCCCATGAGGGAAAGCAGCACATTTTCCTACCAGAGAAGGATTCTCGGACCTCATGTTTTGAGCATGTTTCAAGCTACTGAGGCCCACTGCAAACACCTAGTGCTCACAGAGCATTTGCCAGAGGAATGGCTCATTTGGCCTAGTTATAAGTGAGGCCTAGGTAGGAAAAAGGCAAGGGTTGCTCTTTATTGCACACCAACATTGTGGCTGGTGTTCTTTTACTAAGTGAATTATACTTTGCATGGTGTAAGCTTCAAGCCTCTTGGTTTGTATGATTTGTGATGCTATTGGGCACTTATCACCCTAGCATTCCTAGCTGCTGCTTTTCCCATGTGTGTAAAGAGCAACTTTTCCTACCAAATCAGTGTTTTCCAGAAAGGAGCACCAATTTGGAGTTGGTTTCAAGCTACTGAAGCCCACTGCAAATACCTAGTGCCCACATGTCATTTGCAGTTGTGCAGCTCCTTTGGCATAGTTAAAATAAAGTCCTAGTTTGGAAAAAGGCCAGAGTTACTTTTATTTCCAACCTAATATTGGGGCTGGTTTTCTTTCACTGAATGGAGTACACTTTTCAAGTAGGAAGCTTCAATTGTCTTGTGTCATTTGTGAGACTGCTATTGGGTGCTTATTGCCCAATAATCGAGATGTACTGCTTTTCCCAGTTTGTTAAAACTGCAAATTTTCATAACAAATCAGGCTTTTCCAGAAAGGAGAACATGTTTGGAGTGGTCTTCACTCTACTGAAGCCCAGTGCAAACACCTAGTGCCCACAGAGCATTAGGCAGTTGATAGACTCTAACAAGATAGAAGAGAAACCTATCGGGAAAAAAGGCAAGGATTTCTTTTTATTGCAGATCACCATTAGGGCTTGTTTTCTTTAACTGAGTGTAAAAAATACATTGTAGGAAAGAAACTTCAAGGCTCTTCTTTTGCGTCCTATATGAGATTGCTTTGGGGTGCCTATTGCTGTATCATGGATATGTATGTGCTCCTTTTCCCAGTTTTTTTTTTTTTTTGTCTTTTTGTCTGTTTAGGGCCACACCCATGGAATATGGAGGTTCCTAGGCTAGGGCTCTAATCTGCCAGTCTACACCAGTGCCACAGCAATGCCATATCTGAGCTACATCTGAGACCTACACCACAGTCCATGGTGACACCAGATCCTTAACCCACTGAGCGATGCCAGGGATTGAACCCACAACTTCATGTCTCCTAGGTGTATTTGTTTCCACTGCACCATGATGGGAACTCACCCAATTTGTTAAAAGACCAACATTTCCTACTAAATCAGGCTTTTCCAGAAAGGAGAACATGTTTGGAATGTGTTTCAAGCCATGGAGGCCCAGTGACTACTCCTAGTGCCCAAAGACCATTTTGAAAGGCATCAGCTCCATCAGCCTAGTTATAAGAGATGCTAGATTGTAAAAAGGCAAGGGTTACTCTTCATTGCAAACCACCATTGGGGCTGCTTATCTTACACTCAGTGGAGTTTACTTTGCAAGTAGGAACCTTCAAGTCTCTTGTTTTGTGTCATTGTTAGTTTGCTACATGCTGCTTATCACCCTAGCACTGTGAAGTGCTTCTTTCCCCATTTAGGAAAGAGCAATGTTTCTGACCAAAAAGGCTTCTCCAGTTAAGAGAGCATGTTTGTAATGGGCTTTAAGCTACTGAAGCCCACTGCTAACACCTAGTGCCATAAGGCATTTGGCAGGGGATTGGATCTATCTGCCTAATTAGAAGAGAGGCCAAGTTGGGAAAAAGGCAAGCATTCATTGTCATGGCAAATCAGCATTGGGGCTGGTGTTCTTTCACTGAGTGGAATCTACTTTGTAAGTTTTAAGCTTCAAACCTCTTTTTTTTTGTATCATTTGTGAAATTGCTATGGGAGAGTATCAAAGTAGCATCACTATGTCCTTCTTTTCCATGTTCATGGAAAAAGCAACTTTTCCTACCCAATCAAGCTTATCCATAAGGAACACATTTTGAATGCATATCAAGTTACTGAAGCCCTCTGCAAACACCTATTGCTGAAAGAACATTTGTCAGGGGAGTGGCACTTTTGGTCTATAATGGAGGCCTAGGTTGCAAAAAACCCAGGGTGGCTTTTCAATGCAAACCATGATTAGGCCAGGTCTTCTTTCACTGAATGGAGTAAACTTTACCTGTTGGAACCTTGAAGCATCTTATTGTTTTCATTTGTGAGACCACCATGGGCAATTATAACCCCTACATCACCCTGTGCTTCTTTTCCACTTTTGGAAAAAGCAACATTTCCATCCTGATAAAGGTTTTTAAGAATGGGGAACTCGTTTGGAGTGGGTTTCAAGCTTCTGAAGCCCACTGCAAACATCTAGTGCCCACAGAACTTTTGGCAGGATAGCAGGTCCATTGGCCTTGTTTTAACAGAGGCCAAGGTGGGGAAAAGTCAAGGTTTGCTTTTCATTGTAAACCACCATTGGGGCTGTTCTTTTTCCACTGAGTATAAGTTACAATTAGGCAGCATCAAGTCTCTTGTTTTGTGTCATTTGTGACACTGCAATGCAGGGCTTATCACCTTAATATTGCTATTTGGTGCTAGCCCTTTTATGAAAAGAGAAACTTTTCCTACCACATCAGGCAACTGCAGAAAGGAGACATGTTTCAAATGGGTTTCAAGCTCCTGAAGCCCTCTGCAAACACCTAGTGCCAACAGAGTTTTGGGGTGTTTTAGCAGCCCCAATAGCTTAGTTAGAAGGGAAGCCTAGGTGGTAAAAACCCAGGGTTGCTTGTCATTGCAAACCACCATTAGGCCTGGTGTTCTTTCATTGAGTACAGTATACTTTTCAAGTTGGAAGCTTCAAGCCTCTTTTATTTCATATGTGAGTTTGCTATGGAGTGCTTACCTCCCAAGCATCACTCTGTCCTGCTTTTCACCATATGGATAAAGAGCAACATATCTTTCCCAATCAATGTTCTCCAAAAAGTTTGCAGTGACTTTCAAGCTTCTGAAGGCCAATGCAAAAAACTCCTGCCCACAGAGCATTTTGTAGTATAGCAGGTCCATTGTCATGGTAATAAGTGAGGCCTAGTTAGAAAAAATGCAAGTGTTGCACTTCATTGAAAACTATGATTGGGGCTGGTATTCTTTCACTGAGTGGTGTTTACATTTGCAAGTAGGAAGCTTCAAGTCACTTGTTTTGTGTCATTTTTGAGATTGCTATGTGGTGCTTTACCCTCTTTGGTAAAAGAGCAAATTTTCATACCAAATCAGCCTTCTTCAGGGAGGAGAACACTTTTTGCATGGATTTCAAGGTGCTGAAGCCAAGTGAGAAAACCTAGTGTCCTTAGAGCATTTTATAGAGTAGCAGCTCCATCTGCCTAGTTTGAAGAAAAGCCTATGTGTTAAAAATGCAAAGGTTCCTTTTCATGGCAAACCACCAATGAAGCTGATGTTCTTTCACTGAGTGGAGTATACTTTGCATGTTATAAGCTTCAAACCTCTTGTTTTTTGTCATTGTTGAGATTGAAATGGGTACATTATTATCCTAGCATCACTATGTTTTGTTTTGCACTGTTTGGGAAAAGGAAATATTTCATGCCAAAAAAGTCTTCTCTAGGAGTTCCCATTGTGGCACAGTGGAAATGAATCCTCTTAGGAACCATGAGCTTGAGGGCTTGATTCCTGACCTCAGTCAGTGATTTAAGGATCTGGCATTGCCATGAGCTATGATCTAGGTCACAGATGCAGCTTGGATCCTATGTGGCTGTGGCTGTGGCATAGGCTGGAAGCTATAGCTCTGATTTGATCTCTGGCCTTGGAAAATCCATATGCCATGGATGTGGCCCTAAAAAAATCAAACAATAATGCTTCTCCAGAAAGAAGACACTTGGAGTAATCTTCAAGCTACTAAAGCCCACTTCAAATACCTTGTGCCCAAAGAGCAATGACAGGTAAGCAGCTCCATCCACCTAGTTAGAAGCAAGTCATAAATGGGGAAAATGCATGGGTGGCAGTCATAAATGGGAAAAATGCATGGGTTTCATTTCAACTCCACTAAGTTACAGAACACTGTAACTTAGTGGAGTTTACTTGGGCAATATGAGGCTTTAAGGCTCTTGCTTTGTGTTGTTTGTGAGACTGATAAGTGGGGCTGAGTGCCCTAACATTGCCATGTGCTGCTTTGACAGGTTTGGGAAAAGAGCAAGTTTTCATACCAAAAAAGATTTCTACAGAAAGGAGAACGTGTTTGGAGTGGGTTTCAAGATACTGAAGCCCCTGCAAACACTTTGTGCCCATAGAGATGTCGCAGTGGAGCAGCTCTATCAGCCTTGTAACAAGAGAGGTCTAATTGTGAAAAAGGCAAGGTTTGTTTTCATTGCAAATCACAATTGGGGCTGGTGTTCTTTCATGGAATGGCATATACATTGCAAGTAGGAAACTTAATCCTCTTGTTTTTTGTCATTTGTGAGATTACTATAGGGCCCTTATCATCCTAGCATCACTATATGCTGCTTTGATCTGTTTGGGGAAAGAGCAAGTTTTCCTACCAAATAAGGTTTCTCCAGAAAGGAGAACACATTTGGAGTGGATTTAAATTGACTTAAGCCCACTACAAACACCTAGTGCCCACAGAGCATTTGGTATGGGATCACCTTATTGGGCCTTGTAAGAGAGGCCTAGGTGGGAAAATGCAAGGGTTGCTTTTCATTGCAAAGCACCATTGAGGCTGCTGTTCTTTCACTGACTGGAGTATACTTTGCAAGGAGGAATGTTTAAGCATCTTGTTTTGTGACATTTTGGAGATTGATATTGGGTGCTGATTGCACTACCATAGCTATGTGTTACTTTTCCCACTTTCTGAAAAGATCACATTTTACTATGAAATAATGATTCTCCAGAAAGAAGAACAAGTTTGGAGGTGGTTTCAGGCTACAAAAGCCCACATCAAACACCTAGTGCCCACAGTGTTTTTGAGCATTTTAGTGATTCCATCAGCCTATTTAGAAGAGTCCTAAGTGGTAAAAAGCAAGGGTTCCTTTTCATTGCAAACCACCAGAGGGCCTAGTTTTCCTTCAATATTTGGAGTATACATTGATTGTTTGAAGCTTCAAGCCTCTTGTTTTGTGTTATTTGAGAGACTGCTATGGAACAATTATTGCCCTAGCATTGCTCTGTTCTTCTGTGTTATATTTGGTAAAACAGCAATTTTTTATACCAAAAAGGGCTTCTCTAGAAAGTAGAACACATTAGAGTGGGTTCCAAGCTACTGAAAACAACTGCATTTGGCAGGTGAACAGCATGATTGGACTAGTTACCAAAGAGGCCTATTTGTGATAAATGCAAGGCAGAGAAAGGCAATGGTTGCTTTTAATGGCAAAGCACCATTTTAGCCTGTGTTTTTTGTCTGAGTGGAGTCTACTTTGTAAGTTGAAAGCTTCAAGACTCTTATTTTGTGTCATTTGTGTGTTTACTTTGGGGCCATTTTTGCTGCACCATTACTATGTGCTACTTTTCCATGTTTTTTAAAAGAGCACCATTTCCTTCCAAAAAAGCTTTCACCAGAAATAAGGTCATGTTTGGAGTGGGTTTTAAGCTTCCAAAGCCCACTGCAAACAGGTAGTGCCCACACCACATTTGGCAGTGGAGCAGTGATATCAGCATTGTTAGAAGAGAAGCCAATTAGGAAAAAGGCCAGGTTTTCTTTTCATTGCCAAGTGTCTTACAGCATAGTGTTCTTTCACTGAGTGAATTATACTTTGCATGTTGGAAGCTTCAAGACTCTTGGTTTGTGTCATTTGTGAGATTGCTATGGGGGTCATCTCCCTAGAATCACTAAGTTCTGCTTTTCCCCATTTGTGAGAAGATGGCCTTTTCACATGAAATCATGCTTCCCAAGAAGGGGGAAGACATTTGGAGTGGGTTTCAAGCTATTGAAGCCCAGTGAAAACAACTAGTGCCTGTAGAGCATTTGACAGGGGAGCCATACCATTGGCCTAGTTAGAAGAGAGGGTTAGTTGGTAAAAAGGTATGGGTTCCATTTCATTGCAAACCACCTAGGGCTTGGTGTTCTTTCACTGTGTCAAGTATACTTTGGAACTTGATAGCTTAAAGACTCTTGTTTTGTGTCCTTTGTGATATTGCTAGGGGATGGTACTCCCACTGGCATCACCTTGTGCTTCTTTTCCCCATTTGGGAAACGAGAAACATTTCCTTAAAAATGAGGGTTATCCATAAAGGATAGAACATTTGAGGTGGATTTCAAGCTACTGAAGCCAACTATAAAAACCTAGGGCCCACAGAGCATTTTGTGGTGGAGCAGCTCAATTGGTCTAGTTGGAAGAGAGGCCTAGGTTAGAAAAAAGAAAGGGTTGCTTTTCATTTCAAACCTTCATTTTATGCTTGTATTCTTTCACTATGTAGAGTTTAAATTGCAAGTAGGAAGCTTCAAACTTCTTTTTCTGTATGCCATTTGTGAGCTTGCTACAGAGACCTTATCATCCTAGACTCGCTATGTGATGCTTTTTCACTATGTGAAAAGTGCAACTTTTCCTACCACATCAGCCTTCTGAATAAAGGAGAACACATTTGCATTGGGTTTCAACCTACTGAAGCCCACTGCAAACACTTATTGCCCACAGAGCATTTGACAGGTGAACAGATGCATCAGCCTAGTTAGAAGAGCATTTTAGGTTGTAAAAAAGAAAGGGTTCACTATCATTGCAAACTACCAATTGGGCTTGTGTTCTTTCACCGAGTGCAGTATACTTTGCAGTAGGAAGTTCCAAGCCTGCTTTTTTTTTTTTTTCATTTATTAGACAGCTCTGTGGTGCTAATCACCCTCACATCACTATATGTGGATTTGCCCCTTTTGGTAAAATAGCATATTTTCATACTAAAAAGAAAGGCTTCTTCAGAAATGAGAACAGTTTTGGAGTGGGTTGAAAGCTACTAAAGCCAACTGCAAACCCTAAAAACCTAGTACCAACATAGCATTTTTTAGTGGAGCAGCTCCACTGGCCTTTTAGAAGAGAGTACAGTGTGGGAAAAAGACAAGAGTTTCTTTTCATTGTAGATCACCCTTTGGGCTTATGCTCTTTCATTTCCTATTTCCAAGTAGGAAGCTTAAAGTCTCTTGTTTCGTGTCATTAGTGAGATTGTTATGGGGCTCTGATCACCCTAGAATTGCTATGTTCTGCTCTCCCTGATTGTGAGAAGAACTCCTTTTCCCACTAAATCATGCTTCTCCAGGAAAGAGAATGTATTTGGTGTAGGTTTCAAAATCCTGTAGCCCACTGCAAGCACCTAGTGCCAAGAGAGCATTTCACAGGTGTGAGGTTCCATCAGTGCTAGTCAGAAGATAGGCATAGGTGTGAAAAAGGCAAGGGTTGCTTTTCATTGCAAGCCAAAATTGTGGCTAGGGTTATTCCTCTTGTGGAGTTTAGATTGCAAGTTGGAAGCTTCAAGCTTCTTGTTCATGTCATTTCTGAGATTGCTATCAGGAACATTTTGCCTTGGCATTGTCCTGGCATTCTTTTCCCCATTTGGGAAAAGAGCAACATTTCCTTCCAAATCAAGATTCTACAGAAAGGATAACACTTTTGGAGTGGGTTTCTAGCTATAGAAGTCCACTGCTAACACCAAGTGCCCACCAAGCACTTGGCAGTACAGTGGTTCCATCTGCCTAGTCAGAAGATATGCCTGAGTGGTAAAAAGGCAAGGGTTCATTTTCATTGAAAACCACCATTGGTGCTGGTGTTCTTTCATTGAGTTCAGTTGACTTTTCAGGTAGGAAGTTTCAAGCCTCTTGTTTTATGTAATTTGTAAGATAGCTATATGGCACTGATCACCCTCATATCACTATAGGCTGCTTTGACTCTTTTGGTAAATGAGCCAATTTTCACACCAAAAACATGCTTCTACAGCAAGGGGAAACTTTTTGGAGTGGGTTTCAAGCTCCTGAAGCCCACTGTAAACACCTAGTTCCTACAGAGCATTTAGAAGTGTTGCATGTCCATTAGGCTAGTTAGAAGATATGCCTAGATGTGAAAAGGTCAAGGATTGCTTTTCATTAAAAAACCAATATTGTGGCTATTATTGCTCCACTGAGTGGACTTCATGTTGCAAATTTGATACTTCAAGCTTCTTTTTTGTATGTGTCATTTGTGAGACAGATATGGTGAAAATATGGCCCTATCATCACTCTGTGCTACTTTTCCCCATTTGCAAAAAGAGCAACATTTCCTTCCAAATGAGGATTTTTCAGAAAGGATAACACAATGTAGTTGATTTTGAGCTTCTGAAGCCCACTACAAATAGGTAGTGTCCACACAGAATTTGGCAGCAGAGGGCATCCATCAGCCTAGTTAGAAGAGAGGCCTAGTTGGGAAAAAGTGAAAGGTTGCTTTTCATTTCAGACCACCAATTGGGATGGTGTTTGTTCACTAAGTTAAGTTTACTTTGCATGTAGGAAACATCAAGCCTCTTTTTGTCTCATTTGTGAGATTTATATATGGGGCTTATTGCCCAAACATCACTATGTGATACTTTGCCCCATTAACTATAAGAGCATATTTTCCTACCAAATAAGGCTTCTGCAGTAAAGAGAACAAGTTTTGAGTGGATTTAAAGCTACTGAAACTCAGTGCCCACCAAATATTTGAGAGTTTAGTGGTACCATTGGCCTAGTTATAAGAGATGCCTCAGTGATAAAAAGGCAAGGGTTTCTTTTCATTGCAAACCACCATTTGGGCTGGTCTTTTACTGAGTGGAGTATATTTTTCAAGTTGGAAGCTTGAAGCTTCTTACTTTATGTCATTTGTGAGATTGTTATATGGCACTCTTCACCCTAGCATCTCAATGTGTTTCTTATGCCATTTGGGAAAAGAGCATTTCGTCCAAAATCAGGATTCTCCAGAAAATATAACACTATTGGAGTGGGTTTCAAACTACAGATCACTGAAAACACCTAGTTCCCACTGAGTCTTTGGCAGTTAGAGTGGCTCCATTGGCCTATTTAGAAGAGTTGCCTAAGTGGTAAAAAGGCAAGGGTTCCTTAACATTGCAAACCAACATGGCACTGGAGTTCTTTTACTGAGTGCATTTGACTTTGCAGATAGGAAGCTTCATGTCTCTTTTGTTTGTCATTAAAAAGAAAAGAATTACTTCACTAGGTATGAGAGTCTCTAGTTCCACTCATGTTGCTTCAAATGGCATTATTTTTTTCTTTTTTGTGGCTGAGTAGTATTCCATCATGTATATATACCACATCTTCCTAATACAATAATCTGTTGATGGACATACTGTACAGTAGAAGAAAATGTATTGGGGAAATAACAACTGATTACAATTAAGACTACTTGATAAGAAAAAAATAAGAAAGAAAAAAGAAAAGAAAATTTATGAAAAGATAGTTAAAAAATTTATGAAAATTTATGAAATTTATGAAAATTTATGAAAACTTATGAAAAGATAGTTTAAAAACTATGAAAAATCTAGCTTTTCTTAGCATTTCATAGCTATCTCTTTTCATATGCGAGATAGCTATGTGGCACTGATTGCCCTTGAATCACTACATGCTGCCTTGCCACTTTTGGTAAAAAAGCAGATTTTCATACCAAAAAATCCTCCTCCAGAGAGGAGAACACTTTTGGAGTGTGTTTCACATTACTGAAGCTAACTACAAAAAAATCTGGTGTCAACAGATAATCTGATAGTGGAGCAGCTCCATCACTCCAGTTAGAAGAGAGTCCTAGGTGGGAAAAATGCATAGGTTGCATTTCATTGCAAACCAACATTCAGGCTTGTCTTCTTTCTCTGAGTGAAGTTTACTCTGCAAGAATGAAGTTTTAGTCCTCTTGTTTTGTTCTTTCACTAGTGGATTATATTTTCAAGTTAGAAGCTTCAAGCCTCTTGTTTTGTATCATTTGTGAGATTGCTATTGGTCACTTATTCACCTAGCATCTCTCTGTACTGATTTTCCCTTTTTGGGAAAAGAGCAACATTTCCTTCCAAATAAGGCTTCTCCAGAAAGGAAAACACATTTTGAGTGGACTTAAAAATACTGAAGCCCATTGCAACCACCTAGGGCCCACTGAACATTGGGAAGTTGAGCGATTCCATTGTCTAGTTAGAAGAGGTGCCTAGGTGGTAAAAAGGCAAGGGTTGCTTTTCATTGCATACCTCCACTGGGGCTAGAGGTTCACTGAGCGCTGTTTATTTTCAAGTAGGAAGCTTTAAGCCTCTTTTTTTGGTGTCCTTTGTGAGATGACTATGGGGGGCTTATCACCCCAGCATTGCTATGGCCTGCTTTTCTCTGTTTGTGAAAAGAAAAACTTTTCCTACAAAATGGGATTTCTCCAGAAAGTAGAAAATGTTTGGAGTGAGTTGAGAGCTATCAAAGCCATTTGCATAAACCAAGTGCCCAAAGAGCTTTGGGCATTGTAGCAGCTGTATCAGCTAAGTTAAAAGACAAGCCCCAGCTGGGAAAAGGCAAGGGTTGCTTGCCATTGCAGATCACCAATTGGGCTGGTGTTCTTTCACTGAGTGGAGTATATTTTGCAAATAGGAAGCTTCCAGCATCTTGTTTTGTGTCATTTATGAGATTGCTGTGGGGCGCTGATCACCCTAGACTCAATGTGCTGCTCTCTCTGTTTGTGAGAATAGTGCCTTTTCCTACCAAATGATGCCTCTCCAAGGAAGCAAGACACATTTGGAGTGGGTTTCATGCTCTTAAGCCCACTGCATACACCTAGTCCCAAAGAACACCTGGTAGTGTTGCAGTTCCATTGGCCTAGTTAAAATCAAAGCCTAATTTGGAAAAAGGCAATATTAACTTTTCATTGAAAGCCATTTTTTGGGTTGGTCTTCTTTCACTGAGTGGAGTGTACATTGCAATTTGGAAGCTTCAAGCCTCTTGTTTTGTGTCATTTGTGGAACATATCACCATAACATTGCTCTATGGCACTTTTCCACATTTGGGAAAAGAGCAACATTTCCTTCCAAATCAGAGTTCTCCAGAAAGGAGAGAAATTTCTGACTAGCTTTCAAATTTCTGAAGCCCAATACAATAGCTAGTGCCCACACAGCATTTGGCAGTTTTGCAGTTCTTCCAGCCTCGTTAGAAGAGAGGCCTAGTTGGGAAAAAGGCAAGGGTTGCTTTTCCTTGCAGATCACCAGTTGGGCTGGTATTCTTCCACTGAGTGGATATTACTGTGCAAGTAAACTTCAAGCCTCTTGTTTCATGTTATTTGTGAGACTGCTATATGGGGTTTGTTGCCCTAACATTGCTATGTGCTACTTTACCCTGTTTGGGTAAAGAGCACATTTCCCTGCCAGATCAGCCTGCTGCAGAAAGGATAACAAGTTTGGAGTGGGTTTCAAGCTACTGAACACCAATGCAAACACTTAAGGCATACAGAGCATTAGGCAGGCTAGTGGTTCTATCAGTCTAGTTAGAGCAGAGGCCAAGGTGTTAAAAAGGCAAGAGTTGCTTTTCATTGTAAACCACCAATGGGGCTGGTGATTGTTAATTGAGTAGAATAAACTTTGAAAGTAGGAAGACTCAAGCCTCTGGTTTTGAGTCATTTGCGAGATTGCCCTTGAATGCTGTGATCACCATAAAATTGCCATGTGCTGCTTTGTCCCATTTGGGGAAAGAACAACTTTTCCTACTAGATCTGGCTTCTCCAGAAAGGAGAACATGTTTAGAGTGGGTTTTAAGCTACCTAAACACACTAGAGATACCTAGTGCCTACAGTGAATTTGGGAGTGTAGGAGATACTTTGGCCTATTTAGAAGAGTTGCCTAGGTGAGGAAAAGGCAAGGGTTCATTTTCATTGCAAACCACCAATGGGACTGATTTCCCTCATGTAATGGAGTAAATTTTGCAAGCTCAAATCTTCAAGCCTCTTGCTTTGTTAGATTGTGAGACTGCTATTTATTATTAATCACCCTACCATCACTATGTTCTGCTTTGTGCCATTTAGGAAAAGAAAAAATTTTCTCACCAAAAATGGCTTCTTTAGCAAGGAGAACACTTTTGGAGTGGGTTTCAAGCTACTGAAGCTAACTTCAAAAACTTACTGCCAACAGAGTATTTTTTAGTGAAACAGCCAAAGTGGGAAAAAGGCAAGTGTTGCTTTTCATTGTGAACCAATATTGGGGCTGGTATTCTTTCACTGATCAAAGTTTGTTCTGAAAGTAGGAATCCTCAAGCATCTGGCTTTGTGTCATTGTGAGATTGCTATGTGGGGATTTTCATGATAACCTTGCTCTGTGTTGCTTTTCCCCATTTTGGAAAAGAGCAAATTTTCATTTTAAAAAATCATCTTTCTCCAGAAAATAGAACACATTTGTAGTGATTTTCAAGCTACTGAAGTCAACTGCAAACACCTAGTGGCCACAGAGCTGTTTGCAGTTTTAGTGGCTCCATCTGCCTCTTAATAAGAGAATACTAGGTTGTAAAAAGGCCAGAGTTGCTTTTCATTGCAAAGCACTACTGTTCCTGATGTTCTCTCACTGCATGTAATTTATCAATTTATAAGTTTCAACCCTCTTAGTTTGTGTAATTTGTGAGATTGCTATGGGGCACTTTTTGCACTAGCATCTCAGTGCTATTTTTCCCATTTGGGAAAATAGAAACATTTCCTTCCAAATCAGGTTTCTCCAGAAAAGAAAGCACATTTGGAGTGGGTTTCAAGTTTCCAAAGCCAACTACAAATAGCTAGTGCCAACACAGCATTTGGCAGTGGTGTGGCTCCTTTGGCCTATAAGTAAAGCCTAGTTAGGGAAAAAGTCAAGGATTGCTTTCCATTGTAGATCATTGGGCTGGTGTTCTTTCATTGAGTGGAGTTTGCTTTGCAGGTAGGAAACTTCAGGCCTCTTGTTTTGCATCATTTGTGAGATTGCAATGGAGGGCTTATCACCCTCCAACACATCACATCACTATGTGCTACTTTGCCCCATTTTGTAAAAGAGCAACATTTCCAACAAAATAAGGCTTCTGCAGAGAGGAGATGCTTGGATTGGGTTTCTAGCTACTGAACCCCATTGCAAACACTTAGGGCACACAGAGCATAGGCAGGCTAGCAGCTCAATCAGTCTACATAGAGGAGAGGCCAAGGTGTTAAAAAGGCAAGGGTTGCTTTTCATAATAAATCATCAATGGGGCTGGTATTCATTAACGGATACAATATCAATTGCAAGTTGAAACCTTCAAGATTCTTTTTTTATGTCATTTGTGAGATTGCTATAGAGCACTTATCATCCTAGCATCTTTCTGTGCTACTTTTCCTCATTTGGGAAAAGAGCAACATTTCCTTCCAAATCATGCTTCTCTAGAAAGGAGAACAAGTTTTGAGTGAGTTTGAAACTACTGAAGCCCACTGCAACCACCTGGCATCCACTGAGCATTTAGCAGTGGAGTGGCTGCATCGGCCTCATTAGAAGAGATGCCAAGTGGTAAAAATGCATAGGTTCCTTTTCATTGAAGACCACCATTGGTATTCTCATGTTCTTTCACTGAGTGGAGTGTACATTGCAATTTGGAAGCTTCAACCCCTTGTTTTGTGTCATTTGTGAGATTGCTATTGGCAAAATATCACCCTAACATTGCTCTGTGCTAATTTCCTCATTTGGAAAAAGAGCAACATTTCCTTCCAAATCAGAGTTCTCCAGAAAGGAGAGAAACTTTTGACTGGGTTTAATGCTTCTGAAGCCCAATACAAACAGCTAGTGCCCACACAACATTTGGCAATTGTGCAGTTCCTCCAGCCTAGTTAGAAGAGAGGCCTAACTGGGAAAAAGGCAAGTGTTGCTTGTCATTGCAGATCACCAGTTGGGCTGGTGTTCTTCCACTGAGTGGAGTTTACTTTGCATGTTGTAAGTTTCAAGCTTCTTGTTTTGCATCATTGGTGAGATTGCTATTGGCAACATATCATCCTAACATTGCTCTGTGCTAATTTCCTCATTTGGGAAAAGAGCAACATTTCCTTCCAAATCAGAGTTCTCCAGAAAGTAGAACATATTTGGCATGGGTTTCAATCTACTGAAACCCATTACAAATACCTAGTGCCCATAGAAATTTTGGAAGGTTTTAGTGGCCATATCAGCCTAGTGAGAAGTGAGGTCAAGTTGTAAAAAGGCAAGGATTCCTTTTCATTGAAAACCACTAATTAGGCTGTTGTTTTTTTTTTTTTCACTGAGTGGAGTGTACTTTTTGAAATTTTGGAGCTTGAAGGCTTTGGTTTTGTGTCATTTGTGAGATTACTATGGGGAACTGAATGACCTATCATCACTCTGTGCTTCTTTAACCCATTTGTTAATAGAGCAAATTTTCATACCAAAAAAAAGGCCTCTCCAAAAAAGAGAACATTTTTATAATGGGTTTCAACCTACTGAAGCCCAGGGCAAACACCTAGTGCTGACAGAGCTTTTGACAGTTTTAGTGGCACCTTTGACATAGTAAGAAGAGAGGGCTAGGTGGTAAAAATCCACAGTTGCTTTACATTGCAAACCATCACTGGGGCTGGTGTTCTAAAAATAAGTGGTGGTTACTTTGCGACTAGGAAACTTAAAGCCTCTTCATTTGTGTAATTTGTGTAATTGATACAGGGTGTTATGGCCCTAGCATTGCTCTTTTCTGCTTTTCCCTATTTGGGAAAATAGCAACATTTCCTTCCAAATCAGGCTTCTTCAGAAAGGAGACCATGTTTTAGTGCATTTCAATCTACTGACAACCACTGCAAAAAGCTATTGCCCATAGAGTATTTGGCAGGAGAGCAGCACCATTGGCCTTATAAAAAGGGAGTCCTAGCTGGGAAGAAGACAAGGGTTGCTTTACATTCAAACCACCACTGGGGCTGATGTTCCCTCACTGAGCAGAGTAGACTTTGCAAGTAGGAATATTCAAGCACCTTTTTTATTATCTTATGTGAGTTTGCAATTGTGGGATTATTATCCAAGGATAGCCATGTTTGGCTTTGCCATATTTGTGAAAAGAGCAAATTCTCATGCCAAATCAGCCTTCTCCAGAATGGAGAACACATTTGGAATGAGTTTAAAGCTATTGAAGAAAACTTCAAACACATAGTTGGAACAGAGTCTTTGGCAGAATTTGCAGCTCCATTGGCCAATTTAGAAGAGAGGCCTAGGTCAGAAATAGGCAAGCATTGCTTTTCATTGCAAACCACAATTGTGGCTGGTCTTATTTCACTGAGTGGAGTTTACTTTGCAAGGAGGAATATTCAAGCACTTTGTTTTTTTTGCCATTGGTGATTTTTATGGGGGGATTATCTCCCTAGCTTCCCTATGTGTTATGTTGCCCTGTTTGAGAAAAGAGCAACTTTTCATAGCACATCAGACTTCTCTAGAAAAGAGAACACATTTGGAGAGGTTTAAAAATACTGAAGCAAACTGCAAACACCTAGTGGCCACCAAGCATTTGGAAGTTTTAATGGCATCATCAGCTAAGTTAAAAGAGAGGCCTAGGTTTGGAAAAAAGAAAGGATTTCTCTTCATTGCAAACTACTTTTAAATAGGGCTGGTGTTCTTTCATTGAGTGGAGTATACTTTGAAAGCAGGAAGCTTCAAGTCTACAGATTTGTTTAAGTTTTAGATTGTAATTGATGGCTTATCACTCTAACATTGCTAAGTGTTACTTTGCCCTTTTTGGGAAAATAGCAACTTTTACTACCAAACCATGATCTCAGGAAAGAGGAACAGGTTTCCAGTGTGTTTCAAGCTACTGAAGACAATGCAAACACCTTTCACTAAATGACATTTACGTTAAAATTGGGAGCTTCCAAACTTCTTGTTTAGGCCCCATTTGTGAAAAGAGCAATGTTTATGCCAAAACAGCCTTCTCCAGAAATGAAAAGAAGTTGGAGCTGCTTTCAAGCTCCTGAACTAGTGCCCAAAGTTCATTTGGTAGGGATGCAGCGCTATTGGCTGAGGTATAAGTGAGTCATAGGTGGTTAAAATGCAAGGGCTGCATTTTGAAACAAATCACCACTGGGGCTTGTTTTCCTTAACTGAGTGGATTTTACATTACAAGATGGAAGCTTAAAGGATTTTTCATTTTGTCATTTGTGAGATCTCAATGGGGAACTGACGGCCCTAGCATCATTATGTGTAGTTTTCCCCCATTTCATAAAAGACCAAATTTACTTTTTTTGCGTGTGCATGGATCAAACTTTTTTTGTTATTTTTTTCCCACTGTACAGCAAGGGGATTGAGTTATCCTTACATGTATACATTATTTCCCACCATTTCTTCTGTTGCAATATGATTATCTAGACATAGTTCTAAATGCAACTCAGCAGGATCTCCTTGTAAATCTATTCCAAGTTGTGTCCCATAACCCCAAGCTCCCAATACTTCCCACTCCTTCCCTCTCCCATCAGGCAGCCACAAGTCTATTTTCCAAGTCCATGATTTTCTTTTCTGAGGACATGTTCATTTGTGCTGGATATTAGATTCCAGTTATAAGTGATATCATATGGTATTTGTCTTTGTCTTTCTGAATCATTTCACTCAGTATGACATTCTCTAGCTCCATCCATGTTGCTGCAAATGGCGTTATGTCATTCTTTTTTACGGCTGAATAGTATTCCATTGTGTATACATATCACTTCTTCGGAATGCAATCCTCTGTCGATGGACATTTGGATTGTTTTCATGTCCTGGCTATTGTGAATATTGCTGCAATGAACATGCGGGTGCATGTGTCTCTTTTAAGTCGAGTTTTGTCTGGATAGATGCCCAAGAGTGGGATTATGGGTTCATATGGAAGTTCTATGTATAGATTTCTAAGGTATCTCCAAACTGTTCTCCATAGTGGTTGTACCAGTTTATATTTCCACCAGCAGTGCAAGAGGGTTCCCTTTTCTCCACAACCCCTCCAGCACTTGTTATTTGTGGATTTATTAATGATGGCCATTCTGAATGGTATTAGTTGGAATTTCATGGTAGTATTGATTTGCATTTCTCTTATAATCAGGGATGTTGAGCATTTTTTCATGTGTTTGCTCACCATCTGCTGGGAGCCACAAAGTGGCTAAGAAGAATAATCCTGCGTGAGGCCTAACTGTAAGCAAAGCTACAGCAGAGGCTGAAGAAACTGAAGCTGCAAAGCAGTTTTGAAGAATCCCCCAGCTGATCCTGTTTAGTAAAAATTTCTGAAATATGATTTCCTCTTCCATTCTGGCGCTTCTTTTCTGTCTGATGCTTATGTGTTTTGTGAGTCATTCTTGGCTCATAATATGGGAACTTTCCCAAATTCCTGAGCTTCCACCCAAGTATGGGCCATTACCTACTTATAAACCTAAGCCCTTGTCAAATAGGTTGAAAACAATTGAACCATGCATAAAGAACTTTCCTAAGAATGGGAAGTTTCCCTTCAGAGGAGCAATAGTAAATATTATGCAGAACTGCCATGTAAGCCTGGAGATCTTTGTTGGACTTTGGTCCGTCCCCATGGAGACAGATTAGGGGGTGGTTTGAGTGTTGCCCATTGGCCAAACAATTGTGAATATTATAAGGCAAGATATTTTTTCTATAATCAACGCTACCTGTTGGGACCCAGCAGGTGGAAATTATTATTATAATTGGCAAGATTCTTTTGATATATAGATTTTATAATTAATAAAGATTTTTATAATAGATAAGGTTTATTTAAGACAGTTTATGTTCACACAACATAGACCTGCTAATGGTCTGAGGTCAGCCTGACCTCAAAAGCAAGCCACGTGTGAATACCCCACTCCCCATCAATGGCTATTCATGCCTGCTAGAGGAGCACAATAGGTAGCTTAGGCAAGAATATCTATCACCGTATGCCAAATCATTGTTAAAGTAAAAATTAGATACCTATTATTCTGCATGCTATTTACTTATTCTCTAAGAATAAAAGTACAGTTTGTACATAATCTTTATTTAAAATCTAAAACTAAAAGAATAGTTTGGAATAATAAATTAACATATATTGTTGTTTGTGTAATCATGCATAAGAGTAAAATGTACAAAAGCTGATGCTCTCCTTTCAATAAACGGGTCATCTGCAGCACTTGCTGAGGGAGTTGGCTCCAATTCTTTCTGCGCCTGTTTGTAGCTCCTCCTCCTGTTCGTTGTCTCCTGGCTGCTGGAGCTGGACCTCAGCAGCCATCTCTATATCTTCCTTGGAGAACAGTCTATTTAGGTCTTTTGCACACTTTTCCATTGGTTGATTGGCTTTTTTGCTGTTGAGTTGTATACATTGCTAATATATTCTAGAGATTAATCCCATGTCGGTTGCATCATTTGAAATGATTTTCTCCCATTCTGAAAGTTGTCTTTTTTTATTCTTTTGGGTTTTCATTGCTGTGCAAAAGCTTTTCAGTTTGATTAGGTCCCATGGGTTTATTTTTGCTCCAATTTCTACTGCTTTGGGAGACGGACCTGAGAAAATATTCATGATGTTGATGTCAGAGGGTGTTTAGACTATGTTCTTTACTAGGGGTTTGATGGAGTTCTGTTGTATATTTAAGTCTTTCAGCCATTTGGAGTTTATTATTGTGCATGGTGTGAGGGTGTGTTCTACTTTCATTGCTTTGCAGGCAGCTGTCCAGGTTTCCCAGCAGTGCTTGCTGAATAGACTTTCTTCTTCCCATTTTATGTTCTTGCCTCCCTTGTCAAAGATTAATTGACCCTAGGTGTCAGGGTTTATTTCTGGGTTCTCTCTTCTGTTCCATTGGTCTGTCTGTCTGTTTTGATACCAGTACCACACTGTTTGGATGACTGTGGCTTTGTAGTATTGCTTGAGGTCTAGGCGAGTTATGGCCCCTGCTTGGTTTTTGTTTCTCAGGATTGCTTTGGAATCCTGGGTCTTTCGTGGTTCCATATAAATGTTTGGATTGTTTGTTCTAGTTCTGTGAAAATGTCATGGGTAATTAGATAGGGATTGCATTGAATCTGTAGATTGCTTTGGGTAGTATGGCCATTTTTACAATATTGATTTTCCCAATCCAGGAACATGGGATATCTTTCCATTTCTTTACGTCTTCTTTGATTTCCTTGATTGAAGTTTTCTACTTCTCAGCATACATGTCCTTTACCTCCTTGGTCAGGTGTATTCCAAGGTATTTGATTTTGTGAGGTGCAATTTTAAAAGGTATCATAATTTTGTATTCCTTTTCTAATGTTTCATTGCTGGTATACAGAAACAAGACTGACTTCTGAATGTTAATCTTATATCCTGCTACTTTGCTGAACTTATTAATCAGGTCAAGTAGTTTTGGGGTTGAGTCCTTCGGGTTTTCTATGTATAGTATCATGTCATCTGCATACAGTGACAGTTGTATCTCTTCTCTTCCTATATGGATGCCTTTTATTTCTTTTGTTTGCCTAATTGCTGTGGCTAGGCCTTCCAAAACGATGTTGAAGAGCAGTGGTGAGAGTGGGCATCCCTGTCTTGTTGCAGATTGGAGTGAGAAGGCTTTCAGTTTTTCCCCATCGAGGATGATATTTGTGGTGGGTTGGTCATAAATGGCTTTGATTATATTCAGGAATGTTCCCTGTATACGCACTTTGGCGAGGGTCTTGATCATGAATGGATGTTGGACTTTGTCAAATGCTTTCTCTGCGTCTATTGAGATGATCATATGATTTTTCACGTTTCTTTTGTTAATGTGGTTTATGACCTTGATTAATTTGCACATGTTGAACCATCCTTGTGAACCTGGGATGAACCCAACCTGGACATGGTATATGATTTCTTTGATATGTTGTTGGATTTGGTTGGCTAAGATTTTGTTGAGAATTTTTGCATCTATATTCATCAATGATATTGGGCGATAGTTTTCTTTTTTGGTGGTATCTCTGCCTGGTTTTGGAATGAGGGTGATGGTGGCATCATAGAATGTCTTTGGGAGTATTCCTTCTTCTTCCACCTTCTGAAAGAGTTTAAGGAGGATGGGCACCAGTTCCTCCTTATGTGTTTGATAGAATTCGCCTGTGAAGCCATCTGGTCCTGGAATTTTATATGTAGGGAGTGATTTTATGACCTCTTCAATTTCCTTTCTAGTGATCAGTCTGTTCATTTGGTCTGTTTCTTCTTGATTTAGTTTTGGCAGGCTCTAAGATTCTAGAAAGTTGTCCATTTCTTCCAGATTGTCAAAGTTGTTGCCGTATAGTTGTTCATAGTATTCTCTTATGGTTTTTTGTATTTCTGCTGTACCGTTGTGATTTCTCCTTTTTCACTTATAATTTTGGTTATTTGTGTTCTTTCTCTCCTCTCTTTAGTGATTCTGGCCAGGGATTTGTCAATTTTTTTGCCT
Organism: Phacochoerus africanus; assembly: GCF_016906955.1. Lineage (NCBI taxonomy): Eukaryota > Metazoa > Chordata > Mammalia > Artiodactyla > Suidae > Phacochoerus > Phacochoerus africanus. Next base: position 53,631,769 of record NC_062560.1, read on the forward strand.
TTTCAAAGAACCAGCTCTTGGTTTTAGTAGTTTTCTCCACTGTTTTTTGAATCTCTATTTTATTGATTTCCTCTTTGATCTTTATAATTTCCTTCCTTCTGCTGACTTTAGGTCTTTTTTTGTTCTTCTTTTTGTAATTCTTTTAGGTGGAGGCTTAAGTTGTCCATTTGGGATCGTTCTTCTTTTTTGAGAAAGGCCTGTATTGCTATAAATTTCCCTCTGAGCACTGCTTTCGCGGCATCCCATAGATTTTGAGAGGTTGTGTCTTCATTATCATTTGTGTCAAGGTAGTTTTCAATTTCCTTCTTGATTTCCTCATTGACCCATTGGTTATTTCGTAGCATGTTGTTTAGTCTCCATGTAGTAGGGTATTTCTCATTTCTTTTCCCATGGTTGATTTCTATTTTCATGGCATTGTGGTCAGAGAAGATACTTGAGATAATGTCTATGCTCCTAAATTCATTGAGGTTTGCTTTGTGTCCCAATATGTGGTGGATTCTTGAGAATGTTCCGCAAGCATTTGAGAAGTATGTGTATTCTGCTTTTTTTGGTTGTAGTGTCCTGAAGATATCAATGAAGTCTAACTTTTCTATTGTTTCCTTTAGGATCTCTGTTGCTTTATTGGTTTTCTTTCTAGAGGATCTGTCCATTAATGTGAGGGGTGTATTAAGGTCTCCTACTATGATTGTACTCTCATCAATATCTCCCTTTATGTCTGTTAATATTTGTTTTATGTATCTGGGTGCTCCTGTATTTGGGGCATATATGTTGACGATAGTAACATCCTCTCCTTGGATGGATCCCTTAATCATTAAGTAGTGTCCTTCTTTGTCTTTCTTTAGGTCTTTTGTTTTAAGATCTATTTTGTCTGATATGAGCATTGCGACTCCTGCTTTCCTGTCATGTCTATTGGCGTGACATATTTTTCCCCACCCCTTCATGTTCAATCGATATGTATCCTTTGTCCTAAGGTGAGTTTCTTGTAGGCAGCATATTGAAGGTTTTTGCCTTTTTATCCACTCTGTGCGTTTTGATTGGGGCATTCAGTCCATTGACATTTAAGGTGATAATTGATAGATGATTATTTATTGCCATTTTGAACCTCGTGTTCCAGTTGATTCCATGGTTCTCCATTCTTCCTTTCTTTTTTTGGTTGGATGGTCTCCAGTTATATTCTGCTTGAGTGTTTTGTTTTGTTTGTTTGTTTTTCATTTTTGCGAATGCAATGTTTGGTTTTCGCTTGTGGTTGCCCTGTTTTTTAAGTATGCTAACCCCTTCTTTAATTGTGTGTTTTAACCTGATGGTCCTGTAGGTTCAAACACATTCTTTACTATATTAAAATTAAGAAGAGAAACTTACAAGGAAAAAATTAAAATTGGCTATTTATTTCCTAACATCCCTTGCCCACATTTTATGATTTTGATGACTGGTTTTTTTTCTTTTTAATTTTATTTTGTTTGAAACATGTTCATGATTAAATCTATATGCTGGCTTATTTGAGTGATCTCTCTGATTGTGGTTTCCTCAGTCCTAGTTCTTCCTCTTCTCTTTTTTCTTTTTTCTTCCCTTTTATTCCTTCCTTTCTTATTGGCTTAGAGAAGCCCTTTCCGTATTTCTTTTAGCCTGGGTTTTGTATTGCTGTATTCTTTTAGCTTTTGTTTGTTGGAAAAAAATTTTTTTTCTCCTTCTATTTTAAATGATATTCTTGCTGGATAGAGTATTCTAGGTTGCATATTTTGTTCCTTTTAGCACTTTAAATATCTCTTGCTGTCCCCTCCTGGCCTGTAGTGTTTCTGTGGAGAAATCATCTGATAAGCTTATGGGGGTTCCCTTGTAGGTAACATTCTGCTTTTCTCTGGCTGCCTTTAGGATCCTCTCTTTATCACTAACTTTTGCCATTTTTATTATGATGTGTCTTGCTGTGGGTCTATTTGGGTTCAGTTTTTTTGGGGCCCTCTGTGCTTCCTGTATCTTGAGCTCAGTATCCTTTAGACTTGGGAAGATTCCAGTGATAATTTCTTCAAATATATTTTCCATCCCCTTATCTTTTTCTACTCCTTCTGGAATTCCGATTATGCATAGATTGGCCCACTTTATATTATCCCATAGGTCTCTTATGTTGCTTTCATGTTTTTTCCTTTGATTTTCTGTCTGCTGACCTGATTGGCTGATTTCCATTATTCTATCTTCCATATCACTGATTCATTCTTCTGCATTATTCATTCTGGTTTTTACTGCCCATATTTTGGTTTGTATCTCTGCCAATGAATGTTCTAGTTTTTCTTGGCTCCTCCTTATATTTTCTAGTTCCTTTCTGAGGGTGTTTTCATTACTGTCCATATCTTTTCTTAATTCCTTCAGTATTTTCTCACTATTTCTCTTTTGAACTCCAGGTCTGTCAGACTGCAGAGATCTGTTTCATTGTTGACTGTTTTAGGTGAGTTCTCCTGTTGGTTTGACTGGGGGTGGTTTCTCAGCTTCTTCATCTTGCTTGTTGGTTTCTCTTTCCTGGGGGAGTTGTACTCTCTGTGGCTGGGTAATGTTTGCCTTGTCATTGCTGTTTAATGTTTCCTGAGGGCTGGCATTGTTGGTCAGTCTTCTTTGAGGTAGTGTGGCTTTTCTGGAGTGTTGAATAGTGCTAACAGCATCTCTTTGAAGCAAAGGAGAACTTCCTGAGGGCAGACAGGACTGGGAGAGGCACACCACGATGGGAGCAGGTTTCATTCGGCCAGGCAGAGCTTGCTCTGGTGTTTTTAGGCTGTGAGGTTCTTGCACGTGGTTGTTGGTGTTGGGCAGCTGTTCTGTGGGAGTGCAGCACCCCCTGAGTCCTGGAGAAGCTATCTGGGTCACTGAGAACCCAAAAGTTCTTCCCTAGTGCAGCCTACCTCAGAAGGACTATCTGAGAATATAGGCAGATCTTTTCAAAATCTGGCCAAGCTTTTTATAGCTTTTCTGGACTGCAGAGAGCTGGCAGTCCTTTGCAGCTCTTCCACAATAGTTCAGCTCCCCCTGAGTGTTTGGGCAGCTAGCTAGAATACTGCGAGCCCCAGAGGCTCCTCCCCAGTTCAACCCATCTCGGAAAGACTGTCCAAGAATTAGGCAGATCTTTTCACAGCCCAGCCAGGCTTGTTGTAGTTTTTCTTGCCTGCAGGGTGTCCTGCAGAGATCTGGCAGTCCTATGCAGCTGTTCTGTGAGAGTTCGGCTCCCCCCCCCCCGAGAGCTGGGGCAGCTACCTGGGCTGCTGAAAACCCAGGAGGCTCCTCCCCATGTCAGTCCAACTGGGAAAGACTGTCCAAGAATTAGGCAGATCTTTTCAGAGCCCAGCCAGGCTTGTTGTAGCTTTTCTGGGCTGCAGGGAGTCTTGCTTGGAGCTGGCAGTCCTATGCAGCTGTTCTGTGAGAGTTCAGCTCCCCCTGAGTGTTTGCACAGCTAGCTGAGCCACTGTGAGCCCAAGAGGCTCCTCCCCATGTCAGCCCAATTCAGAAAGACTGTCCGAGAATTAGGCAGATCTTTTCACGGCCTGGCCAGGTTTGTTGTAGCTTTTTTGGGATGAAGGGTGTCCTGCAGAGAGCTGGCAGTCCTGTGCAGCTGTTCTACAAGAGTTTGGCTCTCCCTGAGAGCTGGGGTGGCTAGCTGGGCTGCTGCGAACCCAGGAGGCTCCTCCCCAGGTCAGCCCGACTCAGAAAGACTGCCTGAGAATTAGGCAGATCTTTTCACGGCCCAGCCAGGCTTGTTGTAGCTTTTCTGGGCTGCAGGCCTTTTCTCGGGGGTTGGTGGTGTTTGGTGCTGCTCTGCAGGGGTGTATCCCCTCCAAAGGTCAAGCAGGCCTGTGCAGGGACAGCCCCTGCAGTGGTAGGCTTCAGGCAATTGTTGAGGCCAGCCCTCCCAGATGGCATGCAGCCCAAGTCCAGATGGCCAGAGGGGCTGGTATTCTTTTACTGAGTGGAATATACTTTGCAAGTTTGAAGTTTCAAGCCTCTTGTTTTGTGTCATTTATGGGATTACTGTGTTTTGTGTCATTTATGGGATTACTGTGGAGGGCTGTTTACCCTAGCTTCACTATGTGTTGCACCTTTTGGGAAAATGGTAAATTTTCATACAATAGAGTGCTTCTCCAGAAAGTAGAATACATTTGGAGTCAATTAAAGCTGCTGAAACCAACAGCAAAAACCAGGTGATCATAGAGCTTTTGGTGGTTGAGCAGCTTCTTAGGCCTAGGTATAATGGAGGCCTATTTGGGGAAAATGCAAAATTTTTCTTTGCAAACCACCATTTGGGCTAATGTTCCTTCACTCATTGAAGTATACTTTGCAAGTTTGAAGCGTCAAGCCTCTTGTTTTTTGTCATATTTAGGATTGCTATTGGGTGGTGATCACTGTAGCATTGCTGTGTGCAGCTTTTCCATGTTTGTGAGAGGATTGCCTTTTCCTATGAAATCATGCTTCCCCAGAAAGGAGAACAAATTTGGAGTGTGATTCAAGCTACTGAAGCCCACTGCAAACATCTAATGCCTACAGAGCCTTTCACAGAATGATGGCTATATCAGTCTTGTTATGAAACAGACCTAGGTGGCAAAAAGTCTAGGATTGGATGTCATTGCAATGCTCCATTGAGGTTTGTGTTCTTTCACAAAGTTGAGTATATTTTCCAATTTGGAAGCTTCAAGCCTCTTGTTTTGTGTCTTTTTTGAGATTGCTCTAGGGATATTTTCACCCTGGCATCACTATGTGCTCCTTTTACTGTTTGTGAAGAGATTACTGTTTCCTTCCAAATCAGCCTTCCCCTAAAGGACAGGACATTTGGAGTGGGTTTCAAGATTCTGAAGCCCACTGCAATAGCTAGTGTCCACACAGCATTTGGTAGGGGAAGGGTTCCATCTGACATTTTAGAAGAGAAGCATATGTGGTAAAAAGGCCAGGGTTGCATTTAATTGAAAACTACCAGTGGGCCTGGTGTTCTTTCACAGAATGGAATATACTTTGCAACTTGAAAGCTTCATGCCTCTTGTTTTCTGTCATTTTTGATATTGTTATAGGGCCATTTTTGCCGTAACACCGCTATATGCTCCTTTTCCTCTTTGTGAAAAGAGCACTGTTTGCTTCCAAATCAACCTTTCCCTGAAAGAACATCATGTTTGGTATGAGTTTCAAGCTTCTGAAGCCCACTGAAACAGCTAGTGCCCACACAGCACTTGGAAGGGGAGGGGTTACATATGACATGTTAGTAGGTAGGAAAAAGGCCAGGATTGCATTTGATTGCAATCCACCATTGGGCCTGGTGTTCTTTCACAGAATGGAGTATACTTTGCAATTTTGAAGCTTCAAGCATTTAGTTTTGTGTCATTTGTGATATTGCTATAAGGAATTTATCATCCTAGTATTGCTCTCTGCTGCTTCTCCCTATTTGAGAAAAGAGCATCATTTATTTCCAAATTGGTCTCCTCCAGAAAGCAGAACAGATTTGGAGTGTGTTTGCTTTGCAAGAAGGAAGCTCAAGTCTCTTGTTTTGTTCCATTTTTAAGATTGCTATGCCAGGTTTATTGACCTAGCATTGTGAAGTGCTGCTTTACTCTGTTTTGGAAAAATAGCAACTTATTTTACCAAAATCAAGCTTTTCCTGAAAGAAGAACAGATTTTCAGTGGGTAGCAGGCTACAGAAGCCCAATACAAACAATTAGTGCCCATAGAGCATTTGGCAGGTGAGAGCTCCATATGCTTAGTTATAACAGAGGCCTAGGTGGGTAAAAGCCATGGGTGGCTTTTCATTGCACACCACCATTGGGGCTGGTTTTCTTTCACTTACTGGAGTTTACTTTGAAAGTAGAAAGCTTCAAGCCACTTGTTTTGTGTACCTTGTGAGATTGCTGTTGGGTGATGATACTAGGGCATCACTTTCTTCTGCTTTGCTCCTCTTTGGAAAAGAGAAAATTTCCACACCAAAACAGGTTTTGCCTAAGTGGGAAAAATGCAAGTGTTGCATTACATTTTAAAGCACCATTGCAGCTGTATTTCCTTCACTGAGTGGAGTATACTTTGCAAGTTGAAAGCTACAAGCCTCTTCTGTCTTTGTGAGACTACTAAGAGGCACTAATTGGCCTGGTATAGCTATTTGCTGCTTTTCCTGTTTGTGAAAAGAGCACTGTTTCCTTCCAAATCAGCTTTCCCCAGAAAGGAGAGCATGATTGGAGTGTGTTTCAAGTTTCTGAAGTCCACTGCAAACAGCTAGTGCCCACACAGCCTTTGGCAGAAGAGCAGCACCATTGGGGTAGTTAGAAGAGAAGCCTAGGTGGTAGAAAGGCAAGGGTCTCTTTTCAGTACTAAGCTCCAATGGGGCTTTGTTCTTTCACTGAGTGGAGTATACTTTGAAAGTTGGAGGCTTCAAGCCTCTCATTTTTTGTCATTTGTGAAATTGCCATGGGGTACTTATCACCTTATCATTGCTCAGTGCTGCTTTTCCCCACTTGGGAAAAGAGAAACATTCCCTTCCAAATAAGGCTTCTACATAAAGGAGATTATCATTAGAGTTTGTTTCAAGGTACTGGAGCCCACTTTGAACACCTACTGCCCAGAGAGCATTTGGCAGTGTAGTGGTTAAATCTTACAAGTTATAAGAAAGGCATAGGTTTGAAAAAGGCAATGGTTGCTTTTCATTGCAAAGCACCATTGGTGCTGGTATTCTTTCACTAAGTGAAGTTTACTTTTCCAGAAGGAAGCTTCAGGCCTCTTGTTTTGTGTCATTTGTGAGATAGCTGTGGGGCTTTGTTTGCCTTAGCAATGCTATATGCTGTTTGGCCACGTTTGGTAAAAGAGCAACTTTTCCTACCAAATGAGGCTTCTCCAGATAGGAAAACACTTTTGGAATGGGTTTCAAGCTACTGAAGCCAAGTGAAAAAAAATAGTGCCTGCAAACATTTTAGAAGTGGAGCATCCATTTCAGACTAGTTATAACATAGACATAGGTGTGAAAAAGGCAAGGCATGCTTTTCATTGCTAACCATCATTTTGGCTAGTGTTCTTTCACTCAGTGCAGTACATTTTGCAAGTAGGAAGTTTCAAGCCTCTTTTTTTGTGTCATCATGAGATTGCCTTGGGGCGTTGATCAACTTGCATCACTCTGTTCTGCTTTTACCCATTGTCAGAAGAGCTTCTTTTTTATGAAATCATTCTTCTCCAGAAATGAGAAGACATTTAGAATGAGTTTCAGGCTCCTGAAGCCCACTGCAAACACCTAGGCCCCACAGAGTTCTTGAAAGTTTTAGTGGCTCCATCAGCCTGGTTAGAAGAGAGGCCTAGGTGGTAAAAAGGCAAGGGTTCATTGTCATTGCAAACAACCATTGGGGCTGGTGTTCTTTCACTGAGTGGAGTATACTTTGCAAGTTTGAAGCATCAGTCCTCTTTTTTTGTGTCATAGTTGGATTGCTATGTAGCACTGATCACCCTAGCATCTCTATGTTATGCTTTCACCTTTTCTGAGATGAGTGACTTTTCCTAAAAAATCATGTTTCTCTAATAAGGAGAACATGTTTGGAGTGGCTCAAGCTACTGAGGCCGACTTCAAACATCTAGTGCCCACAGAGCATTTATCAGTGCAACAGTTCCATCAGCCTATTTAGAAGAGAAGCCTATATTGGAAAAATGCAAGTTTTACTTTTCATTGCAAACCACCATTGGTGCTAGTTTCTTCACTGACTGGAGTTTATTTTGCAAGTTGGAAACTTCAAGCCACTTGTTTTTTTTCATTTGTGGGATTTATTGGGGGGGGGCATTTATCACCCTATCCTTGCTATGAGCTGTTCTGCCACATTTAGGAAAACAGCAAATTGTCGTATAAAAAAAAAGGATTCTCCAGGAAGTAGTACTCTTTTGGAGTGTACTTTAGGATACTGAAACCAACTGCATAAACCTAGTGCCCAGGGAGCATTTGGCAGGTGAGAAGCTCCATTGGCCTAGTTACAAGAGAGGCATATGTATAAAAAAAAAGGTTGCTTTTCATTGCAAAGCACCATTATGGATTCTGTTCTTTCACTGAGTGATATTTACTTTGCTGGTAGGAACCTTCAAGCATCTTGTTTTGCATCATTTGTGAGATTGCAATGAGGCCATTTTTGCCCTAGCATTGCTATGCACTACTTATCCCCATTTGTGAAAAGAGCACTGTTTCCTTCCAAATCACTCTTTCCCAGAAAGAAGATCATTATTGGAGTGAGTTTGAAGCTTCTGAGGCCCTATGCTTACAGCTAGTGCCCACACAGCATTTGGCAGGTGAGCCAATCCTTTGGCCCAGTTAGAAGAGAAAGCTTGGTGGGAAAAAGACAAGGGATGCTTTTATTTTTTATTTATTTATTTTTTCTTCCTTATACTTACTTCTTTTTTATTACTCAAATGAATTTATCACATCTGTATTTGTATAATGATCATAGGAATCCAACTTCAAAGGATTTCCATCCCACAAAATAAGAATATCCCCCAACCACCAAAACTGTCTCCTCCGAAGACCATAAGTTTTTCAATGTCTGTGAGTCAGCATCTATTCTGCAAAGAAGTTCAGTCTGTCCTTTTTCAGATTCCGCATGGCAGTGAAAGCATTTGATGTCGGTGTCTCATTGTAGGGAGGACTTCACTTAGCATGATAATTTCTAGGTCCATCCATGTTGCTAAAAATGCCGGTATTTCACTCCTTTTAAAGGCTGAGTCATATTCCATTGTGTATATGTACCACATCGTCTGGATCCACTCCTCTGTTGATGGACATTTAGGTTGTTTCCAGGTCTTGGCTATTGCAAATAGTGCTGCAATGAACATCGGAGTACATGTGTCTTTGTGAGTCATGGTTTTCTCTGGGTAGATGACCAGGAGTGGTATTGCTTTCCACTACTCTTCAAAATAGTTTTGGAAGTCCTAGCCATGGCAATCAGAGAAGTAAAAGAGATAAAAGGAATCCCAATTGGAAAGGAAGAAGTAAAGCTATCCCTATTTGCAGATGACATGGTACTACACCTAGAGAATCCTAAAGACTCTACCAGAAAACTGTTAGAGCTCATCCACGAATTTGGCACAGTCGCAGGATACAAAATTAATGCACAGACATTGATGGCATTTCTATGCACTAACAATGAAAGAGCAGAAGGACAAATTAGGGAAGCAATCCCGTTTACCACTGCATCCAAAAGAATCAAATACCTAGGAGTAAACCTACCTGAAGAGTCAAAAGACCTATACTCTGAAAACTATAAGACACTGAAGAAAGAAATCAAAGATGACACAAATAGATGGAAAGATACAACATGCTCGTGGACTGGAAGAGTCAATATTATCAAAATGACTATACTGCCTAAGTCAATCTACAGATTCAATGCAATCCCTATCAAATTACCAGGGATATTTTTCACAGAACTCGAACAAAATATTTTAAAGTTTGTTTGGAAGCACAAAAGACCCAGAATAGCCAAAGATATCCTGAAAAAGAAAAAATGGAGCTGGAGGAATCAGGCTCCCGGACTTCAGACTATACCACAAAGCAACAGTCATCAAAACTGTACGGTACTGGCACAAAGACAGACATATAGATCACTGAAACAGGATAGACAGCCCAGAATTCAACCCACGCACGTACAGCCAACCCATCTATGACAAAGGAGGTGAGAATATGCAACGGAGAAAGGACAGCTTGTTCAAGAAGTGGTGCTGGGAAAACTGGACAGCCACATGTCAAAGAATATGATTAGAGCACTCCCTAACACCATACACAAAAATAAACTCCAAATGGATTAAAGACCTAGATATAAGACCAGACATTATAAAACTCTTAGAGGAAAACATAGGCCAAACACTCTCTGACATAAACCACAGCAACATCTTCCCACATCCACATCTTAGAGTGTTCACAATAAAAACTAAAATAAACAATAAACAAATGGGACCCAATAAAACTTCAAAGTTTCTGCACAGCAAAGGGAACCCTAAACAACACAAAAAGACAACCCACAGAATGCGAGAAAGTCTATGCAAGTGAATCAACGGATGGTGGATTAATCTCCAAAATTTATAAACACTTTCTGCAGCTCCATACCAAACCAAAAAAAAAAACCAAAATCCCATCCAACAATGGGCAGAAGATCTAAACAGGCGCTCCTCCAAAGAAGACATACAGATGGACAAAAAACACATGAAAAGGTGTTCAACATCAATCATTATTAAAGACATGCCAATCAAAACCACTATGAGGTAGCACCTTACACCAGCCAGAATGGCCATCATCAAAAAGTCTACAAACAATAAGTGCTGGAGAGGGGGTGGAGAAATAGAACCCTATCACACTGTTGGTGGGATTGTAAATTGGTACAACCACTGTGGGAAACAGTATGGAGATTCCTCAGAAAACTAAACATAGAACTACCATTTGATCAGGGGATGCTTTTAATTGCAAACCTCCATTGGTGCTGGTCTTGTTTCACTTAGTGGAATTTACCTTACAAATAGGAAACTTCAAGCCTCTTGTTTTGTGTCATTTGTGAGATGGATATTCTGGTTGTTTTTTCACCCTAGCATCACTATCTGCTGCTTTGTGCCCTTTGGAAAATGGCCAACTTTTCCTACCAAATCCAACTTCACCAAAAAGAAAAAAAATGTTTTCAGTAATTTTCATGCTACAGAAGCCCACTATAAGCACATCATGCCCAAAGAACTTTTGGTCAGTGTGTGGCTCCATTGGCCTAATCAAAAAGAGGACTAGTTGGGAAAAAGGCAAGGGTTCCATTTCATTGTAAACCACTATTGGGGCTGGTGTTCTTTCACTGAGTGGAGTTTACCTTACCAGTAGGAAGCTTCAAGCCACTTTTTTTTTTTTCATTTTTGAGATTGCCATATGGCAGCAATCCCCCTAGCATCTGCTGTGCTGCTTTGCACCTTTATAGCAAAAGAGCAAATTTTCACACCAAATCAGGCTTCTCTAGAAAGGAAAACACTTTTGGTGTGTGTTTCAAGCCACTGAAGCCAACTGCAAATTCCTAGTGCCCAAAGAGCTTTTGGTAGTGGAGCAGCCACATTGGCCTTTTTATAAGAGAGACATAGCTTATGAAAAGGCAAGGGTTGCTTTTCATTGCACACTACTATTGGGGCTTGTGTTTTTTTCATGGATTGGAGTATACTTTGCAAGTTGGAAGCTTCAAGCATCTTGTTTTGTGTCATTTGTGAGATTGCTCTCTGGTGCTGACCAACCTAGTATCACTGTGTTGCTTTCCACCTTTGTGAGAAGAACTCCTGTCCTAAAAAAATATGTGTCACCAGAAAGGAGAACACATTTGGACTGTGATTCAAGCTACTGAAGCCCACTGCAAGCACCTAGTGCCCACTGGGCATATGGAAGAGGAGCAGTTCTATCAGATTTTTATGAAGATAGGCCTATGTTGGAAAAATGCAAAGTTTGCTTTTCATTGTAAAACAACATTGGGGCTAGGATTCCTTCACTAAGTGGAGTTTACTTTGCAAGTAGGAAGCTTCAAGCCTCTTGTTTTGTGTCATTTGTGAGATGGCTATGAGGTGCTGATCACTCTAGCATCACTAAGTCCAGCTTTCACTTTTTGTGAGAAGAGTGTCTTTGCCTATGAAATCATGCTTCTCCAGAAAGGAGAACACATTGGAGCAGGTTGCAGTCTCCTGAAGCCAACTGAAAACACCTAGTGCTCACAGATTCCTTGATAATTTTAGAAGCTCTATTGACCTATTTAGAAGAGAGTCCTAGGTTGTAAAATGGCAAGTGTTGCTTTTCATTGCAAATCACCATTGGGGCTGGTGTTCATTCACTGAGTAGGTTTTACTTTGCAAGTAAGAAGTTTTAGGCCTCTTGTTTTATGTCATTTTTTGAGATTGCATTTTGGAGCTAATTCCCCTAGCATCGCTAGGTGCTGCTTTGACCCTTTTGGTAAAAGGGCAAGTTTTCATACCAAGTCAATCTTCTCCAGAAAGGAGAATACTTTTGGTGTGGGTTTAGAGCTGCTGAAGCCAACTGCAAAACTCTAGTGTCCACAGAGCTTTTGGTAGTGGAGCAGCCCCATCTGCTTATTTATAAGAGAGGCTTATGTTGGATAAAGGCAAGGGTTTCCTTTCATTGCAAACTTCCAGTGGGGCCGATATTCTTTCACTGAGTGTAGTTTACTTTGTAAAAAGGAACTTCAAGCTTCTTTTTTGTGTCATATGTGAGATTGCTGTGGGGTGTTGATCAAATTGCATTGCTCTGTACTGCTTTTCCCTATTTTTGAGAAGAGCACCATTTCCTATGAAGTCAGGCTTCTCCAGAAGAGAGAACATGTGTGGAGCATGTTTCAGTCTCCTCAAGCCCTCTGCAAACATTTTGGACTCAGAGTTTTTGAAAGTTTAAGGGGCCCAATCAGCTTAGTTAGAAGAGAGTCCTAGGTGGTCAAATGGCAAGGGTCACTGTTCATTGCAAACCACCAATGGGGCTGGTGTCCTTTCCCTGAGTGGAATATATTTTGCAAGTTTGAAGCTTCAAGCCTCTTGTTTGGTGCTATTTGTGGGATTGCTATGGGGCTCTATTTACCCTAGGGTCGCTCTGTGCGACATGTGGGAAAATAACAAATTTTCATACAAAATAAGGCTTCACAAGAAAGTAGGGAAGATTGGAGTGGGTTTCAAGGTACTGAAGCCAACTGAGAAAACCTAGTGCCAAGAGAGCATTTGACAGTGGGGTAGCTCCACTGTCGTAGTTACAAGAGAGGTCTATGTGGTAAAAATGAAGGATTGTTTTTCATTGCAATGCACCATTTGGGCTTGTGTTCTTTCACTGAGTGGAGTCTACTTTGCTAGTATGAAACTTCAAGCCTCTGGTTTTGCATCATTTTTGAGGTAACAATTGGACCCTGATTGCCCTAACATCACTATGTGCTACTTATCCCCATTTGTAAAAAGAGCACTGTTTCCTTTCAAATCAGCAGTCCCCAGAAAGGACATCATGTTTGCAGTGGGTTTCAATCTTCTGAATCCTACTGTAAAGAGCTAGTGCTTGAGCTCCCATTGTAGCACAGCAGAAATGAATCTGACTAGGAGCCATTGGATTGCAGGTTCAATCCCTGACCTTGCTCAGTGGGTTAAGGATCCAGCATTGCTGTGAGCTGTGGTGTAGGCTGCAGACAGGGCTCTGATCTGGCATTGCTGTGGCTGTGGTGTAGGCCAGCAGCTGTAGCTCCAATTAGGCCCCTAGCTTGGGAACCTCCATATGCTGCAGATGCAGCCCTAAAAAGACAAAAAGACAAAAAAAGAGAGCTAGTGCCCACATAGCATTTGTCAGGGCAGCTGCTCCTTTGGACTAGTTAGAAGAGAAATTTAGGTGTTAAAAATCAAAGGCTTGCTTTTCATTGCAAACCACCATTGATGCTGCTCTTATTTCACTGAATGGAGTTTACTTTACAAGTTGAAAGCTTCAAGCCTCTTGTTTTGTGTCATTTGTGAGATTGCTAGTGGGGTCTTTTCACCCTAGCTTTGCTATGTGCTGCTTTTTCCTGTTTATGAAAAGAGCAACTTTTCCTACCAAAAAAGGCTTTCCAGTAAGGAGAACACATTTGGAGTTGGTCTCAAGCTACTGAAGTCCACTGCAAACATACAGCACCCACAGTTTTTAGAAGTTTAGCAGCTCCATTGATCTTGAGAGAAGAGAGGCCTATGTGGTAAAAACCGAGGGCTGATTTTCATTGTAAACCAACATTGGGGCCAGTGTTCTTTCACTGAGTGCAGTGTACTTTGCAAGTTGGAAGCCACAAACCTCTTATTTTGTGTCATTTGTGAGATTGCTATTAGGTGCTGATCACCCTGGTGTGACTATATTCTGCATTCTCCATGTTTTGAGAAGAGTGCCTTTTTCTAAAATCATGCTCTTCAGGAATGAGAACATGTTAAAATTGGGATTCAAGCTCCTGAAGATCACTGCAAACACCTAGTGCCTAAAGAGTATTTGGCAGGGGAGAAGTTCTATCAGACTAGTTAGAAGAGAGGCCTAACATGGAAAAAGGCATGGGTTGCTTTTCATTGCAAATCACCATTGGGGCTAGGTTTCCCTTGCTGAGTGGAATTTTCATTCCAAGTATGAATCTCAAGACTCTTGGTTTGTGTCATTTGTCAGATTGATCTACTGGTCTTATTGCATTTTGGGAAAAGAGAAAATTTTCCTACCAAATCAAACTTCTTCCAAAAGGAGACCATCTTTGCAGTGGGTTTCAGGATACAGAAGCCAACTGCAAAAACTTAGTTCCCAAAGCACTTTTGGCCCTAGGTGGGAAAAAGTCAATGTTTGCTTTTCATAGCAAACCACCATTGGGGCTGGTGTTCTTTCTGAGCTGAGTTTACTTTGCATGCAGGAAGCTTCGAGCCACTTGTTTTGTGTTATTTTTGAGATTGATATATGGCTCAGATCCCCCTAGCTTTGATATGTGCTGCTTTGCCCCCTTTGGAAAAAGCAAATTTTCATACCAAATCAGGCTTCTCCAGAAAGGAGAACACGTTTGGAGTGGGTTTCAAGCTACTGAAGCCAACTGCAGTGCACCACTGGCCACAGAGCTTTTGGTAGTGGAGCAGCCCCATTGGCTTAGTTATAAGAAAGGCATAGGTGGGAAATATCCAAGGGTTCCTTTTCATTGCAAAACACCAATGTGGCTGGTGTTGTTTCACTGAGTGCAATATACTTTGCAAGAGGGAAGTGTCAAGCATCTTTCTTCGTGTCGTTTTTGAGATTGCTATGGGACATTGATTGACCTGCATCACAACATTCTGCTTTTCCCTGTTTGTGAGAAGAGCGCCTTTTCCTGTGATATCTTGCTTCTTCATAAAGCATACCACGTTTTGAACATGTTTTCTGTCTTCTGAAGCCCACCACACATAGCTGGGGCTCACGGAGTCCTTGACAGTTTTAGTGGCTCCATCAGACTTGTTAGAAGAGATGCCTAGGTGGTATAAAGGCAAGAGTGCCTTTCATTGCAAACCACCAATGGGGCTGGTGTTCTTTCAATGAGCCAGGTATACTTTGCAAGTTTGCAGTCTCAAGCCTCCTGTTTTGTGTCATTTGTGGGATTAGTGTAGGGCACTGATGGCCTAGCATTACTATGTGCTGCTTTGCCCTTTCTAGTAAAATACCAAAATTTCATACCAAAGTAGGCTTCTCCAGAAATGAGAGCACTTTTGGAATGAGTTTCAAGATACTGAAAAACCCTAGTTCCCAAAGAGCATTTGGTAGGGGAGCTGGTCCATTGCCCTATTTAAAAGAGGGGCCTGTATGTATTTCATTGCAAACCGCCATTGGTACTGGATTTCTTTCACTGAGTAGAGTTTACTTTGCAAGTAGGAAGCTTCAAGCCTCTTGTTTTATGTCATCTGAGAGATTGCTCTGCTGGGTTTTTCACACTAGTATCACTACATGCTGATTTAGGCTGTTTGTGAAAAGATCAAATTTTGGTACCAAATTAAGCTTCTCCAAAAAAAGAGAATAATTTGCAGTGGGCTTCAAACTACTGAAGCCAACTTCAATGCACTAGTGCCCACAGAGCATTTGATAGTGGAGCAGGCCCATCAGACTAGTTATAAGAGAGTCATAGGTTGTAAAAAGGCAAGGGTTTCTTTTCATTGCAAACCACAATTGGGACTGGTGATCTTTCTCTGAGTGTAGTATATTTTCCTACTTGGAAGATTCAACCCTCTCACTTGTGTCATTTGTGAGATTGTCCTTGGGCACAGATGACCCTAAATTCAGTATATGCTTCTTTCCCCTATTCTTGAGAAGAGTACATTTTCCTAAGAAATCATGCTTGTCCAGGAAGCAGAAACCTTTGGAGAGGGTTTCAACCAACTGATGCCAACTTCAAAAACCAGTGCCCACAGAGCATTCGGCAGGGGATCAGATACATCAGGCTAGATAGAAGATAGGCCTAGGTGTGAAAAAGGCCAGGGTTGCTTTTCATTGCAAACCACCATTGGGGATTGTGTGTTTTCATTGAGTGCAGTCTACTTTAAAAGTAGGAAGCTTCAAGCCTCTTGATTTGTGTGACTTATCAGAGAGTTATGGAGTCCTTATTGCTCTATCACTGCTATATGATGCTTTCCCCTATTTGTGAAACTAGTGCCTTTTCCCTCCAAGGCATATTTCTCCAGAAAGCAGAACATGTCTTGAGAGTCTCTCTGTCTACTGAAGCCCACGCAGACACATGGTGGTGTGTTTGCCCCATTTGGGAAAAGAGCTCACAGAATATTTGGCAGCATATCATCACATTCTGACTTGTTTTAACAGAGGGCTAGGTGGGAGAAAGTCCAGGCTTGCTTTTCATTGCAAAACACCATTGAGGCTGGTTTTATTTCACTGAGTGCAGTATACTTTGCCTTTAGGAACCTTCAAGTCTCTTGTTTTTTGTCATTATGAGGTTGTTCTTCAGCAGTTTTGACTATCACTATGTGCTACTTATACATTTTTGTGAAAAGAAAAAATTTTCCTAATGAATTAGGCTTCTTCAGAAAGGATAACATACCTTGAGTGGGTTTCATGCTGCTGAAGCTCACTGCCAATACCTAGGGCTCAAAGAGCATTTAAGGGGAGCGGTTCCTTCGGCTTTGTTATAGCAGAGGCTGAGGTGTGAAAAAGGCAAGTGTTACATTTCATTGAAGACCACGACTGTGGCATCTGTTCTTTCATTGAGTGGAGTCTACTTTGCAAGTAAGAAGCTTCAAGCCTCTTGTGTTTTGTCATTTGTGACATTGCTATGGGGGGATTGTTGCACTAGTATCACTATGTGCTGCTTTGCCCCATTTGGTAAAAGAGCAAAATTTAGTTCCAAACCACAGTTCTCCAGAAATGAGAGCATGTTTTACTGAGTTGAAAGCTTCTGAAGCCCAGTGCAAAAAGCTAGTGCCCACACAGCATTTGGCAGGTGAGAGGCTCCATCAGACTAGTTAGAAAAGAGGTCAAGGTGGTAAAAACTAAAGTGTTAATTTCATTGCAAACCAGCATTGGGGCTGGTCTTCTTTCACTGAGTGACTTTGATTTGAAAGTAGGAAGCTTCTTTTTTTTCCATTTCTAAGAAATCTATGGGGCTCCTATCATCCTTGCATCTCTGTCTGCTGATTTGACCCTGTTGGTAAAAGAGCAAAATTTTCATACCAAATTAAGCTTCTCCAGAAAGAGAAGCCCACTGAAAAAAACCTAGTGCCCCAAAAATATTTGGTGGATTTAGCCAGAATATCAGCCTATTTAGAAGAGAGGCCTAGGTAATAAAAAGGAAAGGATTAATTTTCATTGCAAACCACCAGTGGAACTTGTGTTCTTTCACAGATTCGAGTGTACTTTGTCAGATGGAAGCTTCAAGACTCTTGTGCTGTGTCATTTGTGAGATTGCTGTGGGGCACTGATTGTCCTTAATCACTATGTTCTGCTTTTCCCACTTGTGAGAAGAGTACCTTTTCCTACCGAATCATGCTTCTTCAGGAAGAACACATTTTGTGTGCATTTAAACTTACTGAAGCTCACTGAAACTTCCTAGGGCCCACCAAGCATTGGCAGGGGAGTGACTCCATCAGACTACTACTCCATCAGTTAGAAGAGAGGCCTACATTGTAAAAAGGCCAGTGTTGCTTTTCATTGAAAACCTCCATTGGGTCTGTTGTTCTTTCAAGGAGTGGAGTATACTTTGCATGTTGGAAGTTTCAAGAGTCTTGTTTTGTGTCCTTTGTGAGATTGAAATTGGGTTCTGATCACCCGAGCATCACTATGTACTTCTTTGCCCATTTATGAGAAGAGAGCCTTTTCCTAGTAAATCATGTTTGTCCAGGAAGCTGAACACATTTCAACCTACTGAAGCCATGTGCAAAAACCTAGTGCCCATTGAGTTTTTGGGAGTATAGTGGCTTATTTGGGCTAATTAGCAGAAAGGCCTTGGTGAGAAAATGGCAAGGGTTAATTTTCATTGAAAACCACCAATTGGGCTTGTTTCCTTCACTTTATTGTGTAAACTGCAGGTTGGAAGCCTAAAGCCTCTTGTTTGGTTTCATTGTGAGATTACTATGTGGTGATGACTGCCCTAGCATTGCTATGTTATCCTTTGACCTGTTTGGGAAAAGAACAAATTTTCATACCAAAAAAGTCTTCTCCAGAAAGCAGAACACTTTCAGAGTAGGTTTCAAGCTACTGAAGCCAACTGAAAAAATTCTGTACCCATAGAGCATTTGGCAAGTTTAGTGATCCATCTGCCTATTTAGAAGAGAGTCAGCTTGTATAAAGACTAGGGTTGCTTTTCATTGCAAACCACCATTGGGGCTTGTCCTCTTTCACTAACTGGAGTGTACTTTTCAAGTAGGAAGGTTCAAGCCTCTTTTTTTGCGTCATTTGTGAGAATGCTATGGTGCACTATTTGTCATAGCATCTTTCTGTGCTGCTTTTTCTCACTTGGGAAAAGAGCAACATTTCCACCAAATCTGCTTCTCAGGAAAGAAGAACACATTTTGAATGGGTTTCAAACTATTGAAGCTCATTGAAACTATCTAGTGCCCATGGAGCATTTTACAGGGAGCAGTGCCATCAGCCAAGTTAGAAGAGATGTCTAGGTGGTAAAAAGGCAAGGGTTACTTTTCATTGCAACCCACTATTGGGGCTTGTGTTCTTTCACTGAGTGCAGTTTACTTTCCAATTAGGAAGCATCAAATCTCTTGTTTTATGTCCTTTGTGAAATTGCTGTGGGGAGGTTTTTGCCCCAGTATTACTATGTGCTGCTTGCTCTGTAGTTGAAAATAGCAACATGTGATTTCAAATGAGGCATTTCCAGAAAGGAGAAAATGCTTGGAGTGGGTTTCAAGTATTGAAGCCAACTGCAAACACTTAGTACCCACAGAGCTTTGGATAATGTAGTGCCTCCAGTGGCTAAGTTAGAAGAGAGGCCTAGCTGGGAAAAAGGCAAGTGTTGCTTTTCATTACAAACAACAATGGAGACCTTAATACCACCCTCATATCAATGGACTGATCCTCTGAACAGAAAACCAATAAAGCAACAGAGATCCTAAAGGAAACAATAGAAAAGTTAGACTTCATTGATATCTTCAGGACACTACATCCAAAAAAAGCAGAATACACATTCTTCTCAAATGCTCATGGAACAGTCTCAAGAATCCACCACATATTGGGACACAAAGCTAACCTCAACAAATTTAGGAGCATAGAAATTATCTCAAGTATCTTCTCTGACCACAATGCCATGAAATTAGAAACCAACCATGGGAAAAGGAAAGAGAAAAAACCTACTGCATGGAGCCTAAACAACATGCTACTAAAAAACCAATGGGCCAATGAGGAAATCAAGAAGGAAATTGAAAACTACCTTGAAACAAATGATAATGAAGACACAACCTCTCAAAATTTATGGGATGCTGCAAAAGCAGTGCTCAGAGGGAAATTTATAGCAATACAGGCCTTTTTCAAAAAAGAAGAAAGATCCCAAATGGACAACTTAACCCTCCACCTAAACGAATTAGAAAAAGAAGAACAAAAAAGACCTAAAGTCAGCAGAAGGAAGGAAATTATAAAGATCAAAGAAGAAATCAATAAAATAGAGACTCAAAAAATAATAGAGAAGATTAATAAAACAAATAGCTGGCTCTTTGTAAAGGTAAAAAAAAATTGACAAATCCCTGGCCAGACTCACTAAAAAGAGGAGAGAAAGAACCCAAATAACGAAAATTAGAAATGAAAAAGGAGAAATCACAACAGATACAACAGAAATACAAAAAAACCATAAGAGAATACTATGAACAACTATACGGCAACAACTTTGACAATCTGGAAGAAATGGACAATTTTCTAGAATCTTACAGCCTGCCAAAACTGAATCAAGTAGAAACACACCAAATGAACAGACTGATCACTAGAAAGGAAATTGAAGAGGTCATAAAATCACTCCCTACATATAAAATTCCAGGACCAGATGGCTTCACAGGTGAATATTATCAAACATATAAAGAGGAATTGGTGACCATCATCCTTAAACTCCTTCAAAAGGTTGAAGAAGAAAGAATACTCCCAAAGACATTCTATGATGCCACCATCACCCTCATTCCAAAACCAGACAGAGATACCACCAAAAAAGAAAACTATCGCCCAATATCATTGATGAATATAGATGCAAAAATTCTCAACAAAATCTTAGCCAACCAAATCCAACAACATATCAAAAAATTCATACACCATGACCAGGTTGGGTTCATCCCAGGTTCACAAGGATGGTTCAACATATGCAAATCAATCAGCATCATAAACCACATTAACAAAAGAAAAGTCAAAAATCATATGATCATCTCAATAGACGCAGAGAAAGCATTTGACAAAGTCCAACATCCATTCATGATGAAGACCCTCGCCAAAGTGCGTATACAGGGAACATACCTGAATATAATCAAAGCCATTTATGATAAACCCACAGCAAATATAATCCTCAATGGGGAAAAACTGAAAGCCTTCTCACTCCAATCTGCAACAAGACAGGGATGCCCACTCTCACCACTGCTCTTCAACATCGTTTTGGAAGGCCTAGCCACAGCAATTAGACAAGCAAAAGAAATAAAAGGCATCCATATAGGAAGAGAAGAGATCAAACTGTCACTGTACCCAGATGACATGATACTATACATAGAAAACCCAAAGGACTCAACCCCAAAACTACTCGAACTGCTTATAAATTCAGCAAAGTAGCAGGATATAAGATTAACATTCAGAAGTCAGTTGCATTTCTGTATACCAGCAATGAAACATTAGAAAAGGAATACAAAAATACAATACCCTTTAAAATTGCACCTCACAAAATCAAATACTTCGGAATACACCTGACCAAGAAGGTAAAGGACTTATATGCCGAGAACTATAAAACTTTAATGAAAGAAATGAAAGATGTAAAGAAATGGAAAGATTTCCATGTTCCTGGATTGGGAAAAACAATATTGTAAAAATGGCCATACTATCCAAAGCAATCTACAGAGTCAATGCAATCCCTATCCAATTCCCCAGGACATTTTTCACAGAACTAGAACAAACAATCCAAACATTTATACGGAACCACAAAAGACCCAGAATCACCAAAGCAATCCTGAGAAACAAAATCCAAGCAGGAGGCATAACTCTCCCAGACCTCAAGAAATATTCCAAACCCACAGTCATCAAAAGAGTGTGGTACTGGTATCAAAACAGACAGACAGACCAATGGAACAGAAGCGAGAACCCAAAAATAAACCCTGACACCTAGGGTCAATTTATCTTTGACAAAGGAGACAAGAACATAAAATGGGAAGAAGAAAGTCTATTCAGCAAGCATTGCTGGGAAACCTGGACAGCTGCATGCAAAGCAATGAAACGAGAACACACCCTCACACCATGCACAAAAATAAACTCCAAATGGCTGAAAGACTTAAATATATGACAGAACACCCTCAAACTCCTAGAAGAAAACATAGGCAAAACACCCTCTGATATCAACATCAGGGATATTTTCTCAGGTCAGTCTCCCAAAGCAATCGAAATTAGAGCAAAAATAAACCCATGGGACCTCATCAAACTGAAAAGCTTTTGCACAGCAAAGGAAACCCAAAAGAAAACAAAAAGACAACTTCCAGAATGGGAGAAAACAGTTTCAAATGATGCAACCGACAACAGCTTAGTCTCTAGAATATATAAACAACTTATAGAACCCAACAGCAAAAAAACCAATCAAGCAATGGAAAAATGGGCCAAAGACCTGAATAGACATTTCTCCAAAGAAGATATACAGATGGCCAACAAACACAGGAAGAAAAGGGTCAACCTCGCTGATTATAAGAGAAATGCAAATCAAAACTCCCATGAGATATTACCTCACACAAGTCAGAATGGCCATCATTATTAAATCCACAAATAACAAGTGCTGGAGGGGCTGTGGAGAAAAGGGAACCCTCCTGCACTGTTGCTGGGAATGGAAACTGGTCCAGCCACTATGGAGAACAGTTTGGAGATACCTTAGAAACCCATACATAGAACTTCCATATGACCCCACAATCCCACTCTTGGGCATCTATCCGGACAAAACTCGACTTAAAAGAGACACGTGCACTCGCATGTTCATTTCAGCCCTATTCACAATAGCCAGGACATGGAAACAACCCAAATGTCCATCGACAGATGATTGGATTCGGAAGAAGTGGTATATATACACAATGGAATACTACTCAGCCATAAAAAAAGAACGACATAATGCCATTTGCAGCAACATGGATGGAGCTAGAGACTCTCATACTGAGTGAAATGAGCCAGAAAGACAAAGACAAATACCATATGATATCACTTATAACTGGAATCAAATATCCAGCACAAATGAACATCTCCTCAGAAAAGAAAATCATGGACTTGGAGAAGAGACTTGTGGCTGCCTGATGGGAGGGGGAGGGAGTGGGAGGGATCGGGAGCTTGGGCTTATCAGACACAACTTAGAATAGATTTCCAAGGAGATCCTGCTGAGTAGCATTGAGAACTTTGTCTAGATACTCATGTTGCAACAGAAGAAATGGTGGGGGAAAAATGTAATTGTAATGTATACATTTAAGGATAACCTGACCCCCTTGCTGTACAGTGGGAAAATAAAAAATAAAAAACAATGGGGCTGGTGTTCATTAAGTGAGTGGAATATTCCCTGCATGTTAGTCTTCAAGCCTCTTGTTTAAATTGTTAGACTCTCCTTGTGCACTGATCACTCTAGGTTTGAAATGTGCCACTTTCCCCTATTTCTAAGAAGAGAAGAGCACATTTTCCTACCAGGTCATGTTTTTCCAGGAAACTGAACATGTTTGGAGTGTGTTTCAACCAACCAAAGCCACCTGCAAAAACCTAGTACCCACAGAACTTTTTGCAGGGGAGCAGATACATTGGCCTTGTTATAAGGGAGGCTTAGGTGTGAAAAAGGAAAGCATCAATTTTCATTTCAAAACACCATTGGGGCTAGTATTCCTTCATTGAGTGGAGTTTACATTGCAATTAGGAAGATTCAAGCCTCTCGTTTTGTGTCCCTTATGAGGTTGCTATGGCGGGGTTATTGCCCTAGCATTGCTCTGTGCTACTTTTGCCATTTGGGAAAAGAGCAATGCTTCCTTCAAAAATAGGGATCTACAGAAAGGAGAACAAGTTTGGGGTGGGTTTCAAGCTTTTGAAGCCCACTGCAAATAGCTAGCACCCACACAGCATTTGACAGGGGATTGGCTCCATCAGCCTTGTTAGAAGTGATGCCTTGCTTGAAAAAAGGCAAAGGTTTGTTTTCATTGCAAACCTTCTTTCACTGAGTGGAGTTTACTTTTCAAATAGGAAGTTTCAAGCCTCCTTTCTTGTTTCATTTGTAAGATTTCTATGGGATCCTGAGCATCGTAGCATTGCTATGTTCTGCTTTGGCCATTTTGGGAAGAGAGAAAATTTTCATACCAAAAATTGCTTCTCCAGAAAGGAGAACACTTTGAAGTTGATTTTTAGATACTGAAGCTATCACAAAAGCCTAGTGTCAACATATCATTTCTTAGTGGAGCAGCTCCATTACCCTAGTTAGAAGATAGGCCTATGTGTTAAAAATGGAGGGGTTCCTCTTCATTGCTAACCACTTTTGAGGCTAGTATTTTTTCACTGAGTGCTGTTTCCTTTCCAAGTAAGAAGGTTCAAGCCTCTTTTATTGTTTCATTTCTGAGATAGCTATGGGGCCCCTATTGTCCTAACATCTCTATGTGCTGATTTGACCCTATTATTATAAGAGCAAATTTTTACACCAAATCAGGCTTCTCAAGAAAGGAGAACAGGTTTGGAGTGGGTTACAAGCTACTGAAACCACCTGCAAACACCTAGTGCCCACAGAGCCTTTGGAAGTTTTAGCTATTTCATTGGCCTAGTTGGAAGAGAGGCCATGGTTTGAAAAAGGCAAGGGTTGCTTTTCATTGCAAAAATGCAATGGGACTGGTGTTCCTTCACAGAGTGGAGTGTACTTTACCAAGTATCTTGTATTGTGGCATTTGTGATATTACTATGTGGAGTTTATAATCCTAGCATAGCCATGTGTTGCTTTGCCCCATTTTCTAAAAGACCATCTTTTCCAACAATATCAGGCTTCTCCAGAAAGGAGAGCACATTTGGAGTGCATTTCAAGCTGCGGAAGCCTACTTCAAACACCTAGGGCCCACAGACATTTGGTTGTGTAGTGGCGCTATCTGACTAGTTAGAAGAGAGGCCTAGGTAGTAAAAAGGCAAGGGTTCCTTTTCATTGCAAACCATCAATAGGGCTGCTGTTCTTTAAATGAGTAGAATATACTTTGCAAATTTCAAGCTTCAAGCCTTTTGTTCTGTCATTTGTGAGATTGCTGTGGGGCACTAATTGCCCAAGAATCCCTATGTACTGCTTTCCCTGTTTGTGAGAAGAGTACCTCTTACTAACAAATCATAGTTCTCTAGGAAGGAGAACACATTTCAAGTGTGTCTCAAGTTACTGAAACCAACTGCAAACACCTAGGGCTGATATAGTTTTGCAAGGTTTATCAATTCCTTCAGCCTAGTTAGAAGAGAGACCTAGATAGTGAAAAGACAAGTGTTCCGGTTTATTGCAAAACACTAGTGGGACATGTGTTCTTTCACAGAGAGGAGTGTACTTTGCATGTTGGAAGCTTCAAGACTGTTGTATTGTGTCATTTGTGAGATTGCTATGAGGCACTGATCACCCTAGAATCACCATGTCCTTCTTTCACCATGTGTGAGAGAAGAGCCTTTTTTCCTACCAAAGCATACTTCTCCTAAAAGGAGAATTTTTAGTTGGTTTCAAGATACTGAATCCCACTGAAGACACCTTTGTCCAACAATTTTGGTAAGTTTAGTGATTCCTTCAGCCTACTTAGAAGAGAGGCCTAGGTGGTGAAAAGGCAAGTGTCCTTTACTTTGTGGAACACCAATGGGAAGTGTGTTCTTTCACAGATGGGAGTGTACCTTGCCAGTTGGAAGCTTCAAGACTATTGTGTTGAATCTGTGAGATTGTTATGGGACCCTGAAAACCCTAGAATCACCACATGCTTCCTTCACCATGAATGAGACAAGAGTGCTTTATCCTACCAAAGCATGCTTCTCCAGAAAAGAGAAAAATATGGAGGGGGTTTCAAGCTATTGCAACCTACTGCAAAAGCTATTGCCTGGAGAACATTTGGCAGTGGAGCAGCTCCATCAGCCTAATTAGAAGAGAGACCTAAGTGGGAAAGTGGCAAGGGCTCCTTTTCATTGCAAACCACCATTGAATCTGGTCTTCTTTCTTTGAGTTGAATTTACATTGCAAGTAGGAAGTGTCAAGCCTCTTGTTTTATGTCATTTATGAGATTTCTATGTGGGGCCGATGGCCCAAGCATCACTATAAACTGCTTTTCCCCTTTTGGGAAAAAAGAACCTTTTCTTAAAAACCATCCTTCTACAGAAAAGAGAAGATTTTGGGAGTGTGCTTCCAGCTAGGGAAGTCCACAGCAAACACCTAGTGTCCAGAGAACATTTGGCAGGGAAGCACTTCTTCTGGTCAAATTAGAAGGTAGGTCTAGATGGTAAAAATGCAAGGGTTCCTTTTCATTGCAAAACATAGATGGGCTGGTCTTGGTTCACTGAGTGAGTTTGCTTTTCAAGTAGGAAGCTTCAAGCCTAGTTTTGTATCATTTGTGAGATCGTTATGGGGGACTTAAAGCCCTGGCATCACTATGTGCTTCTTTGCTCATGTTGGGAAAAGGGCAACTTTTCCTACAAAATCCTGATTCTCCATAAAGGAGAACAGGTTTAGTGTGGGTTTTAAGCTACTGTAGCCCACTGAAAACACCTAGTGCCCACAGAGCATTTGGCATCATACTGCCTGTATTGGACTAGTTATAATATAGGCCTAGGTGGTAAAATGCAAGGGTTCCTTTTCATTGCAAAACACCAGTGGGGCTGGTGCTCATTCAATAAATTGAGGATACTTTGGAAGTAGTAAGCTTCAAGCCTCTTGTTTTGTGTCATATTTGAGAATGCTATTGGGCCTTAATCACCATAACATGGATCTGGGCTGCTTTTAGCCACTTGGGAGAAGAGAAACATTCCCTTCCAAATCAGGCTTATCCAGAAAGGAAAACACGTTTGGAGTTGGTTAAAAGCTACTGAAGCCCACTGGAAATACCTAGTGCCCAGAGGGAATTTGACAGTTGAGTGGCTCCATCGGCCATGTTAGAAGAGAGTCCTAGGTAGTAAAAGGGCAATGGTTCCTTTTCATTGCAAACCACCATGGGACTAAAGTCATCACTCTGTGCTGCTTTTCCCCATTTGGAAAAAGACCATCATTTCCTTCCAAATAAGGGTTCTCCAGAAAGGAGAACATGTTTGGAGTTGGTTTCAATCTACTGAAGCTCACTGAAATCACCTAGTGCCCACAGAGCATTTAGCAAACTGGCAGTTCCATTTGATTAGTTAGAAGGCAGGCCTGGGGTAAAAAGGAAAGTGATCCTTTTCATTGCAAACCACCATTGGGCCTTGTGTTCTTTCACTGAGAGGAGTAAATTTTGCAATGAGGAAGCTTCAAGCCACTTGTTTTGTGTCATTTGTGAGATAGCTACTGGGTGCTGATAGCTCTAGCATCCCTATGTGCTGCTTTGCCCCATTTGGGAGAAGAGCAAATTTTCATACCAAAAAAAAAGGTTTCTCCAGAAAGGAGAACACATTTGGAATGGGTTTCAAGCTATTTAATCCCAGTGAAATCCCTAGTGCCCACAGAATATTGGGCAGTTTTAATGGTACTCTCAGCCTAGTTAGAAGAGAGACATAGGTAGTAAAAAGGCAAGGGCTGCTTTTCATTGAAAAACCACCATTGGGCCTGTTGTTCTTTCACTGATAGGAGTACACTTTACAAGTAGGAAGTTTTACTCCTCTCATTTTGTGTCATTTATGAGATTGTTATGGTGTGTTTATCACCATAACATTGCTATGTGCTGCTTTCTCCATCTGTGATGAGTGCCTTTCACTTCCAAATCATGCTTCTCCAGAAAGGAGAAGAAATTTGGAGTGGCTTTCAAGCCACAGAAGCCCACTGTAAACACCTAGTGCCCACCGAGGTTTTGGCTGTTTTAGTGGCTCCCTTGGCCTAGTTAGCAGAGAACATAGGTTGTAAAAAGGCAAGGTTTGTTTTTCACTGCATACCACTAAGGGTGCTGGTATTCTTTCACTGAGTGGAGTATACTTTGCAAGTTGGAAGATTCAATCCTCTTTTTTTTATTTCTTTTCTTTCTTTCTTTTCTTTTTTTTTTTTTTTGTGAGCTTGCTATGGGGTTCTTATGCCCTAGCATCTCTATGTACTGCTTTTCTCCATTTGAGAAAAGAGCAATATTTCCTTCCAAATCAGGGTTCTTCAGAAAGGAGAACACATTAGGAGTGATTTTCATTCCACTGAAGCTCACTGTAGACACCTAGTATCCACAGAGCATTAGGCAGGTGAGCATCTCCATTGGCTTAGTTATAAGACAACCCTAAGTGGAAAATGGTAAGGGTTGCTTTTCACTGCAAATCCCCATTGGGCCTGGTGTTCTTTCACTGAGTTGAGTATAATTTTCAAGTAGGAAGCTTCAAGCCTCTTGTTTTGTGTCATTTTTGAGATTGTTTTGGCGGGGTAATCGCCTTAGCATCACTATATGCTGCTTTTTCCCATTTGTGAGAAGAGTGCCTTTCCTAAAAAATGATGCTTCTCCAGAAAAAAGAACATGTTTGAAGTGGCTTTAAAGCTATTGAAGCAGAGGGAGGCAAGATGGTGGAAGAGTAGGGGGATGCGCTTGCCCTCTCCCACAAACACAACAACAACAAAAAAAAAACACATCTACATGTTAAATGACTCACACAGAACAGCAACTAAATGCTGCTAATAACTTAAACCTCCAAAAATGGCAAGAATATCATGACGTAACTGGTTAAAATAAGAGAAAAGAGGAGTTTGAGAGAAGGGGAATCAGGACCAGACTGGTGCTTCCAAAAGGGAACTGTGAAGGAGAAAGAGAACACACACCCTTGAAAGTCACCTAATCAATGGAAACATCAACTGAGTTGGAGGGATCTCCAGACACTGAGAAGAGTGCAGGAGTATGTCTGAGATCTGAAAAGCAGAGTGAGAGCCAAACAGATCATCTGAACTACTGGCACAGTCACCAAAACTGAGACACTCAGATGGGGACTGGGCATCGAGACCTAGGTTCCAGAGGTTAGTCCCTGGGAGCAGGCTGGGGTTGGCAGTGTGGAGACAGCCTGAGGAACTAGGAAGTGGTGAATCACGGGTGGAGGGAGCAATATCCTAAGGGCTTGGGAGTGGAAAGCCACAATAGAGGGAACCTGAGAGAAGATCTGGACTGGCAGGAGAGACAAGGCACCAGTGTTGCAGAGAAGAGAGGAGGAGGGGCAGGATGCCATAGAAAACTCCTTGTGCCCCAGCATGGTTGCCCACCAGCTAGCAGAGAGCAGTGCTTCCCAGTGCATCCCCTCTCTCCTACCCCATGCACAACTGACCTGACGCCATCTGCCATCCTGGACGGATGGCCTCAAAACTTATGGAAGCCAACCACCTCCAGGGCTTTCCCTGGTGTGGCCTGCCCACACTCTGGAGGGGCTACACTCCTGTGGAACAGCCACCTAGCACTGCCCACCACCTGGAAGAGTTCTGTGGCCCAGAAAAGCCAGAGCAAGACCTGCCCAGCCATGAGAAGTCTGCCTCCATCGTGGTGCAGGCCTACCAGTCCCACCTTCCCTCAGGAAGTACTCCTTTGCTTCAAAGTGACCCTGATAGCCCTGCCCACCCTCAGGAAATGCCATGCTGCCTCAAAGCAGACCAGCCAACAGAGCCAGCCCTTGCAAACACTCCACAGCAATGCCAGGGCAAGCACTGCCCAGCCAAGTGGCGTGCACCTCCACCATGAAGAAGAAAACAACAAGCAAGATGAAGAAGCTGAGAAACCACCCCCAGTCAAACCAACAGGAGAACTCACCTAAAGCAGTCAACAGTGAAACAGAACTCTGCAGTCTGACAGACTTGAAGTTCAAAAGGGAAATAGTGAAAATACTGAAGGAATGAAGGGAATATATGAACAGTAATGCAGACACCCTCAGAAAGGAACTAGAAAATATAAGGAGGAGCCAAGAAAAACTAGAACATTCATTTGCAGAGATGCAAACTGAACTAAGGGCAGTAAAAACCAGAATGAATAATGCAGAAGAACGAATCAGTGATGTGGAAGATAGAATATTAGAAATCACCCAAGCAGGACAGTAGGCAGAAAAACAAATGAAAAAACATGAAAGTAATATAAGAGCCATTTGGGATAATATAAAGCAGGCCAATCTATGGATAATAGGAATTCCAGGAGGAGAATAAAAAGATAAGGGGATTGAAAATATATTTGAAGAAATTATCACTTGAAACTTCCCAAATCTAAAGGATACTGAGTTCAAGATACAGGAAGCACAGAGGGCCCCAAACAAGTTGAACCCAAATAGGCACACACCAAGACACATTATAATAAAAATGGCAAAAGTTATGAAAAAGAAAGGATCCTAAAGGCAGCAAGAGAAAAGCAAAATGTCACTTATAAGGGAACCCCCATAATGCTATGAGCTGATTTCTCTACAGAAACTCTACAGGTCAGGAGGGAATGGCAAGAGATATTTAAACCACTGAAAGGAAAACAATATGCAACCTAGAATACCCTATCCAGCAAGAATATTATTTAAAATAGAAGGGAAATAAAAATTTTATCCAACAAACAAAAGCTAAAATAATATGGCAACACAAAACCCATTCTAAAAGAAATATTGAAATGGCTTCTCTAAATAAAAAAAAAAGAGGAAGAACTAGGATGGAGGAAACCGAAATCAGACAGCAGTCACTCACATAAGCCAGCGTACAGATCTAATCATGAAGATGTTTATAACAAAATAAAATTAGAATAAAAAAAGAGACAAAAAATCATAAAATGAGGGCAAGGGAAGTAAGGTAATAGGTTATTTTTTAAATTTTATTATGGTAATGAAGTGATTGAACCTACAGGACTATCAGGCTAAAACACACAATTATAGGAAGGGGTTAACATACTTAAAAAACAGGGCAAGGACAAATCAAAACCAAACATTACATTCACAAAAAATGAAAAGAAGAATACTCAAGCAGAAATTAATTGGAGAACATACAACAAAAAAAGAAAGGAAGAATGGAGAATCATAGAATCAACTGGAAAACGAGGTTTAAAATGGCAGTAAATAATCATCTATCGATTATCACCTTAAGTGTCAATGGACTAAATGCCCCAATCAAATGACACAGAGTGGCTGATTGGATAAAAAACAAACAAACAAAAAACCCTTCAATCTGCTGCCTACAAGAAAATCACCTTAGGACAAAGTACGCATTTAGATTGAATGTGAGGGGGTGAAAAAAATATTTCATGCCAATAGACATGACAGAAAAGCAGGAGGTACAAAACTCCTATCAGACAAAATAGATTTTAAAACAAAGGCCATAAAGAAAGACAATGAAATACACTATTTAATGATTAAAGGATCCATTCAAGAATAGGAGATTACTATCATCAACATATATGCCCCAAATACAGGAGCACCCACATACATACAACAAGTACTAACAGACATAAAAGGAGAAATTGATGGGAACAGTCATAGTAGGAGACACTAACACCCCCCTCACATCAATGGACAGATCCTCTAGACAGAAAACCAATAAAGCAACAGAGATCCTAAAGGAAATAATAGAAGAAGTTAGACTTAATTGATATCTTCAGGACACTACATCCAAAAAAAGCAGAATACACATTCTTCTCAAATGCTCATGGAACATTCTCAAGAATCCACCACATATTGGGACACAAAGCTAACCTCAATGAATTTAGGAGCATAGAAATTATCTCAAGTATCTTCTCTGACCACAATGCCATGAAATTGGAAATCAACCATGGGAAAAGAAATGAGAAAAAACCTACTACATGTTACTAAAGAACAAATGGGTCAATGAGGAAATCAAGAAAGAAATTAAAAAATAACTTGAGACAAAATATAATGAAGGCACAACCTCTCAAAATCTATGGGATGCTGCAAAAGCAGTGCTCAGAGGGAAATTCATAGCAATACGGGCCTTCCTCAAAAAAGAAGAAAGATCCCAAATTGACAACTTAACCCACCACCTAAATGAATTAGCAAAAAGAAGAACAAAAAAGACCTAAAGTCAGCAGAAGGAAGGAAATTATAAAGATCAAAGTGGAAATCAATAAAATAGAAATTCAAAACACAATAGAGAAAACTAATAAAACCAAGAGCTGGCTCTTTGTAAAGGTAAACAAAATTGATAAACCTCTGGCCAGACTCACTGAGAGGAGAGTAAGAAACCAAATAAACAAAAATTAGAAATGATAAAGGAGAAATCAAAATGGATACTGCAGAAATACAAAAAAAAACATAAGAGAATACTATGAACAATTATGTGCCAACAAATTTGAAGATGTGGAAGAAATAAACAACTTTCTGGAATCTTACAGCCTGCCAAAACTGAGCTAAGAAGAAAGAGACCAACTGAACACACCAATCACTAGAAATGAAATTGAATATGTCATAAAAACACTCCCTACAAATAAAAGTACAGGATCAGGTGGCTTAACAGGCGAATTCTACCAAACATATAAAAAGGATCTGGTGCCCATCCTCCTTAAACTCTTCCAAAAGGTGGAAGAAGAAGGAATACTCCCAAAGACATTCTATGATGCCACCATCACCCCAATTCCAAAACCAGACAAAGATACCACCAAAAAAGAAAACCATCAACAAATTTCTTTGATGAATATACATGCCAAAATTCTCAACAAAATTCTAGCCAACCGAATTCAACATATCAAAAAGATAGTACTCCATAAGCAAATCAATCAATGTCATACACCACATTAACAAACAAAAAGTCAAAAATCATATCATCTCAATAGATGCAGAAAAAGCATTTGATAAAGTCCAACATCCATTTATCATAAAAACTCTCACCAAAGTGTATATAGACGGGACATTCTTGAACATAATCAAAGCCATTTATGACCAACCCACAGCAAGTATAATACTCAATGGAGAAAAGATGAAATCCTTCCCACTAAAATCTGGAACAAGACAGGGATACCCACTATCACCACTGCTATTCAACATGGATTCGGAAGTCCTAGCCACAGCAATTAGACAAACAAAAGAAATAAAAGGCATCCAAATAGGAAGAGAAGAGATGAAACTGTCACTGTATGCAGACAACATATATTATACATAGAAAACCCTAAAGACTCAACCCCAAAACTACTTGAACTGATCAACAAATTCAGCAAAGTAGCAGGATATAAGATTAACTTTCAGAAATCAGTTGCATTTCTGTATCCTAACAAAGAAATATTAGAAAAGGAATACAAAAATACAATACCTTTTAAAATTGCACCCAAAAAATCCAATACCTGGGAATAAACCTGACCAAGGTGGTAAAGGACTTATATACCGAGAACAATAAAACATTAATCATGGAAATTAAAGAAGATGCAAAGAAAGGGAATAATATTCCATGTTCCTGCATTGGAAAAATTAATATTATAAAAATGGCCATACTACCCAAAGCAATCTACAGATTCAATGCAATCACTATCAAATTACCCATGACATTTTTCAAAGAACTAGAACAAACAATCCAAACATTTATATGGAACCACAAAAGACCCAGAATTTCAAAACAATTCTAAGGAACAAAAATCAAAAAGGAGGCATAACTCTCCCAGACTTCAAGCAATATAACAAAGCCACAGTCATCAAGACAGTGTAGGCCTGGTACCAAAACAGACAGACAGACCAATGGAACAGAATAGAGAACACAGAAATAAACCCAGGTGCCTATGGTCAATTAATCTTTGACAAAGAAGGCAAGAGCATAAAATGTGAAAAACAAAGTCTATTCAGCATGAATTGCTGGGAAAGCTGGACGGCTACATGCAAATCGATGAAACTAGAACACACCCTCACACCATGCACAAAAATAAACCCCAAATGGCTGAAAGACTTAAATATAAGACAAGGCACCATCAAACTCCTGGTAGGGAACATAGGCAAAGCACTCTTTGACATCAACCTCATAAATATTTTCTCAGGTCATTCTCCAAATGCAACAGTAATAAGAGCAAAAATAAACCAATGTGACCTAATCAAACTGAAAAGCTTTTGTACAGCAAAGGAAACCAAAAAGAAAAAAAAGACAATTTACAGAATGGGAGAAAACAGTGTCAAATGATGCAACTGACAAGGGCTTAATCTCCAGAATATACAAGCAATTTATACAACTCTACAGCAAAAAAAGTCAACCACCCAATGGAAAAATGGGCAAAAAACCTGAATAGACCATTTCCCAAGAAAGATATACATATGGCAAAGTAGCACATGAAAAAAAAATATGTAAACCTCACTGATTATTAGAGAAATGCAAATCAAAACTCCCATGAGATACCACCTCACACCAGTCAGCATGGCCATCATTAATAAGCCCACAAATAACAAGTGCTGGAGGGGCTGTGGAGAAAAGGGAACCCTCCTGCACTGTTGGTGGGAATGTAAACTGGTACAGCCACTATGGAGAACAGTTTGGAGATACCTTAGAAATCTATACATAGAACTACCATATGACCCCACAATCCCACTCTTGGGCATATATCCAGACAAAAGTTTCCTTAAAAATACACATGCACTGTCATGTTCATTGCAGCACAATTCACAATAGCCAAGACGTGGAAACCACCCAAATGTCCATCGACAGAGGATTGGATTCGGAAGAAGTGGTATATATTAAAATGGAATAATACTCAGCCATAAAAAAGAATGACATAATGCCATTTGCAGCAACACGGATGGAGCTAGAGACTCTCATACTGAGTGAAATGAGTCAGAAAGAGAAAGACAAATACCATATGATATCACTTATAACTGGAATCTAATATACAGCACAAATGAAACTTTCCACAGAAAAGAAAATCATGGCCTTGGAGAAAAGACTTGTGGCTGTCTGGGGGGAGAGGGAGGGAGTGGGAGGAATCAGGAGCTTGGGGTTAATTGATGCCAACTATTGCTCTTGAAATAGATTTACAATGAGATCCTGCTGTGTAGCATTGAAAACTATGTCTAGATACTTACATTGCAACACAACTATGGAAGGAAAAATTATTTGTACATGTATGTAACTTGGTCTCCATGCTATACATTGGAAAATAAAGAAAAAAAATTTAAAAAGCCATTGAAGCCCACTCCAAATACCTAGTGACCAGAGAGCATTTGGCAGGTTAGAGGCTCTTTCAGCCTAATTAGATTAGAGCCCTTGTTCATAAAATGGCAAGGCTTGCTTTTCACTGCAAACCACCAATGGTGCTGGTCTTCTTTCACTGAATGCAGTTTACTTTGCAAGTAGGAAGCTTCAGGCCCCTCATTTTGTGTCATTTGTGAAATTGTTATGGGGTATTATCACCCTAGCATTGCTCTATGATGCTATGCCCCCGCTGTGAAACTAGCAACATTTCCTACCAAATCTGGTTTTGCTAGAATGGAGAAAATATGTGAAATTGGTTTCAAACTACTGAAACCCACTGCAAACACCTAGTGCCCATTGAGATTTTGGCATTTTTGGTGGCTCCATCTGCTGAGTTAGGATAGATTCCCAGGTCATAAAAAGAAAAGTCTTGCTTTTCATTGAAAAACACTAAGGGGGCTGGTGTGCTTTCACTGAGTGGAGTATATTTTCAAGTGGAAGATTAAAGCCTCTTGTAGTTTTTTTTTTCTTTGTGAGATTCCTATGGGATGCTCATTACCCTAGCATTGCTCTGTGCTGCTTTTCCCCGTTTTGAAAAAGAACAATATTTCCTTCCAAGTCAGGGTTCTCCATAAACAGGAACATGTTTGGAATGGGTTTCAATTAACTGAAGCTCACTAGAGACACCTAGTGTCCACAGAGCATTTGGCTGGGAAGCAGCTCCACTTTCTTTATTACAAGCTAGGTAGGTCTAGGTTGGAAAAAGGAAAGGGTTGCTTTTCATTGCAAACTACCACTGTGTCTGGTGTTCTTTCAGTGAGTAGAGTACACTTTATGAATAGGAATCTTCAAGGCTCTTGTTTTGTGTCACTTGTGAGATTGCCATGGGGTGAAAATCACCCAAGCGTCATTCTGAGCTACTTTTCCACATTTGGGAAAAGAGCAACATTTCCTTCCAAATAAGTGTTCTCCAGAAGGGGGGGCACATTTCTAATGGGTTTCAAGCTTAAGAAGCCCACTGCATACACTTAGTGACCAGATGCATTTGGCTGGGGAGCTGCTCTTTTGGCCTAGTTATAAGTAGGCCTAGTTGGGAAAAAGGCAAGGGCTGCTTTTCATTGCAAACTACCATTGGGTCTGGTGTTCTTTCACTGAGTGGAGTATTTTTGCAAGTAGGAAGCTTAAAGCCTCTTGTTTAATGTCATACGAGAGACTGCTATAGGGTACTAATCACCCTAGCATTGCCATGCGATGCTTTCCCTATTTGTGAGAAGTGCAACTATTCCTACCAAATCAGGCTTCTCCAGAAAGGAGAACCTGCTTGTATTGGGTTTCAAGCTACTGAAACCCACTGCAAACACCTGGTGCCCAAAGAGCATTTTGCGGTGGAGCTGCTCTATTGGCCTAGTTACAAGGGAGGCCTACCTGGGAAAAAGTAAAGTGTTGCTTTTCATTGTAAACCACCACTGGGGCTGGTCTTCCTTCACTGAGTTGTTTACATTGCATGTAGGAAACTTCAAGGCTCTTATTTTGTGTCATTTGTAGGATTGTTATTGTGCAATATGTGCCCTAGCATTGCTATGTGCTCCTTTTCCCCATTTGTGGGAAGACTGCCAGTTCATACAAAATCATCTTCTCCAGAAAGTGAAATATGTTTGTAGTGGGTATCAAGCTACAGTAGCCCACTGCAAACACTTAGTGCCCACAGAGCATTTGGCAGTACAGAATCTCCTTCTGACTAGTTGGAAGAGAGGCCTAATTTGCAAAAAGACCAGGGTTCCTTTTCATTGCAAACCACCAATGGTGTTGGTGTTCTTTCACTGCTTAGAGTATACATTACAATTTGGAAGCCTCAGGCCTCTTATTTGCATCCTTTGTGTGATTTCTATGTGGCTCTTATTGCCAAGCATCACTATTTGCCTTTTTGCCCTGTTTGGGAAAGAGCAAATTTTCATACCACAAAAGCCTTCTCCAGAAAAGACAACAAGTTTGTAGTGGGTTCCAAGCTACTGAAGCCCACTGAAAACACTTTGTGTCCACAGAGCACTGGCAAGGTTTAGTGGCTCCCAAGGCCTAGCTAGAGGAGAGCCCTAGATGGTAAAATAGAAAGACTTGCTTTTCATTGCAAACCACCATTGGGGCTGGTGTCTTTCCCTGAGTGGAGTATAATTTGCAAGTAAGAATCTTCAAGCCTCTTGTTTTGTGCCATTTGTGGGATTTCTATGGGGTGCTAATGGCTGCAACATTGCTACTCTGGCCCATTTGTGAAAAGAGAAAAATTTCCTAGCCAATTGGTCTTATCCATAAAGGAGAGAAATTTTGGAGTGTGTTTCAAACTACTGAGGCCCACTGAAAACACCTAGTGCCCAGAGAGCTTTTGGCGATGGGGAGATCCATGGGCCTTGCTCATTACAGGTGAGGCATATGTGCAAAAGAAGGAAGCATTGCTTTTCATTGAAAATACCATATGATATCACTTATATCTGGAATCTAATATAAGGCATGAAGGAATTTTTCTACAGAAAAGAAACTCATGGACTTGGAGAATAGACTTGCAGTTGCCAAGGGGAAGGGGGAGGCGGAGGGAGTGGGATAGATTGGGAACTTGGGGTTAATCATTAATTGATGCAGAATATTGCCTTTGAATGGATTAGCAATGAGATCCTGCTGTGTAGCACTGGGAACTATGTCTAGTCACTTATGACAGAGCATGACAATGTGAGAAAAAAATCTATACATGTATGTGTAACTGAGTCACTATGGTATATAGTAGAAAAAAATAATGTATTGGAGAAACAAAAAATAATTTAAAAATTTTTAATACAATCAAAAAAATAAAAAGAAAAAAGAAAATACTACTGGGACTGGTCTTCTTCACTGAGTGAAGTATATTTTGCAATTTGGAAGCTTCAAGCATGCTGTTTTGTGTTATTTGTGGGATTCCTATGGGGTGCATGTTGCCCAAGCTTTGCTTTGTGCTGCATTAACACATTAGGGAAAAGAGCAACAATTATTTCCAAATCAGAGTACTCCAGAAAGGAAGAAAGGTTGGAATGTGTTATCCAGCTTATGAAGCCCACTGCAAACACCTAGTGACCAGAAGCATTTGGAAGGGTTGCCATTCTATTGGCCTAGTTACAATCAAGGTTTAGTTGAAAAAAAGGCAAGGGCTGCTTTTCATTGCAAAACACCATTTCATCTGGTGTTCTTTCTCTGAGTGGAGTATACTTTGCAAGTAGGAAGCTTCAAGCCTCTTGTTTTATGTCATTTGAGATATTGCTATGGGGTGCCTATTACCCTAGCATTGCTATGTGAAGCTTTCCACATTTGTGAGAAGAGAAACTTTTCCTTCCAAATCAGGCTTCTCCAGAAAGGAGAACCCTTTTGGATTGGGTTTCAAACTACTGAAGCTGACTGCAAACACCTAGTGCCCACATAGCATTGGGCAGGTTTAGCAGCTCCCTCAGGCTAGTTAATAGAGAGGCCTTGGTGATAAAAAGGCAAAAGTTGCTCTTCATTGAAAACCACCATTGGGGCTGGTCTTCTTTAACTGAGTGGAATTTGCATTGCAAGTAGGAAGTTTCAAGGCTCTTGTCTTCTGTCCTTTGTGAGATTGCTATTGGTCAGTTATTGCTAGGTGATACTTTTCCCCATTTTTGAGAAGAGGCCTCTTTCTATGAAATCATGATTCCCCAGAAAGGAGAACAAGATTGGAGTCTGTTTAAAGCTCTTAAATATCACTGAAAGTGCCTATTAACCATAGATTTTTTGGCAGGTTTGTTGGTTTAATTAGAAGAGAGGAATAGGTTGGGCGAGGGCCTGGTTGCTCTTCATTGCAAACACCATCAGGGTTGGTCTTCCTTCGCTGAGTGGAGCTGACTTTGCAAGTATGAAGCTTCAAGCCTCTTGTTTTTTGCCCTTTGTGAAATTGCTATTGAGGTCTTATTACCCTAGCATTGCTCTGTCCTGCTTTGCCCCATGTGAGATAAGAGCACATTTGATACCAAATCAGCCTTCTCCAGAAATGAGAAAATATTTGTATTGGGTGTCAAGCTACTTAAACCCCTTGAAAACACCTAAGGCCCATCAAGCAGCTCTGCTGGCCTATTTAGAAGAGAGGCCTAGGTGGGAAAAAGGCAAGGGTTCCTTTTCATTGAAAGCCATTATTGGGGCTGGTCTTCTTTCACTGAGTAGATTATGCATTGGAAGTTGGAATCTTCAAGCCTCTTCGTTTTTGTCATTTGTGAGATGGCTATGTGTCCCTGATCATTGCTATGTGCTGCATTGCCTTGTTTGGTAAAGAGCAAATTTTCATTCTAGAAAAGTCTTCTTCAGAAAGGAGATCCCATTTGGAGTGGGTTTCAAGCTTATGAAGCCCACTGAAAACACATAGTGCCCACAGAGCATTTGGAAGTATAGGTTCTCCATCAGCCTCTTTAGAAGAGAGGCCTTGATGGTTAAAAGACAAGGTCTCCTTTTCTTTGCAAAGCACCAATTGGTCTGGTGTTCTTTCACTGAGTGGTGTATAATTTACATGTAGGATGGTTCAAGCCTCTTGGGTTGTTTCATTTTTGAGATTGCTATGGTGGGCTGATGCCCAAGCATTGCTGTATGCTTCATTGCCCCATTTGGGAAAGGAGAAAATTCATATCAAAAACCTTTATCTAGAAAGGAGAACAGGTTTAGAGTGGGTTTCAAGCTATGGAAGTTCACCAAAAATACCTAGTGCTCAGAGGACATTTGGCAGTGGAGTAGTTCTATTGGCCTAGTTACAATAGAGGCCTTGGTGGGACAAAGGGAAAGGTTGCTTTTCATTGAAAACCACCATTGGGGCTGGGATTCTTGCAGTGAGTGGAGTATACTTTGCAAGTAGGAATCTTCAAGGTGCCTGTTTTGTGTCATTTGTGAGATTGCTATGGTGGTGTTATTGCCCTAGCATCACTATGTGCTGCTTTGCCCTGTGTTGGAAAAGAGGACCTTTTCCTACCAAATCAGGCCTTTCTAGAGTGGAGAACATGTTTGGATTGTATTTCAAGCTATTGAAGCTCACAGCAAACACCTAGTGTCCCCAGAGCTTTTGGCAGTGTAGCACTCCACTGGCATAGTTAGAAGAGAGGCCGAAGTGGCAAAAAGACAAGGGTGCTTTTCATTTCAAACCACCATTGGTGCTGATCTTTTTTCACTGAGTTGAGTATACTTTGCTTGTAGGAAGCTTCAAGCATCTTGTTTTGAGTCATTTCAGAAATCACTATGGAGTGCATATCAGCCAAGCATTGTTCTGTTCAGCTTTTTCCATTTGGGAAAAGAGCAACATTTCATTCCAAATCAGGGTTCTCCCGAAAGGAGGGCATGGTTGGAATGGGTTTCAAGCTTATGAAGCCCACTGCATACACCTAGTGACCAGATGCCTTTGACTGGGGAGCTGCTCTATCAGCCTAGTTATAAGTAGGCCTAGTTGGGAAAAAGGCAAGGGCTGCTTTTCATTGCAAGCCATCATTGGGTCTGTCATTCTTTTACTGAGTGGAGTATACTTTGCATGTAGGAAGCTTCAAGGCATCTTGTTGTGAGTCAATTTGGCATTATTCACCAAGCATTGCTATGTTCTCCATTTCCACATCTGGGAAGAGTGCTAGTTCATACCAAATCAGCCTCTCCAGAAAGAGAACACGTTTGGAGTGGGTATCAAGCTACTGAAGCCCAATGCAAACATCTAGTGCCCAGAAAGCATTGGACAGGTTTGGCAAATCCATAGTCCTCTTAGAAGAGAGGGCTAGGTTGTAAAAAGTCCTGGGTTGCTTCTTTTTGCAAAACACGTTTGACAGAGTTCTTCCTTCACCAAGTGGAGTTTACTTTGCAAGTAGGAGGCTTTAAGCCTCTTGCTTTGTGCCCTTTGTGAAATGGCTATTGGGGTATTATTGGGAAAAGGACACATTTTCATACCAAATCAGAGTTCTCCAGAAAGGAGAACATGCATGTATTGGATTTCAAGCTACTGAAGCCCATTGCAAACACCTAATGCCCACTGAAAATTTGCCCTTTTAGCAGTTGTACTGGCTTATTTAGAAGAGAGGCCAAGATTGGAAAAAGGCCAGGGTTGCTTTTCATTGCCAAAAAAAAAAAAAATTGGTGCTTATCTTCTCTCACTGAATAGAGTTTACTTTGCAAGTGGGAAGCTTCAAGCCTCTTGTTTTTCATCATGCGTGAGATTGCTATGTGGGGCTTATCGCCCTAGCATTGGTATATGTTGCTTTGCCCCTTTGGGACAAAAGCAACTTTCCTATAAAATCCAGCTTATCCAAGATGGAGAACACACCTGGAATTGGTTTCAAACTACTGCAAATACCTAGTGCCCACAGAGCTTTGGATAGGGGAGCAGCACAATTGATCTTCTCTGAAGAGAGTACTAGGTGGGAAAAATGCAACCATTCCATTTCATTGCAAACCACTATTGGGGCTGGTGTTTTTTCCATGAGTGGAAAATACTCTGACAGATGTAAGTTTCAAGCCTCTTCTTTTTTCAGAGCTGAATGCCCTAGCATCTCTATGTGATGCTCTGCCCCATTTGGTATAAAAGAAATTTTTCATACCAAATCAGAACACTTTTGGAGTGGGTTTCAAGCCACTGAATGAGCTGCAGAAACCTAGGACCCACAGAGCATTTGGTAGTGAAGCAGACACTTTGGACTTCTTAGAAGAGAGACTTAGGTGGTAAAAAGGCCATGGTTGCTTTTCATTTCTATCCACCATTGGGGCCAGCCTTCTTCACTTTGAAGTAGTAGAGGTTACTTTACAAATAGGAAACTTCAAGCCTCTTGTTTTGTGTCTTATGTTAGATTGCTATGGGGGGGGGGCTTATTAACATAGCATTATTATATGCTGATTTGCTACATGTGGGAAAATAGCATGTTTCCTAACAAATCAGTCTTCTCCATACAGGAGAACCCATTTGGAGTGGTTTTCAAGCCACTGAAGCCCACTGCAAACACCTAGTGCCCACAGAGCATTTGGCAGACAAGCAGCTCTATTGGACTATTTATAAGCTCTATTTGCCTTTGGAGCAAAAATGGCAAGGACTGCTTTTCATTGCAATAAACATTTTTGCTGGCCTTCTTTCACTAAATGGAATTTTCTTTGCATGTATGGAGCCTTAAGCCTTTTGTTATATGTCATTTGAGATATTGCTATGCAGTGCTGATTGCTCTTGCATCGGTTTGTGATGCTTTCCCTGTTTGCGAGAACAGTGACTTTTCATACCAAATCAGGCTTCTCTAGAACACAGAAGCTGTTTGGAGTGGGTTTCCAGCTACTAAAGCTCACTGCAAATACCTGGTGCTGCCTAGTTAAAAGAGAAGGCTTGCTGGTAAAAAGGCAATAATTGCTTTTCATTGCAAAACATAATTGGAGCTGGTCTTCTTTCACTGAGTGGAGTTTACTTTGCAAATAGGATGCTTCAAGCCTCTTGTTTTTCATCATGTGTGAGATTGTTATGCAGAGCTTATTGCCCTAGTATTGCTATGTGTTACTTTGCCCTATTTGGAAAAATAGCAACTTTTCATACCAAATCTAGCTTATCCAGAATGGAGAACACATTTACAGTGGATTTCAGGCTAGTGAAGCCTACCTCAGTCCTCTAGTGCTCACAGATGATTTGGTAGAGGATTGGCACTATTGACCTTGTAAGAGGAGTGTCCCAGGTGAGAAAAGGGAAATGATTCCTTTTCATCACAAACCACCATTTGGGCTGGTGTTATTTCCACAAGTGGAGAATACTTTGCCAGTTGGAAACTCCAAGGCTCTTATTTTTGTCAGTTATGAGACTGCTATGGGGAGCCATCACCCTAGCATCACTATGTGCTATTTGCCCTGTTTGGTAAAAGAGTGAATTTTCATACAAAATCAGACTTCTCCATAAAGAAGAAAACTTTCAGAGTGGGTTTCAAGCTGCTGAACCAAATGCAGAAACCTAGTGCCCACAGAGCATTTGGTAGTGGAGCAGATCCATTGGCCTGGTTAGAAGAGAGGCCTAGGTAGGAAAAAGCAAGGGTTGTGTTTCATTTAGAACCACCATTGGGGGTGGTCTTCATGGTGTGAAGTTTACTTTGAAAGTATGAAACTTGAAGCCTCTGTTTTGAGTCTTTTGTGAAATTTATGTTGGCAGCTCTATGTGCTGATTTGCCCCATGTGTGAAAGAGCACTTTTTTCCTAACGAATTATGCTTCTCCATAAAGGAGAACTGATTTGGAGTATGTTTTGAGCTAATGAAGCCCACTGCAAATACCTAGTGTTCTCAGAGCATTTGTCAGGGTAGCCCCACTTTTGGACTAATTATAAGTGAGGCTTAGGTGGGGAAAGGGAAAGCATTTATTTTCATTGCAAAAAAAACCATTGCTGTTGGTCTTCATTCTCTGATTAGAGTTAACTTTGCATGTAGGAACCTTGAAGTTTCCTCTTATATAACATTTGAGATATTGCTATGGGTGCTGATCATTATGTGATGCTTTGCCCATTTTTGTGTAGAGCAATATTACCTACCAAATCAGGCTTCTCCCAAAAGGAGAAGTTTTAAGCTACTGAAGCCCACTGCAAATACCTGGTGCCCACAGAGCATTGGGCAGTTTTAATGGCTTCCTTGGCCTCATTAGAAGAGAGGCCTTCATGATAAAGAAGCAAGGGTTGCTTTTCATTGCAAACCATCATTGGGGCTGGTCTTCTTTCACTGAGTGAAGTTTACTTTACAAGTAGAAAGTTTAAAGCCTGTTGTTTTGTGTCCTTTGTGAGATAGATATTGGGAACACTGCTATAGGCTGATTTTCCCGATTTGTGAGAAGAGGGCCTTTTCTATGAAATCATGTTTCCCCTGAAGTTAGAACAAGATTGAGGTGCATTTAAAGCTCTTAAAGCCCACTGAAAAATCCTATTGACCATAGATATTTTCACAGTTTTGGTGGCACCATTGGCCTAGTTAGAAGAGAGGAATAAATTGGAAAAATGCCTGGGCTGCGTTTCATTGCAAACCATCATTGGAGCTTGTTTTCTTTTATTTATTTGGTTTTTTAAAATTTTTGTTTTATTGTTATTTCCCCCAACATCTTTTTTTCCCACTGTACAGCATGGGGACCTAGTTATACATACAGGTATACATATTTTTTTCTCCCATTGTCATGCTGTGTTGTAAGTATCTAGACATAGTTCTCAGTGCTGCACAGCAGGATCTCATTGCTAATTATTTCCAAAAGCAATCTTTGCATCTGTTAACCATAAGCTTATAATCCCTCCCACTCCCTCCCCCTCCCCCCAGGCAACCATCAGTCTATTTTCCAAGTCCATGATTTTCTTTTCTGTGGAAAAGTTCATTTCTGCTGTATATTAGATACAAGATATGGGTGATATAATACAGTATTTGTCTTTCTATTTTGTCTTCTTTTATTGAGTCAAGTTTATTTTGCATGTAGGAAGCTTCAAGCCTATTGTTTTATGTCCTTTATGAGATTTATATGGGATGCTGATCTCCATAGCATTGCTATGTGCTGCTTTGCCCCTTTTGGGAAAACACCAAATTTTCATACCAAATTAGGCTTCTCAAGAAAGAGGAACACTTTTGGAGTGGATTTCAAGCTACTGAAGTTTGCTGAAAACAACTAGTGCCCCAAAAGAATTTGGCAGCAGAGCATATCTATTAGCTTATTTATAAGCAAGTCCTACATGGGACAAAGGCAAGTGTTGTTTTTCATTGCTAACCACCATTAGGGGTGGCATTCGTTCACTGAGTAGAGTACACTTTGCAAGTAGGAAGCTTCAATCCTTTTGTTTTATGACATT
The DNA here is from genome assembly GCF_016906955.1 of Phacochoerus africanus. Taxonomy (NCBI): domain Eukaryota; kingdom Metazoa; phylum Chordata; class Mammalia; order Artiodactyla; family Suidae; genus Phacochoerus; species Phacochoerus africanus. The sequence continues at coordinate 53,675,946 of NC_062560.1, forward strand.
TGTGATAATGCTATGTTGGTGTTGTTGCCCTAACATTGCTATAGCTTCTTTGCCTGCATGGAAAAAGAGCACATTTTCTAACCAAATCAGGCTTCTCCAGAAAGGAGAAACCATTTGGAGTTGGTTTCAAGATACTGAAGCCCACTGCAAACATGTAGTGCCCACAGAGCTTTTGGCAGGGGAGCAGCTCTATTGGCCTAGTTACAAACAAGCCCTAGTTGGCAAAAAGGCAAGGCTTCCTTTTCATTGCAAACCACCATTAGTGCTGGTCTTTTTTTCACTGAGTAGAATTTACTTCGCATGTAGGAATATTTGAGCCTCTTGTTTTGAGTCATTTGTGAGATCGTCTATGGGGCAATATCCACCCTAGCATTGCTATGTTCTGCTTTTCCCCATTTGTGGGAAGAACACCAGTTCTTACCAAATCAGCTCCTCCAGAAAGGAGAACACTTTTGGAGTGGGTATGAAGCTATTGAAGCCCACTGCAAACACCTAGTGCCCACAGAGCAGTGGGCAGGTTTAGTGGCTCCCTCAATCAGTTAGAAAAGAGGCCTAGATGTTAAAATAGAAAAGCTTGTTTTTCATTGTAAACCACCATTGAGGCTGGTGTTTTTCCCCTGAGTGGAGTATACTTTGCAACTAAGAATATTAAGGCCTCTTTTTTGTGTGATTTGTTAGATTTTAAGGAGTGTTGACCACTGTAGCATTGCTGCTCTGCCCTGTTTGTGAAAAGAGAAAATTTTACTAACAAATAGGGCTTTTCCAGAAAGGAGAGCAGCTTTGGAGTGTGTTTCAAACTACTGAAGCCCACTGCAAACACTTAGTGCCCACTGAGTATTTGGCAATGTAGCAGCTCCATGGGCCTAGTTAGAAGAGAGGCCTAGGTGGCAAAAACACCAGGGTTCCTTTTCACTGCATACCACCAATGTAGCTTCAAGCCTCTTGATTTGTGTTCTTGGTGAGATTGCTATAGGGTGTTTATTGCCCTGTTTAGGAAACAAATTTTCATACCAAAACAGCCTTCTCCAATAAGTAGAACACATTAGGAGTGGGTTTCATGATACTCAAACCCATAGAAATCACCTAGTGCCCAGAGAGCTTTTAGTAATAGAGAGCTCCATCAGCCTAGGTGCAGGCAAAGCATATGTGGGCAAAAGGGAAGCATTTCTTTTAATTTAAAATATCACTAGGGCTGGTTTTCTTCACTGAGTGAAGTATATTTTGCAACTTGGAAGCTTCAAGCCTCTTGTTTTCTGTCATTTATGATATTGCTATGGTGTGCTTATCTTAAGTGGGAAATAGGCAATGGTTCCTTTTCATTGAAAACCACCATTGGGGCTTGTGTACTTTCACTGAGTGTAGTATACTTTGTGAATAGGAAGCTTCAGGACTCTTATTTTGTGTTATTTTTCAGAATGATATGGGGTGCTGATCAACTTTACATCGCTATGTTGTGCTTTCCCTGTTTGTGAGAAGAGTGCATTTACCTACCAAATCATTCTTCTTCAGGAAAGCGACCACCTTTGGAGTGGCCTTCACACTATTGAAGACCACTACACACAGGTAGTGTCCACAAAGCATTGGGCAGATATATCAGTTCCTTTGGCCTAGTTGAAAGAGAGGCCTTGGTGATATAAAGGCAAGATTGCTTTTCATTGCAAACAACCATTGGGGCTGTTTTTCTTATACTGAATGCAATTTACATGGCAAGTAGGAAGCTTCAAGCCTCTTTTTTTGTGTCTTTTGTGGGGCTCATTGCTGCAGCATTTCAAAGTTATGCTTTCCCCCATTTGTGAGAAGAGGACATTATCTATGAAACCATGATTCCCCAGTATGTAGAATAAGATTGGAGTGGGTTTAAAGCTATTAAAGACCTCTGAAAGCACCTATTTACTGCAGAGTTTTTGGAAGGTTTGGCGGTGACTTCTGCCTAGTTAGAAGAGAATAGTAATAGATTGAAAAAAAGCTTGGGTTGCTTTTCCTTTCAATCCATAATTGGGGCTGGTCTTCTTTCACTGAGTGGTATTTACTTTGCAAATAGGAAACTTCAAGCTTCTTGTTTTGTATCCTTTGTGAGATTCCTTTGGTGCACTGATTGCTGTAGCATCACTCTGTGCAACTTTTCTCCGTGTGGGAAAAGAGAAAATTTTCATACCAAAAAAGGCACCTTATGAAAGGATAACATATTTGGAGTGGGTTTCAAGCTACTAAAGCCCATTATAAACACCGGGAGCCCACAGAGCATTTGGCAATGGAGACCTCCATCAGCCTAGTTATAGGCAAGGTATATGTGGGGAAAAGGGAAGCATTGCTCTTCATTGAAAATACCACTGGGCTTGGGAGCAAGACAGCAGAGGAGTAAGAGGTCAGATTCACCTTATCCAACAAACATAAAAAAAAAAACCAACTACATGTAAAATGACTCACACAGAATATCAACTAAATGCTGGCAGAAGAACTTAAACTTCCAAAAAGGGCAAGAAACTCTTGGCATAACGGGGTAAAACAAAAGAAAAAAGAGAGAGAGAGATAAAAGTAATCAGGATGGGACTAGCATTCCTGAGAGGGAGCTGTGAAGAATAAAAGGAACCCACATCCTGGGAAGCCACCTAACTGACAGGTAGGTCAGCTGTGTCAGAGGTAACTCAAAGTCGCTGAGAAAAATGAAGCAGCTGGACTGAGAACAGAAAAGCAGAGAGCCACACAGGTCATCTGAACCATTGGCCTGGACACCACAGCCTGAGATGCTTGGGTGGGGGCTGAGCTCTGAGACTTAGGCTGTGGAGGTCAGTCCTAGGGAGAGGACTGGGGTTGACAGTGTTGAGACAGCCTAAGGAGCTAAGGAGCAATGTGCTATGGGCTAGGGAGTGGTACACTACAGGCTGGGGAAGGGAATGCCATGGTAGAGGGAACCTGGGAGAAGGTCTGGACCCTCAGGAGAGGCAAGGTACCATTGTTGGGGAGGTGAGAGGAGGAGGAATGGACTTCTATAGGAAACTCCCTGCACAGGAGTGTGCAAATGCCCATGGCCACTCAGTGGGTGGGTCATCTCTGGCACAGGCTACAGGGTGGCTAGAAGGCTCTTGCTCATTAAGGGGTGACTGCATGCTTCTTGTGCAGGCTACCAGTGGCCAGACACCTCTTCTGTGGGATAAGAGCATCAGGGGGCTAAATGCAATGTGGTGCCCCTTGTACTATCTACAGGTGGCAGGGACTGAATGCAGCAGTTGTCTCAGGGGATGAGGGAGTTGTGGCTTTCCACCAATGGAGCCCTGTAAGTGGCTTGCACCTGCAACCCCAGTCACTTAAGGGGTTGGCAAAAAAAAAGGGCACTGCAACCGAGCACCATACACTGTTGCTTTCACTTCCCTCTGAACACATCTGGCCTGCAGCTGCCACTGCCAAACACTCTGGATGGTACCCAGACACTTGGTCACTGTCCATTCCCAAGACCCTACAACTAGGAGCAGCTGGTGCAGGACTTCCTGCATGGGCTAAGTGGGACAGAGTGCATCTTACATTGTCTGCAGTGGTGGGAGCAAACCACGAGTTATCTCTGACTCCAGAAGTGGGTGTGGCCCACTGCCACCTGGGATACCTGAATAAAAATCACTTGCAGACCCAAGCACCTCAGAGGGCAACACAGAGAAGGACACTGAAATGGAATATTACCTGTTATTGCTGTCAATCCCCTGTGAGCACAACCACCTGCTGCCACTTCCAAACATCCTGGACAATGCCCAGATGTGTGATCATTGTCCATTCACCGGAACCTTCAACTGGGAGCAGCTCATGCATCACACCCTGTGGAGGCTAAGAAGGATGAGGTGCTTCTTGCATGGTCTACTGGAGACAGGGGCAAACAGCTGCAGTTATCTCTGGCTCCAGAGGTGGGCATGGCCCACCACCACTAGGGGTCTGTGAACAGCCACCAACTGCATCCCCAATCACCTCAAAGGCAACACAGAGAGGAGCATTGTGACAGAACACCACCTGTTGGTGCTCTCCCACCCCTGGGAACACACTGGCCCTGCTGCTGCCTCTGCTGAATGTTCTAAGCAGTACCTGCATGCTTGATCTCTGTCACTTCCCAGGATCTTGCAACTAGGAGCAGCCTGTGCAGCACCTCCTATGTGGGCTAAGTGAGATGGTATGCTTCATGCATGGTATACATGTGGCAGGGGAAACCACCATAGTTATCACTGACTCCAGAGTAGTTCATGGCCCACTACCACCAGAGTTCCCTGAACAAGTACCATCTGTGGTTTCAATCACCTCAGAAGAGGGAATTGCAATCAAACACTAGCTGTTGTTGCTCTCACTCCTCTGGGAGCTAAAGTACCCTGCTGCTGTTATTGCCAAATACTCTGGTCAGCTTGTATATCTTCCAATGGTTCATTACCACTTCCGTGGGTCCTGCAATTAGGAATAGCTGTGCCACCTTCCTGCAGGCCTTGCTGCTATTGACAGTCCAGCCACCAGGCATGGACAGCTGGCCTTATCCATTGCCTCATTCTCCCTGAAAACACACTGAACATCCTGGGGATAACAGCTTGTGGACACCCAAGAAAGTACAGCAAATATTCAAACTCCCACACCAAAAAAAAGGTAACCCCCACAAAATACAAAGGGGGTGCTCTTGCATATAAGTAGCCTTACAAGACTACAGTTTGTCTTCCCCAAACTCACAGGAAAAGAAAAACATAAGCAAGATGAAGATGCTCAGAAACCATTCCCAGTTAAAGGAAAAGGAGAATTCACCTAAAGCAGTCAATGATTAAACAGACCCCTGCAGTCTGACAGACATTGATTTTAAAGGGAGATAGTGAAAATACTGAAGGAATTAGGGCTGAATATCAAGAAATTGAGAGAAGATACTAACAATAATGCAGATTCCCTTAGAAAGGAACTAGAAAATATAATGAGGAGCCAAGAAAAACTAGAAAACTCATTTGCAGAGATGAAAACTGAGCTAAAGGCAATAAAGAGCATAATGAAGAATGCAGAGGAATGAATTAGTGATAGGGAAGAGAGAATAATGGAAATCACACAATCACGACAGCAGACAGAAAACCAAATGAAAAAACACGAAAGCAATATAAGAGGTTTATGGGTAATATAAAGCAGGCCAATCAATGCATAATAGGAATTACAGAAGTAGAAGAAAAAGAAAAGGGGATTGAAAATATTTGAGGGGGGGAGTTCCCGTCATGGCGCAGTGGTTAACGAATCCGACTAGGAACCATGAGGTTGCGGGTTCGGTCCCTGTCCTTGCTCAGTGGGTTAAGGATCTGGCGTTGCCGTGAGCTGTGGTGTAGGTTGCAGACGCGGCTCGGATCCCGCGTTGCTGTGGCTCTGGCATAGGCCGGTGGCTACAGCTCCGATTATGCATGGGAGCGGCCCAAAGAAATAACAAAAAGACAAAAAAAAATATTTGAGGAAATTATATCTGAAAAACTTCCAAATCTAAAAGAAAGTGAGGTCAAGATACAGGAAGCACAGAGCACCCAAAACAAGTTGAACCCAAATAGACCCACACCAAGACATATTATAATAAAAATGGAAAAGGTTAAAGAAAGGATTAGAAATGCAGCAAGAGAACAGTGTTAACTATAAGAGAACTCCCATAAGGCTATCAGATAATTTCTCTACAGAAACACAGAAGGCAGTGGCAAGATATATTTAGAGTGCTGAAAGGAAAAAAAAATTGCAAACTAGAATACTCTATTCAGCAAGAAGTTCATTTAAAATAGAAGAGGAGGAGTCCCCATCGTGGCACAGTGGTTAATGAATCTGACTAGGAACCATGAGGTTGCGGGTTCGGTCCCTGCCCTTGCTCAGTGGGTTAACGATCCGGCATTGCCGTGGGCTGTGGTGTAGGTTGCAGATGCGGCTCGGATCCCGCGTTGCTGTGGCTCAGGTGTAGGCCGGGGGCTACAGCTCCGATTCAACCCCTAGCCTGGGAACCTCCATATGCTGCGGGAGCGGCCCAAGAAATAGCAACAACAACAACAACAACAAAAGACAAAAGACAAAAAAAATAAAATAAAATAGAAGGGGAAATAAAGAGTTTGTCCAAAAAACAAAAGCTAAAAGGGTATAGCAATACTAAACAAATTCTAAAAGAAATACTGAAAGGGCTTCTCTAAATAAAAAAAAGAAGAAGAGTTAGGATGGATGAAACCACAACTGGAAAGCAATCACTTAAATAAGCCAGCATACAGACCTAAACATGAAGATGTTAAAAACAGAAAGACTTCAAAATCATACAATGTAGGGGAGGAAAGCAAGAAAACAAGGATTCTTTTTTTATTTTTAATGATGTGTTTGATCCTATATGACTATCAGGCTAAAGAAATCAGAGAATGGGGTTAACATACTCATAAAACAGGGCAACTTCAAATCAAAAATGAATAATACATTCACAAAAACTGAAAGGAAAAGTACTCAAGGATAAAATAAATGAAAATCATCCAAGCAAAAATAGAAAAGAAGAAAGGAGAAACATAGAATTGACTGGAAAACAAGGTTGAAAATGGCAAAATACATATCTATCAATAATCAACTTAAATGTCAATGGATGGAATGATACAATCAAATGACACAGAGTGGCATATTGTATAAAAAAGCAAAAACCTTCAGTCTGCTGCCTCCAAGAGACTCACATTAGGGCAAAGAACACATTTAGATTGAAAGTGAGAGGATGGGAAAGGATATTTCAGGCCAATGGACAAGACAGGAAAACAGGAGTTGCACTACTCATATGAGACAAAATAGATTTCAAAACAAAGGCCATAGAGGAATATGAGATTAAGATGGTGGAATAGAAGAGATAGAGCTCAACTTCTGTCTTAAAATCAACAAAATTTACAAATAAAGTCTGAGCAATCTTCACCCAAATGGACCAGAAAACTTAAAAAAAAGATACCCTATTCCAGAAGAAAAAGAGGAGGCCACATCAAGTGGTAGGCAGAGTGATTTTGTAATATAAACAACTAAATACCTCTGGGATGGGAAGCCCCATAGACTGGAAACTAACTGGCTCACAGAGATTCACCTACAGGAGTGAGAGTTCTGAGCCACACATAAAAATCTCATGTGTGGGGATGTTGAACAGGGAAAAAGAGACACAGAGCATCTGCCATTGAAGGCCAGTGGGGCTAGTGTGCAGGTGCTCCATGGGACTGGGGGAAATGGGGACCCTATTCTTAAAAGGCACACAAGGACTTTCACTTGCACTGGGTCCCAGGGCAGAGTGAGGTCTCCATAGGAATCTGGGTCAAGCCTGACTGAGGTTCTTGGAGGACATCCTGGGAAAACAGGGGTGAATGTGGCTTGTCGTGAGGGAAGGACATTGAAAGCAAACCTCTTGGGAATATTCAGGAGGGTGCCTTTCTCTGGAGGGTGCCATTTTGGGAAAATCTGTCCCCACCCATCAGTCAGCCCTGAGAAGCCCCAGGGCAAACAACAATCCAGGTGGGATCACAGCCCCACCCATCAGTAAACAGGCTACCTAAAGACCCCTCAGGCACACAGCTACCTCTAATCCCACCCAGAGACAAAGCCCCACCCACCAGAGGGATTAGAATCAGCTCCACCTACCAGTGGGCAGGCATCAGCCCCTCCCATCAGGAAGTCTACAGCAAGCCCCAATGCCAACTTCAGCCACAAGTGGGGCAGACACCAGAAGGAAGAGAGGCTACAACTCTAGTATCTGTAAAAAGGTCACCACACCAAAAACCTATAAAAATGAAAAGACAGAGGACTATAACTCAGAGGAGGGAGAAAGGAAAAACCCCAGAAAGTCAGCTAAGTGATGAGGAGATTCTCAGCCTCCAGGAAAAAGACTTTAGACTGTTGACGCTGAAGATGAGGCAAGACATTGGGAAAAAACTGGAGGCAAAGATGGATAACTGACAGGAAACAGTGACCAGAGAGATACAGATATAAAACTTAAACAGGAAGAGATGCAAAATACAATAATTGAAATAGAAAAATCACTAGAAGCAGCTAACAGCAGAATACAGGAGGCAGAAGAACGAATAAGTGAGGTGGAGGACAGATTAGTGGAAATTACAGGTGTGGAACAGAAAAGAGAAAAAAGATTGAAAACAAATGAGGAGAGTCTCAGAGAACTCTGGGACAACATTAAACGCACCACCATCTGTATTATATGGGCACCAGAAGGAGGAGAGAGAGAGAAGGGGACAGAAAATATATTCCAAGAGATAATAGCCAAAAACTCCCCTAACATGGGAAAGGAACCACTCACTCAAATCCGGGAAGCACAATGAGCACCATATAAAATAAACCCAAGGAGGAATACACCAAAACACATATTAATCAAACTGACCAAAATTAAAGACAAAGAGAGCATCTTGAAAGCAGCTAGGGAAAAGAAACAAATAACATACAAGGGAACCCCCATAAGGTTATCAGCAGATTTGTCATCTGAAACTCTGCAGACCAGAAGGGAGTGGCATGATATACTTAACGTGGTGAAAGGAAAAAAACCTCCAACCAAGATTGCTCTACCCAGCAAGGCTCTCATTCAGATTTGAAGGAGAAATCAAGACCTTCACAGAAAAGCAAAAGATGAGAGAATTCAGCAACACTAAAGCAGCCTTACAACAAATACTAAAGGGACTTCTCTAGGCAGAAAAGAAGAGATAGCAAGGGAAACGAAAATGCCACAAGTGACAAGGCTCACCAGTAAAGGTATATATACAGTAAAGATACAAAATCATCCATGCACAATTAGACCACCAAAATCAGAAATCATGAGAAGAGGTGTGTACAAATGCAGGACACTGGAGATGAACTTGCAATTAAGAGAACAACAACTTAAAACTATCTCATATACATATAGACTCCTATATCAAAGCTTCAGAATAACTGCAAACCAAACATCTACAATGGATACACAAAGAAAAATCAACTCAAATATTACACTAAATATAGTCATCAAACCTGAAGAGGAGAAAACAAGAGAAGAAGGGAAGCAAAAAAGAGCAACAAAAACAAATCCAAAGCAATTAATAAAATGGCAATAAGGGTATACATATCAATAATTACCTTAATTCTTAATGGACTAAAAGCCCCAACCAAAAGATGTAGACTGACTGAATGGATACAAAACCAAGACCCATATATATGCTGTCTTCAGGAGACCCACTTCACTTCTAGGGACACATACAAATTGAAAGTGAGAGGATGTAATAAAATATTTCCTGTCAACAGGGAACAAAATAATGCTGGATTAGCAGTACTCATATCAGACAAAATAGACTGTAAAATGAAGAATATATTAAGGGACAAATAAGTTCATTACATAATGGTCAAAGGATCAATCCAAGAAGAAGATATAAAATTTTTAAACATCTAATTGCCCCACATAGGTTCACCACAATATATAAGGCAACTGCTAACAACCTTAAAAGGACAAATCAACAGTAACACAATCATAGTGGGGAACGTGAACACCCCACTTACAGCAACAGACAGATCAACCAGACAGAAAATCAATTAGGAGACACAGGCTCTGAATGATGCATTAAACCAGATGGACTTAATAGATATTTATAGGACATTCCATCAAAAAGCAACAGCATAGGCATTCTTCTTGAGTGCACATGGAAATTTCTCTAAGATTGATCACATCCTGGGCTACAAATCAAACCTCGGTAACTTTAAGAAAATTGAAATCACATCAAGCATCTTTTCCGACCACAATGCTATACGACTGGAAATCAACAACAACAAAAAATGTGCAAAAAACACACACATGTGGAGACTAAACAACATGCTACTAAACAAACAGTGGATCACTGAAGCCATTCTAAGAGGAAAGATTATAGCAATACAAAGCCAACTCAGGAAACAAGAAAAAGCCCAAATAAACAAGCTAACTTTTCATCTAAAGCAGCTCGAAATAGAACAGACAAGAACTAAAATTAGTAGAAGGAAAGCAATCATAAAGATCAGAGCAGAAACAAAGGAAACAGAAGCAAAGAAAAACATAGAAAAGATCAATGAAACAAAAAGCTGGTCCGTTGAAAAGATCAACAAAATTGATAAGCCCTTAGCCAGACTTCTCAAGAAAGAAAGAGAGAAGACTCAAATCAATAAAATTAGAAATGAAAAAGAAGTTACAATGACATCCCAGAAATACAAAGGATCATAAGAGACTACCATATGCAACTATATGCCAATAAAATGGAAAACCTAGAAGAAATGAACAAATTCTTAGAAAAGTACAATTTCCCAAGACTAAACCAAGATGAAATAGAAAAGATGAAGGGACCAATCACAAGAACTTAATTTGAAACTGTGATTTAAAAACTTCCAATGAAAAACCTCCAGGACCATATGGCTTCACAGGTGAATTCTATCAAACATTTAGAGAATTCTATTTAACACCTCTTCTTCTGAAAAGATTTCAAAAAATTGCAGGGGAAGGAATACTCCCAAACTCATTCTGGGAGGCCAACATCACCCTGATACCAAAAACAGACAAAGATACCACAAAAAAGAAAACTACAGGCCAATTTCACTGATGAACATCAATGCAAAAATCCTCAACAAAATACTAGCAAACCGTATCCAACAATACATTCAAAGGATTGTACAGCATGATCAAGTGGGATTTATCCCAGGGATGCAAGGGTTCTTCAATATCTGCAAATCCATCAGTGTGATACACCACATTAACAAACTGAAGAATAAAAACCATATGATCCTCTCGATAGATGTAGAAAAAGCCTTTGACAAAATCCAACACCCATTTCTGATCAAAACCCTTCATAAAGTGGGGACAGAGGGAACCTACCTCAACATCATAAAGGCCATATATGACAAACCCACAGCGAACATCATTCTCAATGGTGAAAAGCTGAAAGAATTCCCACTGAGACCAGGAACAAGATAAGGGTGTCTGCTCTCACCACTACTCTTCAACATAGTTTCGGAAGTCCTAGCCATGGCAATCAGAGAAGTAAAAGAGATAAAAGGAATCCCAATTGGAAAGGAAGAAGTAAAGCTATCCCTATTTGCAGATGACATGATACTACACCTAGAGAATCCTAAAGACTCTACCAGAAAACTGTTAGAGCTCATCCACGAATTTGGCACAGTCGCAGGATACAAAATTAATGCACAGACATTGATGGCATTTCTATGCACTAACAATGAAAGAGCAGAAGGACAAATTAGGGAAGCAATCCCGTTTACCATTGCATCCAAAAGAATCAAATACCTAGGAGTAAACCTACCTGAAGAGTCAAAAGACCTATACTCTGAAAACTATAAGACACTGAGGAAAGAAATCAAAGATGACACAAATAGATGGAAAGACAAATAGATGGAAAATAGATGCTCGTGGACTGGAAGAGTCAATATTATCAAAATGACTATACTGCCTAAGTCAATCTGCAGATTTCAATGCAATCCCTATCAAATGATGAAGGACATTTTTCACAGAACTCGAACAAAATATTTCAAAGTTTGTTTGGAAGCACAAAAGACCCAGAATAGCCAAAGACATCCTGAAAAAGAAAAATGGAGCCGGAGGAGTCAGGCTCCCGGACTTCAGACTATACCACAAAGCAACAGTCATCAAAACCGTATGGTGCTGGCACAAAGACAGACATATAGATCACTGGAACAGGATAGACAGCCCAGAATTCAACCCACGCACGTACAGCCAACCCATCTATGACAAAGGAGGTGAGAACATGCAACGGAGAAAGGACAGTTTGCAGCACTATTTGCAATAATCAAGACATGGAAACAACCTAAATTTCCATATACAGAGGAGTGGATTAAAATGATGTGGTACATATACAGAATGGAATATTACTCAGCCATTAAAAGGAGTTAAATACCAGTATTTTAGCAACATGTATGGACCTAGAAAATATCATGCTAAGTGAAGTCAACCCTAAAATGAGACACCAACATCAAGTGCTTTCACTACCATGTGGAATCTGAAAAAAGGCTGACTGAACTTCTTTGCAGAACAGATGCTGACTCACAGACATTGAAAATCTTATGGTCTCTGGAGGAGATATTTTGTGGTGTGGGGGGATGTGCTTGGGCTTTGGGATGGAAATCCTGTGAAATCAGATTGTTATGATCATTACACAACTACAGATGTAATAAATTCATTTGAGTAATAAAAAATAAATAAATATATAAAAATTTTAAAACAATGCTAAAAAGACAAAAAAGGACACTATTTAATGGTTAAAAATCCAGTCAACACAAGGATATTACAATCATCAATATACATGCCCCTCATATCAGAGCACCCAGATACCTACAACAAATAGTAACATACTTAAAAGGAGAAATTGATGGGAACACAATTGTAATAGCAGACTCACATCAATGGACAGATCCTCTAGACAGAAAATCATTAAACAACAGAGATCCTAAAGGACAAAATAACAATTTTAGACTTAGTTGTTATTGTAACGACATTACATCCAAAAAATCAGAATATAACTTCTTCTCAACTTCATATGTAACATTCGCAAGAATTCATCACATCCTGGAGCACAAAGCTAACCTCAAAAAATTTGAGAGTGTAGAAATAATTTCAAGTATATTCTATGACAACAATGGCAGGAAACTAAAAATAAACCTCAGGGAAATAAATGAGAAAAACTAACTACATGAAGACTAAACAACATGCTACAAAAACCAAAGGATCAGTGTATAAATCAAGAAGTAAATTTAAAAAAACCTTGAGACAAATGATAATGAAGACACAACCACTCAAAATGTATTGGATTCTGCAAAAGCAGTGCTAAGAAGAAATTCATAGCAGTACAGGCCATCCTCAACAGAGAAGAAAAATCCCAAACCAACAACTTATCCCACCACCTAAATGAATTAGAAAAAGAAGGACAAGAAAAACCTAAAGTCAGAAGAAGAAAATCATAAAGATCAGAGAGAAACTCAATAGAATAGAGATTCAAAAACGAATAGACAAATCAATCAAACTAAGACCTGGTTATTTGAAAAGATAAACAGAATAGACAAGCCTCTGGCTAGACTCACCAAGAAGAGGAGAGAAAAAACCCAAATAAACAAAATAAGAAATGAAAAAGTAGAAATCACAACATATACTACAGAAACCCAAAATCCATGAGAGAATACTATGATCAATTGTATGACAAGAAAATTGACAACCTAGAGGAAATGGACAACTTGCTAGAGTCTGCAAACCTGAATCAAGAAGATATATATCAACTGAATAAACTGATCACTAGAAATGAAATGGAATATGTCATAAAAACACTCCCTACAAATAAAAGTCCATTCCCAGATGGCTTTACACGTGATTTCTACCAAACATACAAAGAGGAACTTATACCCATCCTCCTTAAACTTTTTCAAAAGGTTGAAGAAGAAGGAACACTCTCAAAGATATTCTATGATGCAACCATCACCCTAAATCCAAAACCAGTGCTACCACCAAAAGAGAAAACTATAGGCCAATATCTTTGATGAATTTAGACACAAAAATTCTCAATGAAACTTTAGCTGACCTAATCCAACATCATATTAAAAAGATCATACACCTCAACCAGGCAGGATTCATCCCAGGTGCACAAGGATGGTTCAACATATGTGACTCAATCAATGTCATAAACCATATTAAATAAATAAATGTAAAAATCACATAATCTCACTAGATACAGAAAAAGCATTTGACATAGTCCAATATCCATTCATGATAAAAACTCTTACCAAATGGACATAGAGGATATGTACCTTAACATAATAACAGCCATTCATGACAAACCCACAGCGAGTATAATACTCAATGGAGAATAGCTGAAAACTTTTCCACTGAAATCTCAAACAAGACAAGAAAGCCCACTCTCACCACTGTTATTCGACATCGTACTGGAAGTCCTAGCCACAGCAATCAGACAAACAAAAGAAATAGAAGGCACCCAAATAGGAAGAGAAGAGGTAAAACAATCACTGTATGTAGATTACATAATATGATATGTAGAAGACCCAAAGGACTCAACCCAAAAAATATTTGAACTATTTAACAAATTCAGCAAAGTAGCAGGATATAAGATTAGCATTCAGAAATCAGTTGCATTTGAGTATACTAACAATGAGATATTAGAAAAGGTATACAAAAATACAATAACTTTTAAAATTGCACCCAAAAAATCAAATACCTGGGAACACATCTGACCAAGGAGGTGAAAGATTATAAGTTAAGAACTATAAAACATTAATCAAGGGAATTAAAAAGAAGTTAAGAAATGGAGAGATATGCCCTGCTCGTGGGTTGGAAAAATTAAAATTGTAAAAATGGGCATACTACCCAAAGCAATCTAAAGATTCAATGCAATCCCTATAAAATTACCCATGACATTTTTCACAGAACAAGAGCAAACACTCCAAAAATTCATATGGAACCACAAAAGACCAAGAATTGCCAAAGCAATCCTGGGGAACAAAAACTAAGTAGCAGACATAACTCTCCCAGACTTTAGGCAATATTACAAAGCCACAGTCAATACTGTGTGTTCCTGGTACCTAAACAGACATATATACCAATGGAAGAGAATAGAGAACACAGAGATAAATCCAGTCACCTATGGTCAATTACTCCTTGGCAAAGGAGGCAAGAACATAAAATGGGAAAGATACAGTCTTTTCAGCAAGTATTGCTGGGAAACCTGGACAGCTGCATGCAAAGCAATGAAACTAAAACACACCCTCACACCATGCACAAACATAAACTCAACATGACTGAAAGACTTAAGTATAAGACAAGACACCATCAAACTCCTGGAAGAGAACATGGGCAAAACATTCTCTGACATCAACCTTACAAATATTTTCTCAGGTAAGTCTCCCAAAGCAATAGAAATAAAAGGAAAAATACACCAATGGGACCTAATCCAACTGACAAGCTTTTGCATAGCAAAGGAAACCAAAATGAAAACAAAAAGACAACTTACAGAGTGGGAGAAAATAGTTTCAAATGTTGCACCTGACAAGGGCTTATTCTCTAAAATATACAAACAACTCATACAACTCGATAACAGAAAAGCCAGCAACCCAATGGAAAAATGGGCAAAAGACATGAATATACATTTATCTATGTTTACCTAGAGATGACCAACAGGCTCATGAAACAATGCTCAACATTGCTGACTATTAGAGAAAATGCAAATCAAAACTACTATGAAGTACCACCTCATACCACTTAGAATGGGCATCATTAATACATCCACAAATAACAAATGCTGGAGGGAGTGTGGAGTAAAGGTAATCCTCCTGCACTGTTGATGGGAATGTATGTTGGTACAACCACTATGAAAAACTGTATGGAGGTGCCTTAGAAAACTATACATAGAACTACCATATAACCCAGCAATCCCACTCTTGGGCATATATCCAGTCTAAACTTTCCTCAAAAAAGACACATGCACCTGCATATGCATTGCAGCACTATTCACAATAGCCAAGACATGGAAACAGCCCAAATGTCCATGGAAACAGCCCAACAGATGATTGGATTAGGAAGATGTGATATATATACACAATGAAATACTACTCAGCCATAAAAAAGAACAACATAATGCCATTTGCAGCAACATGGATAGAACTAGAGTCTCTCATTCTGAATGAAGTAAGTCAGAAATAGAAAGACAAATACCATATGATATCACTTTATCTGGAATCTAAGATATGGCACAAAGGAACCTTTCCACAGAAAAGAAACTCATGGTCTTGGAGAATAGACTTTTGGCTGTCAAGGTGGAGGGGAAGGGAGTGGAATGGATTGTGAGCTTGGGGTTATTTGATGCAGATTATTGCCTTTGAATGGATTAGCAATGAGATTCTTCTGTGTAGCCCTGGGAACTATGTTCAGTCACTTTTGATGGAGAATGATAATACAAGAAAAAAGAATGTATACATGTATGTGTAACTGGGTCACCATGCTGTATAGTAGAAAACAAAATAATGTATTGGGGATATAAAAAAATAAAATGAAATCCTTCAATTAAAAATTTTTTTAAAATGTAAAAAAAAAAAAAGAGTGTGAGCTTTCCTGGTGGATTTCCAGCACGGAGAACAAGTTTTCACTGTGCTGTAAGCAAGGTGAGCCCACTGCAATAATCTACACAGAGAGAGATTTTTTCATCTCACCCACTCTCTAACCATATTTATATGTGGGAGGCCTAGGTTGAAAAAAGCCAAGGTTTGCTTTCCTGTGGAAACCACCATTTGGCCTGATGGTCTTTCAGTGATAGGCAGACACTTTGCAAGTATGAAACTGGAAGACTCTTGTTTGTAACATTTGTACCATTTTGCCTTGTGCCCTGCATTTCCACTGTATTTAAGAGAGTGACTTTTCCTGAAAAATAAGCCTTTTCCAGCTTGGAGAACATATTTTGATTGTTTTACAAGCTCTTTGAGCCCACTGCAAGAATCTAACACACACAGAGCATTTGGCAGCAGAGAGTCTATCTAAACCTATTTATATATTAATGCCAAGTGGAAAAAGGCAAATGTTTCTTTCCTTTGGAAAGCACTACTGGGCCTGATGTTCTTACAGAAACTGGCATATAGTTTGCAAGTAGTACGATGAAAGCCTCTTGTTTGTGACATTTGTAAAATTTTTGTCATGTGGTTTACAGCCTGGCAAGATATGCCCAGTATTTCCACTGAGGTGTAGAGTGTGAATTTTCATACAAAATCAGTTTTTTTTTCCAACATGGAGAGCACATTTTGAGTGTGTTGAATGTGAGGTGAGCCAACTTTCAAGAATCTACTGCACACAGATGATTTGGCATCTGAGCTTCTCTCTAAAAATAAGTACATATGAGAGGATAGGTGGAAAAATGCCAATGGTTGATTTCCTGTGGAAAAAAAAAATTAGGCCTTGTGTTCTTTCAGTGAGGGGCATATACTTTGGAAGTAGGAAGCTAGAAGCATCTTGTTTGTGACATTTGTAAAATTGCTGCTATGCAGGTAGCATCCCTGCATTTCCACTGAAAAGAAGAAAGCAACTTTTCATACCAAATCAGGCTTTCCACCTTGGAGAACATGTTTTGAGTGTTTTGCAGTTAGTTGAGCCCACTGCAATAATCCAGAGCATTCAAATCCCTTTGACAGCTGAGTTGCTCTCTAAACTTTTGCAAGTAGGAAGATGGAAGCCTCTTGCTTGTGACATTTGTAAGATTTTTGCCATGTTGGCAGTAGCCTAGATAGGCATTCTCTGCATTTCTATTGTAGTTAAGATAGTGACTTTTCCTGGCAAATCAGCTTTTCCCAGCATGGAGTACATGTTTTGAGTGTGTTTCAAGTGAGTTGAGCCTGCAAGAACCTAGGTACACATTGTAATGGAGAACCTGGAAGTGTCTTGTTTGTGATATTTGTAACATTCGTAGTTAGGTATGCATAACAGCATAGTTAGGTATGCCCTGGATTTCCAATGTAGTGAAGAGAGGGACTTTTCATACTATATAAGTCTTTTCCATATCAGAGAACACATTTTGAGTGATTTGCAAGAGAGTTGAGCCCACTGCAATAATCTAGGGCACAGCTGTGCCACACTCCAACCACAGGGAGTCCAGGTCAAAATATAGGCAAGAGTTGCTTTCCTGTGGAAACTTCTATTGGGCCTGATGTTATTGCATTATGTGGCATACATTTTGCAAGTAGGAAGCTAGAAACCTCTTGTTTGTGACATTTGTAACATTTTTGCCATGTGCATAGCAGTCTAGCCAGATATGCCCTGCATTTCCACAGTAGTTAAGAGAGTGACTTTTCTTGGCCAATCAGCCTTTTACAACATTAGGAACAACTTTTGAGTGTATTGGAAGAAAATCGAGCCCACTCTAAGAATGTGCTACACTCAGAACATTTGGCAACTGAGCCGCTCTCTAACCATATTTATTTGTGAAGGCCATAAGAAAAATGGCAAGGGTTGCTTTCCTGTGGAAACTACCCATGGGCCTGGTATTCTTTCACTGAGAGGCATACATTTGAAAGTAGAAGCTGGAAGCATCTTTTTTTTTTTTTTGTGACAATTGTAATCTTGCAGCTATTTGGGTAGCAGCCTACCTAGGTATGCCCTGCATTTCCAGTGTAGAGAAGAGAATGACATTTCAAACCAAATTAGGATTTTCCAGCATGGGGAACACATTTTGAGTGTTTTGCAAGCTAGTTCAGCCCCCCTCAAGAATCTAGTGTACACAGAATTTTTGGCAGCTATGTTGATCCCTAACCATATTTATATGTGAGAGGCCTAGGTGGAATATAGGCAAGGGTTGCTTTCTGGTCAAAACCAGTTTGGGGCCTGATGTTCTTACAGTGACTGACATATACTTTGCCATAGGAAGGTGTAAGCATCTTTTAAGTGACATTTAAAAAATTTCATCATGCAGTTAGAGCATCCCAGCAAGGTAGGCCTTGCATTTCCACTGTAGTGAAGAGAGAGACTTTTCATACCAAATCCATCTTTTTCCAGCATGGAGAACACATTTTAAGGTTTTGCAAGCTAGTTGAGCCCACTGAAATAATCTAGTGCACACAGAAAACTTGTCAGATGAGCTGATCTCTAACCATAATTGTACATGAGAGTCCTAGCTGGAAAAGAGCCAAGGGTTGCTTTTCTCTGGAAAACACTACTGGACCTGATGTTCTTTCAGTGACTGTCATACACTTTGCAATTAGAAAGCTGGAAAACTCTTGTTTGTGACATTTGTAAAATTTTTGCTGTTCAGGCAGTGGCCTAGATAGACATGCCCTGCATTTCCACTGTAGTTAAGAGAGTGACTTTTGCTGACAAAGAAAATAAATTTCCAGAATGGATAACACATTTGGAGTATATTGCAAGTGAGTTGAGCCCACTGCAAAAAACTAGCACACACAGATTTTGGCAGCTGAGCTGCTCTTTAGCCCTAATTATACATGAGAGGCCTAGGTGGAAAAAGGCAAGGGTTTCTTTCCTGTGCAAACCACTGGTGGGCCTGATGTTCTTGAAGAGACTGGCATACACTTTGCAAGTAGGAAGCTGGAAGCATCTCTTTTGTGACATTTGTAAAATTTTTGCCATGAGGGTAGAAGCCTAGCTCTGCATTTCCACTGTAGTGAAGAAAACAAATCTTCATACAAAATCAGTCTTCATCATCCTGGAAAGAACATTTTGAATGTATTGCAAGCTAGTTGAGCCAATTTCAAGAATCTAGTGCATACAGAACATTTGGAAGATAAGCTACTCTCTAAGGATTGGTATACATGAGAGGACTAGGGGGGAAATAGCCAAGGGTTGCTTTCTTGTGGAAACCACCATTGGGCCTAGTGTCCTTTCAATTAAAGACATACACTTTGGAAGTAGGAAACTGGAAGTATCTTCTTTATGACATTTTTAAGATTGCTGCTCTGTGTGTAACAGCCACCCTAAGTATGTCTTGCATTTCCACTGTAGAGAAGATAGTGACTTTTCATACCAAATCAGGATTTTCCAGCATGGATAACATGTTTTCCTGTTGAAAACACTATTGGGCCTGATGCTCTTGCAATGACAGGCATACACTTTGCAAGTAGGAAAATGGAAACCTCTTGTTTGTGACATTTGAAATTTTTTCCATGTGACTTTTCATAACAAATCAGTCTTTTCCAGCATGAAGAATATGTTTTGAGTGTGTTGCAAACTAGCTGAGCCAACTTAAACAATCTAGTGCACACAGAGCATTTGACAGCTGAGCCATTCTGCAACCATAATTATAGGTCAGAGGACTAGGTTTAAAAAAGGCAAAGGTTCCTTTCCTGTGGAAACCATAACTGTGTTTGGTGTTCATTCAGTGACTGGCATGCACTTTGCCAGCAGGAAGCTGAAGTGTCTTGTTTGTGATATGTGTAGCTTTGCTGCCATGTGAGTAGAGGACTATTTAGGTAGTAATGATTGTGACTTTTCAACCAAATCAGCCTTTTACAGCATGGAAAACACCTTTTAAGTGTTTTGCAAGCTAATTGAGCCTCTTCCAAGTATCTAGTGCACACAGAGCATTTGGGAGCTGAGTTGCTCCCTAAGCATAGTTATATATGAGAGGCCTAGGTGGAATATAGGTAAGGTTTGCTTTCCAGTTCAAACCATTATTGGGCCTGATATTCCTGAAATGACTGGCATACATTTTGCAAGTAGGAGGCTGGAAACCTCTTGTTTCTGACACTTCTAAAATTTTTCCCATTCAGTAGCAGCCTAGCTAGGTATGCCCTGCATTTCTGCTGTAGTGAAGAAAGTGACTTTTCATACAAAATCAGTCTTTTAGAGCATGGAGAACAAGTTTTGAATGTTTTGTAAGCTAGTTGAGCCCTCTGAAATAAACTAGCATATACAGAGCATTTGGCAGCTGAGAAAATCTTTATCCCTATTTATGCATAAGAGACCTAGGTGGTAAATAGCCAAGGCTTGCTTTCCCATGGAAACCACCATCAGGATCTTTCAGTGAAAAGCATACACTTTAGAAGTAGGAACCTGGAAGCTTCTGGTTTCTGACATTTGTAAGATTGCTGCTATGCTGGTAGCAGCCTACTGATGTAGTCCCTGCATTTCTACTGCAGTAAAGGCAGCAAACTTTCATACCAAGTAAGGCCTTTGCAGCATGGAGAACACATTTTGAGTATGTTGCAATGAGTTGAGCCCACTGTGAGAATCTAGCACACACAATGCATTTCAGAGCTGAGCTTGTCTCTAACCATATTTATAAATGAGAGGACTAGGCAAGGGTTGCTTTCTTATGGAAACCACTATTGGGGCTGATGTCCTTTCAGTGACTGGCATACACATTGAAGTAGGAAGTTGGAAGCCTCCTGTTTGTGACATTTGTAAAATATTTGCCATGTAGTCAGCACCCTAGCTAGGTATGCTTTCCTTTCCCCTGTAGTGAAGAGAGGGACTTTTCATACCAAATCAGCATTTCCCAGCATGTAGAACATGTTTTGAGTGTGTTGCAAACAAGTTGATCCCAGCTGAGCCACTCTCTAACCATAGATATATACAGGAGGTCTAGATGGAATATTGGAAAAGGTTGCTTTCTTTTGGAAACCACTATTGAGCTTGATGTTTTTAAATTGACTGGCATATACTTTGCATGTAGGAAACTGGAAACCTATCCTTTGTGAAATTTTTAAGACTTTATCTCTGTGGGCAGCAGCCTAGCTTGGTATGCCCTGCATTTCCACTGTAGTTAATAGAGAAATTTTCATACCAAATCAGCCTTTTCCAGCATGGAAAAAAAGTTTTGAGTGTGTTGGAATTGAGTTGACTTCACTGCAATAATCTACTGCACACAGATTATTTGCCAGCTGAGCCACTCTGTAAAAGTTTTTATATATGTGTACCTAGTTGGAAAATAGGGTTGCTTGCATGTGGAAACCACCACTAAGCCTGGTGTTTTTTCAGTGACATGCATACATTTTGCAAGGAGGAAGATGTAAGCCTCTTGTTTGTGACATTTTTAAGATTTTTGCCATATGGGCAGCAGCTTACCTAGGTATGCCCTGCATTTTCACTGTAGTGAAGAGAACAAATTTTCATACCAAATCAGGCTTTTCCACCATGGAAAACATCTTTTGAGTGTTTTGCAAGATATATGAGCCAACTCCAAGAATCTAGGACAACAGAGCATTTGGAAGCTGAACCATTCTCTAACCATATTTTTACATGAGAGGCCCATGTAGACTATAGGAAAGGGTTGTTTCCTGTGGAAACCACTATTGGGCCTGATGTTCTTTTAGTGACTGGCAAATACTTTGCAAATAGGAAGCTCCTTTTTATGACATTTGTAAAATTTTGCCATGAGGATAGCAGCCTAGCTAGGTAGGCCCTTCATCTTCACTGTAGTGAAGAGAGTGACTTTTCCTAATGAAGAAGTCTTTTGCAGCATGGAGTACATATATTGTGTGTGTTGCAAGTAACTTGAGCCCACTTCAAGAACCAGTGCACTGAAAGCATTGCCAAATGCTGAGCTGCTCTCTAACTCACATTACACAAAGGAGGCCCAAGAAAAAAAAAAAGAGCAAAGGTTGCTTTCCTGTGGAAACCACTTGTTTTTTCAGTCTCTGGTATACACTTTGCAAGGAAGAAGCTGGAAGCATCTTGTTTGTGACATTTCTAACATTTCTGCCCTGTGAGTAGCAGCATAGTTAGATATGCCCTGCATTTCCACTGTGGTGATAAGGGTGACTTTTCATACCAAATCAGCCTTGTCCAGCATGCAGGACAGGTTTTTGGAATTTTGTTATTGAGTTGAGCCCACTGCAAGAATCTAGCACACATATTTTTGGCAGTTGAGCTGCTCTCTAATGATAGTTATACATGAGAGGCCTCAGTGGAATAGAGCCAAGTGTTGCTTTTGTACAGAAACCATTATTGCACCTGCAATGACTGGAATGCACTTTGCAAGTAGGAAGCTGGACACCTCTTGTTTTGACAGTTGTAAATTTTTTGCCATGCTGACATCAGTCTAGCTTGTATGTCCTCCATTTCCACTGTAGTGAAGAGAGTGACTTTTCATACTGTTTCAGAAACTGCAGAAACTGTGTCAGTGGAAAGGAGAAAAATGGGACTCAGAGATGCCAAAAAGAAAGGTTTATTCAGCACCAGTGTGGGCCCACAGGAGTCACCTCCAGAGTCTGAGCCCCAGGTCTTTGTTCTCAGCAATATTTATACAGGGTCTTTTTATGTCCCATGTAAGCAGCTTCTACCTCCCCATTCCCCAAGCATAGAGTATTCCTGCCTAAGAAACTGAGAAAGCAAGGTTACAGAAGCAAAACTGATAAGCAATGCTTAGAGCAACTTTGGCATGGCTGCTGGCTTGGACATAGGGCATGTAGTTACAACCTAATTACAAGAAGAATGGTATGAGGCAAGCAGAACTGAAAAGGCATACAGTTTCCTTATCAGACAAGGGGGTTTATGTCTCTTAGTTAAACATCCCACTTCATTCCCTAATCTTGTTGTTCAGGGTGCATCTGCACCCATCAGAGATCATCATCAGTCATTACCCATTGGTAACACTTGATGAGTAGCAAGTGGGTGGATGTTTTTCTTTCAACCATGGTTTCTATAAAATCTTTTATAATATTCATCAGAATAGGTATAAGACAAGGAATAACTAGGCACCCCACAAGTATGACCATAATTATTGTGACCATTGTCTTAATTCCTCCCATCCAAGAGAACCATCCATTGAAAAGACTATATGTGTTCCATCCCTTCCAAGTATGTACAGGCACATGGGCAATTTTAGTCAGGTGATCAGCAATTTTTTCTATATCACCTTTCCTGTGTCATCTATTTGTAGAAAACAATTACTCAAGTTAAACTTTCCACAAACCCCTTCCTCAGAAGTAAGTAAATAATCCAAAACCAAGCAGTTTTGGTAGATGGCATTACACATTTTAGTTTGTTGCTGGGCTAATATAGTCAGGGCCCTTGCTGTATAATTTGTTATAAGCTCCAATACCACCTATAGTCTGATGATGTAGTTCAGCATATAGATAGGGGTGTGACATCCCCAAGAGCTATCCTCTGCCCTAGTAGCTGGCCCATAATATTGAATTGTCCATTCTGGGGGCCACTCATCATCTTTCCAGTCTCCAATCTGGAGAGCCCTCCAATCTCTCTGGGTGCCCTGTACCCTATATATAGGAACTCCCAGTTGCTCCCTTAGTGACAGTGGGAGCAGGAAGAAGGATGGTCTGATTAGTTCTCAGTATGCATGCCCCAGCCCATTTTGGGGGGGAGTACAGAATATGCAATTTTCCCACAAATCCAATATAATCCCTTTGGTGCTTGCCATTGGATATCAGCACTGATATCATCCCATGCCTGTCAGAGGTTTAGACTTGGGCTCTTAAGAGGTTGGAGAATGCCCACCATTGAGTCTTTTGGGTAGTCAGGTTATGAAACCTTAGGCCTAAACATGTTAGGCTCCCAACTGAGACATTGAACCATCCTCCCAGCCTCACAAGTCAGTTTTCCCCTATAATGGCACTTTTGAGGATCCATACTCTATTGGTGAATTGGGGGTATATAGACTCATTATGAGGTTCTAATGGGTTAAGTTCCCTAGCTTACAAAGGCCAATGATCTCCTGCATTCATTCCTCTGCATACATAACAAGAGGAGATCTTGAGGGTTTGTGCAATAGTTTCTGCCAGAGCCAAAAACAAGTTCTTAGTTGTGGCTAGAATGGGAGGTGGGGTGTTTTTAATGTCCTGATAAAAGGAGTGGAAGACCCTGTGAGAGGCAACTTGAAGCATATGTGTGACCTTCAGGAAATGTAACAGAGCTCCAGGGTCAAGGTCTTTTCCATTAATGCATGTGCCAATTATGAAACCCTCCTGATCTGACAGGTCACTTGAATGCACAGGTCACATGATGAAATGGATCTTGGCAGGGCCAAGGGGGACCAGATTAATAAAAACAAGCAGCAAACATACATGTTTGATATAAGATAACAGTATATGACAGTAAGAAAATCTCTTGTGGAAGATAAGGCAGTTTATTTTACCAGGCAGCCGATTCCTCAAGCTTCAGCTATGTATTGACTGAACAGCTTCTGTTGTCATCAGAGCAGGGCTTTGAGATCACTGTCTCTTCCTCTTTATTGTCAGGCATAGAGGTCTCTCCATTTCAAGGGCAGTTTTTTGTTTCCCTCAGTCATCAGCTGGGCCAGCTAGTTTAACTCTGGAATGATGGGTCCAAGCATCTCTTCCTGTTACTTTGAGAGCAGAGGGGGTGGTTAGAATTATAGTATAGGGGCCCTTCCATACCAGCCTTAAAGGCTCTTTTTTCCAGTCCTTTATCCACACTTGGTCCCCTGGCTTGTGGGGTGTACTGTTATGCCTAAAGACACAGTTATTCTATCTGTGGCCCATTTATGTATTTGCAAGATAGTGAGCCCCAGTCCCTGTAATTGTTTATGTAATTCCAAATCTCCAACTCCCTGGTGCTTCCTCTCACATTAATCAGCAGAGGCAGCCTCCCACATAAGATTTCAAATGGCAAAAATCATATTCCCACTTGGCGTGAGCATCTCACTTTTAGGAAGGATACTGGCAACATGTCTACTGAGGGCAAGCCAGTCTCCTGACATAACTTTGCCAGTGTCTGTTTAAGGGTCTGGTTCATGTGTTCTACTGTCCATGAACTTTGAGGGCTTATCAAGCTGAATGTAATTTCCACTGGATCCATAAGTCTTTTTCCACCTTCTGCACTGTCTCAGCCACAAATCCTGGTCCACTGTCTGATCCGATGGTCACAGTCATTACATATCTGGGAATGATGTCTCTAAGGAGTGCCTTGGTTACTTCCCTTGCCTTTTCAGTTCAGGTTGGGAAGGCTTCTATCAATCCTGAAAAGGTGCAGATAAAAAACAGCAGGTATTTGTACCTCATGCTTGGGGTGACTTCAGTGAATTCCACTTCCATATCCTCAAATGGGGACAGTCTACAGTGTTGCATCCTAGCTGGTCTGCTAGGCCCCTGGTGAGCATTATGCTGAAAGCAGGTTATGCACCATTGGGAGACAGAGGGGCAGAGTGTTGGAAGATGTGCAATGAGATAATACTGGCCCAGTAAGGTCTCTAAGGCAGTTTTTCCCATGTGGGTTTACTCGTGCTGCTGGTGGAGTAGTTTATAGGCCAGCTGTTCTGGAACATAAACCCAGTGGTCCTGTGTAAGCCAATATCCCATCTTAGTTTTTGTTCCTCCTTCCTCCCTTATCCATTTCTCTTTCTCTGGAGAATATTTGGGGACAGCTGGCACTTCTGGTGCCAGCAAGACCTTAAGTTTGTCTGGTAGTTTCCCCTGGGCTGCTTGTCTGACACCAGCATCAGTGCTGTGGTTTTCTTTTGTCACCAGGTCGCCTCCCTTTTGGTGGCTTTTACAATGGATAACTTCCACTTCTTTAGGCTCCCACATTGCCTCTAGGATCTTTAAGATTTTAGCCTAGTTTGTAAGAGAGGCTCTTCCTTCAGCAGTCAGGAGTCATCTTTCCTTACTTATGGCTCCACGGACATGTCAAGTTCCAAAGACATACCATGAATTGGTATAGATATTAACTAAGTGGTCTTGGCTGAGCTCCTGCCCACTGATTAAGGACCTCAATTCTGCTCTTTGTGCTGAACATCCTTGAGGAAGCACCTCTGCTTCCATTACTTCTAAGTCAGATATAACAGCATGTCTTGCCATCCTTTTTCCATCCTCAATAAAGCTGCTGCCATCAATATATAAAACCAGGTCAGGATTTTGGAGTGGTTTATCAGTCAAGTTAGGCCTGCTGGAAAACACCTCATCTAGTACCTCTAAGCAGTTATGGTCTGGGGGCCCCAATACATCTGGCAGAAAAGTGGCCAGGTTCAGGGTTCTTACAACTTCCAGCTTTACCTGCAGATTTTCACATAGTAACCCTTGATACTGAGTCATTCATGCATGCATGAGCCAATGGTGGCCCCTAGTGCCCATCAGGGTTACAACTGAATCTAGGACTTTAACATTGAGGTTTTGTCCCAGAGTCAACTTGTCAGCCTCTCTTACTAACAAGGTGGTAGTGCCAGAGTTCAAAGGCAAGGAGGTCATCCAGCTGCAACTGAGTTAATTTGTCTAGACAGATACACTGCCAGCCTCTACCAAGGCCTGAACTCTTAGGTTAGGACTTCAAAAGCCATCCCATTTTTCTCATGAACAAAAAGATTAAATTTTCTTGTTACATAAGGAAATCCTAAAGCTGGAGTCTCAGTGAGTTTGGTTTTGACTGCCTGAAATACTTTCTCCTGGCCTGGTCCCCATTCAAAGGGAGCCTTTTCTTCCCATTTTAGAGCCTCATACAGAGGCCTGGCCAAGTCTGAAAACCTGGGGATCCCTATCTGGCAGAATCCTGATGCCCTTAGGTACTCACATACCTTCTGACAGATGATAGGAACAGGAATGGCAAAAACTGCCTGTTTTTTCTCAGTTCCCAACATTCATTGGCCCTGCATGATGTTAAAGCCCAGATAGCTGACCATTTCTTACAGATTTGTGCCTTTCTCTTTGATACTTGATACCCTGATCCATTAGTAGGGAGACCAGAACTCTTGTTCCCTCTAGGCACCAAGACTGCATGGTGCTAGCTAGTAAGAGGTCATCAATGTACTGCAGCAAAACACAGTCCAGTTTGTGTCCAGGAAATTCAGCCAGGTCAGTGGCTATGACACAACTGAAAAGAGTGGGAGAGTTTTTAAATCCTTGTGGGAGACTCTTCCAGGAGAGCTGCTCCTTTTCCCCTGTATATGGGTTTTTCCATTCAAAGGCAAACAAGTTCTTCTGCCACTCAGAGGCAGAAGAAGGTGTCTTTTAAGTCCAGGCAAGTAAACCACTCTGTGGTGGAAGGGATAAGCCCCAACAGAGTATACATGTTAGGTACTGATTGGTACAATGTAACTGTTGCTTCATTTATGGCTCTCAAGTCCTGAACAAGGTGGTAGTCTCATGGTCCCAGTTTCCTTATTGGAAGTAAGGGGGTATTCCATGGTGACTGACACTTTATCAACAGTCTGTGCTGCAGTAACCTATACCAGTGAGCCTTGATTCCCAGCCAAGCTTCTCTGGGAGTCAAGTACTGCCACAGCTTTACTAGTTGAGCTCCAGGATTCAGATCAATCAAGATAGGAGTATGGCATTTTGCCAGTCCTGGAGGGTTCCCTTTGGCCCAAACCAATGGGTATTCAGTCTCTAGTTCTGGGGGAATGTTCCCCATTCCTGAAGGGGAAGAGTACTGGTGCCATTCTTCTTCCCTTCTTACAGCCAGAGTCATGATTAAAGGAGGGGGCATTCTGTTAATTTGAGTTGGGCTTATCCATCAGTGGAAAAGGAAATTTGTGCCCCCATTTTAGACAGCAGGTCTTTTCCATCAAGGGGACTGGGCAGTCAGGCAGTTAAAGAAATTCATGGACTTGGAGAATAGACTTGTGGTTGCCAAGGGGGGAGGGGGGAGTGGTATGGATGGGGAGCTCGGGGTTAATAGATGCAAACTATTGCCTTTGGAATGGATTGACAATGAGATCCTGCTGTGTAGCACTGGGAACTGTGTCTAGTCACTTATGATGGAGAATGGTAATGTAAGATAATAGAATGTGTACATGTATGTGTAACTGGGTTACCATGCTGTACAGTAGAAAAAAAATGTATTGGGGAAATAACAATTAAAAATTGTACACTTAAAAAAAAAAGAGAAATACATGTATTACCTCATGGCCTTCTAATCTGCACCACCAGGGACCAAAGAAGGGCCTGTGGGTTTGGTTGCCTGTGGCCCAAATGATGGTGGTTTCTCTCCCCAAGAGGGGAGCTACAGGTTGTATAACCACTGAATGTTCAGCACATATATCTACCATAAAGTCTATGGGGCCGCTCCCTACTTGAATTTTGACTATAGACTCTTGGGGGCCCAGTTAGAAAGAGACAGGTCCTCCCTAATCAGACTCAGCTAGGCTGATCAGATTTGCGCTGGATGGATCAGATTGGTAGTGGCTAGGTAGGGGTGCCACCTTAGTCCTTTTCTCAGGATGGTTGGGGCACTCATTTATCCAGTGTTCCTTCTCTTTGCAGTAAGCACATTGATCATGTCTCAGGAACCACCTTTTCCCTGGCCTCTGGCAACACGCCTTAGGGGGTGGCCCAACTGGGGGTACCAGTTTTGACAGAGCTGCTGCCAGAAGTGCCACCTTTTGTTTCATTCTCTTTTCTGCATCACAGCAGGCCACCTGGTCACAGTTAGCAAAAAACTCATTGGCTATTTCCAACAATTAAGTGGCATATTTTCCTGCAAATCCTTCTAATTTCTGTAGCTTTTCAGGGATATCTGATTGGACTTGTCCCACAAAGGCAGCATTTATCATCCATTGGTTTCTGGGGACCTTGAGATCAAAAGAGGTATATACCTGAAAAGCCTCACACAGTCTCTAATAGAAGTTAGCCAGGCATTCATCCAGCTTTTGTAGTATCTCAGTATCTTAGCCAAGTTAGCAGGCCTTTTAGCCCCAGTCTTTTCCCCCTGTAGAAAGACCGGTTGGTATCTCTCTAAGTTATGTCTTCCCTCTTCAGTGTTATAGTCCCAATGGGGCTCTTCCTCTGGGAAGGCTTCCTTTACCCATTTTGCCATGTCTAGTTTATCCCCTGGGGCACTGTCCTGAAGCCATTTCTTGGCTTCTGTTACAATTCATTGGCTGTCTTCAGTGTTAAACAGAGTAAGAAGGAGTTGCCAACAGTCTAACCAGGTGGGGCGGTGTGTCTGGAAAATGGATTCTAAGAGGTCAATCAGTGCATGAGGCTTTTTAGAATATGAGGGATTATGATGCTTCCAGTTGAGGAGATTTGTCATGGAATAGGGCTGGTAATAAAAAACTAGTCCTCCCTATTGTATGGTCCCATTAGGGGTGATATGCTGTGGTCCCTGTCTCTCCCATAAGGGCATTTGCAATGCTGGAGTGGCTGCTCCCTGGGCTGACCAGAGATGCTTGCTCATTGTTTCCAGTGAATCTCCCTGTGGGGGCGATATTGCCTTGGGAACTTTATTTATTTATTTATTTATTTATTTTTTGCCTTTTTGCTATTTTTTTGGGCCACTCCCGTGGCATATGGAGGTTCCCAGGCTAGGGGTTGAATCGGAGCTGTAGCCCCCGGCCTACGCCAGAGCCACAGCAATGCAGGATCCGATCCGGGTCTGCAACCTACACCACAGATCACGGCAATGCTGGATCGTTAACCCACTGAGCAAGGGCAGGGACCGAACCCGCCACCTCATGGTTCCTAGTCGGATTCGTTAACCACTGCACCACGACGGGAACTCTGCCTTGGGAACTTTAGGAACAGCAGGAGGAGGAGAAACAGAAGGCAGTAGGCTATCTGGCAGCTTGGGACCTTTGGCCCCCAAAGTTGTGGCCAGCAGCACATAGGGAGTTGGCACAGGGGGTGATTCCTCAGTTTCCCCTTGAAAAATACGTGGCTCCTTTTCTCAAGACAAGGTTTTCTTCTTGGACCAAGCTACTGGTACCTTACACTGTCCCTGGCCTGTGACACAGAACCAAACTCATGGGGACCTCAACTGGGCAACTTCTAACCATTGGTCAATGATGGAAATTGGTCTGGGTGTCCAGGGTCTCCTGTTATAACATTATATACTGCTCAAAACATGAGCACATCTAAGGTCCCTTCTGAGGGCCATCCAAATATGAAGGAGGGCCATTCTAGGGTACAAAGGGTACACAGTTTTCCAGAACTCAGTTTAACACCATAATCTCCAGAAAATCCTTTCTTAAAATTATTTTTTTTTAATTTTATTTATTTTTATTTTCAATGATTTTTATTTTTTCCATTATAGTTGGTTTACAGTGTTCTATCAATTGCGGCTTTAAAAAAATAATATAGGCAGACTATTGCCTTTGGAATGGATTAGCAATGAATTCCTGCTGTATAGCACTAGAAACTATGTCCTTTTTAAAAATTCTTAACCATATATTCTAAGACAATGGGCTTTGAAGCTGATTTACCCATTATGTTAAGTTCCAAACTGTGATGGTGATGCAAGACAAACAGCGAGGACAAGGCCTCAGGGAACAGTTGCTTCATCTACCTGACTGCTCCCCTGGAGGAGGTATTTCAGGTGCCTCCAGAACTGCAGGTTAGGACTCACTCTGGCTCCATAGTCCTAAGACAGTGCAGCACATGTTCTTGTTCTCTCTAATCACTCACATGCACACATCAGAATTGACAAGCCACCTGATCCCAAGGGAAAAAATCCTGACCTGAGTGACCCTCTGGTCACTGGGGGGGGGGGGTGATAAGTCTCTCCTGCCATATGTGGGTCCTGACTCAGGCAGATTAACCTGGGGCACTCACCAATCCAACATCCTGTCCAGGAACCTGTTTCTGCTCTCCTTCTGAGTCCATTTGGGAAGCAGTGTGAGCCTGGATCTGGCAAAATGGCTGGCCATGCACTATCCAACAGTAACTGGGCCAGTGACAATGGCCTCCCCTTGTTCCCCAACAATGGTGGCATAAGGCCCCAGCTCTGTGGTCTGCTTCCAGGCCAATGCTCCAGAAAATGTTTCA
Organism: Phacochoerus africanus; assembly: GCF_016906955.1. NCBI lineage: Eukaryota > Metazoa > Chordata > Mammalia > Artiodactyla > Suidae > Phacochoerus > Phacochoerus africanus. The sequence goes on from NC_062560.1 coordinate 53,707,095, forward strand.
GAAACTGCAGAAACCATGGCAGGAGAAGGAGACAAGTGACACTTGGAGATGCAAAAAAGCAAGGTTTATTCAGCACCAGTGCAGGCTCAGAGGAGTCAATTCCAGAGTCTGAGCACCAGGTATTTGTTCTCAGCAAATTTTATACAACACAGGGTCTTGTTTTTTCCCATGTAAGCAGCCCCAGACCTCCCCTTTCCCCAAGCAGAGAGTGTTCCTGCCTAAGAAACTGAGCAAACAAGGTTACAGAAGCAAAACTGATAAGCAATGCTTGGAACATGATTAGCAGGGCTAATCATGGTTTGGACATAGGGCACATAGTTGCTACATAAGTACAAGAAGGATGGTATGAGGTGAGCAGAACTGAAAATGCACACACCTGCCTTTTCAGCAGGGGGGGGGTTGTCCCTTAGTTAAAACTCTTAATTCACCATTCTCTAACTGTAATTTTACATGAGAGGCCTAGATGAAATATAAGATTTGCTTTCCTTTTGAAAACACAGGGCCTTATATTCTCTAAGTGACTGGCTTATGCTTTTCAGGTAGGTAGCTGGAAGCCTCTTGTTTGTGCCATTTGTAAGATACTTGCCATGCTGTTAGCAGCCTAGCTGGGTATGCCCTGCATATTCACTGTAGTGAAGAAAGTGACTTTTCATACCAAATCCATCTTTTCCAGCATTGAGAAGAAGTCTTGTGTGCATTGCAAACTAGTTGAGCCAAATTCAAAATTCAGTGGGCACAGAACTTTTTGCATTGCATCCTATTTCTAACCATATTTATACCTGAGTTGCCTAGGTGGAAAATAGGCAAATGTTGCTTTCCTGTGGAAACCACCATTGAAATTTTCTTTAAATGAAAAGCATATGGTTTGGAAGTAGGAAGATGGAAGTGCCTTGTTAGACTTGTAAGTTTTGTGCTATGTAGATAGAAGCCTATGTAGGTATACCCTGCATTTCCATGGTAGGGAAGAGTGTGACTTTTCATACCAAACCAGGTTTTTCCAGCATGGAGAACATGTTGTGAGTGTTCTTCAATCTAGTTGAGCACACTGCAAGAATCTAGCAGACACAGAGTTTTGACAGCTGCACTGATCTCTAACCCTATTTATATGAGAGGCCTAGCTGGAAGAATGGCAAGGGTTGCTTTCCTGTGGAAACCACAATTTTGCCTGGTGTTCTTTTAGTGGCTGGCACACACATTGCAAGGAAGAAGCTGGGAGTGTCTCTTTTATGATATTTGTAACATTTCTGCAATGCTGATAGAGGACTAGTTAGATATGCCCTGCATTTCCCCTATAGTGAAGATTGCAACTTTTCACAGAAAAATCAGTCTTTTCTAACAGAGATAATACTTTTGAAAGGTTTGGAAAGCTATATGAGACAGCCAAGAATCTAGTGCACACAGAGAAATTGGCAACTGAGCCACTTTCTAGCCATAGTTATACATGAGAGGCCCAGATGGAATATAGGAAAAGGTTGCTTTTTTATGGAAACCACTATTGGGCCTGATGATCTTGCAGTGACTGACATAACTTTGCAAATAGGAAGATGGAAACCCCTTGTTTGTGACACTTGTAAAATTTGTGGCATGTGGATATTTTCCCAGTAAGGTAAGCCCTGAATCTCTACTATGGTGAAGAGAGTGATTTTTCATACCAAATCCATTTTTTTCCAGCACTGGAGACACATTTTGAGTGTCTTGCAAGCTAGTTGAGCCAACTATAAGAATATAGTACACACAGAACATTTGGCAGCTCTGCTGTTCTCTATCAATAGTTATGTATGAGAGGCCAAGGGAGGAAATAGATAAAGGGTTTCTTTCTTATGGAAAAATTATTGGGCCTTATGTTCTTTCAGTGACAAGCATTCACTTTGCAAGTAGGAAGCTGGAAGTCTCTTGTTTGTGACATTTGTACGATTGCTGTATGTGGGTAGAAGCCTACCTAGATATGCCTTGCATTTCCACTGTAGAGAAGAGAACAATTTCTTACACCAAATCAGCATTTTACAGCACAGAAAACACCTTTTGAGTATGTTGCAAACTTGTTGAGCCAAACCCAAGAATCTAGCACACAAAGAGCATTTGGCCTCTGAACCACTCTCTAACAATATTTATATGTGAGAAAAAAGGCAATGGTTGCTTTCCCATGGACACCACTATTAAGTCTGATGTTCTTTCAGTGATTGGCATGTGCTTTGAAATTAGGATGCTGGAAGCCTCTTGTTTGTGACATTTGTAACATGTTTGCCATTCAGGCAGCAGCTTAGCTAGTTATACCTTGCATTTTCATTTTAGTGAGGAGAGAAACTTTTCCTGACAAATCAGCATTTTCCAGCATGGAAAATACATTTTGAGTGTGTTGCAAATGGGTTGAGCCCACTGCAAGAATCTAGTACATACAGAGAATTTGACAGCTGAGCCACTCTCTAAAGATTATATGTGAGAGACCTTGGTGGAAAAAAGGCAAAGTTTGCTTTCCTATGGAAATCACCATTATGACTGGTGATCTTTCATTGACTGGCATTCACTTTGTGAGTTGGAAGCAGGAAGAGTCTTGTTTCTGACATTTGTAATATTGTTGCCATGTGGGTAGTAGATTAGTTAGTTACTTATGACTTGCATTTCCACTGTAGTGAAGAGTGCAACTTTTCTTACCAATTCAGCCTTTTACAACATGGAGGACACATTATGAGTGTTCTGCAATCTAGTTGAGCCAACTCCAAGAATCTAGTGTTCAAAGAGCACTTAGCAGCTGGGCTAGTCTCTGACCATAGTTATGCAAGAGAGGCCTAGGTGGAATATAGGCAAGGGTTGCTTTCTTGTGGAAGTCACCATTATGCCAGGTGGTCTTTTAGTGACTGGCATACACTTTTCAAAAAGCTAGAAGCCTCTTGTTTGTGATATTTGTAAAATTATTGCCATGTGAATAGCAGCATATCTACATGGGCCATACACTTCCACTGTATTTAATAGAGCAACTTTTCATGCAAAAACATACTTTCCCAACATGTATAACACATTTTGAGTGTTTTGCAAGCTAGATGAGCAAACTCCAAGAATCTAGTGCACTTAGAGCCTTTGGTAGCTAAGCCATTCTCAAACTGTATTAATACATGAGAGACCTAGGATGAAAAAAGGCATGGGTTGATTTTATTTGAAAGCACCATTGGGCCTGATATCCTTTCAGGGACTGGTATATATATTGCAAGTAGGATAGTAGAAGTGTCTTTTTTTGTGACAATTGTAAGATTGTGGCAATGTGAGCAACAGCTTATCCAGTTATGCCTTAAAATTACACCATAGTGAAGAGAGTGACTTTTCATACAAAATAAGCATTTTCCAGCATGGAAAAAAACATTTTGAGTATATGCAAGCTAGGTGAACCTAGATGAACAAACCCCAAGAATCTAGCACACAAAGAGCATTTGGCAGTTGAGCCAATCTCTGATATATTTATACGTGAGAGGCCTAGGTGGCATATAGACAAGTGCTGCTTTACTGTGGAAAGCACTACGTGGCCTGATGTTCTTTGAGTGACTGGCATACACATTGAAAGTAGGAAGATGGAAGCCCCTTTCTAGTGACATTTGAGAAATTGATGCCATGGTGGTAGCAGCCTAGAAAGGTATGCTCTCCATTTCCACTGTAGAGAAGAGTATGACTTTTCAAATCAGAATTTTCTAGGACAGAGAATATATTTTGAGTGTTCTGCAGGTGGTTTGAGCCCACTTAAGGAATATAACAGGCACAAAACATTTGGCAACTGAGAAGCTCTCAAACAATATTTATTTATTTATATTTCATAACTTTTTTAATTTTCCCACTGTACAGCAAGGGGGTCAGGTTATCCTTACATGTATACATTACAATTACATTTTTCCCCCAGCCTTTCTTCTGTTGCAACATGAGTATCTACACAAAGTTCTCAATGCTATTCAGCAGGATCTCCTAGTAAATCTATTCTAAGTTGTGTCTGATAAGCCCAAGCTCCCGATCCCTCCCATTCTCTCCCCCTCCCATCAGGCAGCCACAAGTCTCTTCTCCAAGGCCATGATTTTCTTTTCTGAGGACATGTTCATTTCTGCTGGATATTAGGTTCCAGTTATAAGTGAGATCATACGGTATTTGTCTTTGTCTTTCTGGCTCATTTCACTCAGGATGAGAGTCTCTAGTTCCATCCATGTTGCTGCAAATGGCATTATGTCATTCTTTTTTATGGCTGAGTAGAATTCCATTGTGTATATATACCACATCCTCCGAATCCAATCCTCTGTCGATGGACATTTGGGTTGTTTCCATGTCCTGGCTATTGTGAATAGTGCTGCAATGAACATGCGGGTGCACGTGTCTCTCTTAAGTTGAGTTTTGTCCAGATAGATGCCCAAGAGTGGGATTGCGGGGTCATATGGAAGTTCTATGTATAGGTTTCTAAGGTATCTCCAAACTGTTCTCCACAGTGGCTGTACCAGTTTACATTCCCACCAACAGTGTAGGAGGGTTCCCTTTTCTCCACACCCCCTCCAGCACTAGTTATTTGTGGATTTATTCATGATGGCCATTCTGACTGGTGTGAGGTGGTATCTCATGGGAGTTTTGATTTGCATTTCTCTTATAATCAGCGAGGTTGAGCATTTTTTCATGTGTTTGTTGGCCATCTGTATATCTTCTTTGGAGAAATGTTTATTCAGGTCTTTGGCCGATTTTTCCATTGATTGATTGGCTTTTTTGCTGTTGGGTTGTATAAGTTGTTTATATATTCTAGAGATTAAGCCCTTGTCGGTTGCATCATTTGAAACTATTTTCTCCCATTCTGTAAGTTGTCTTTTTGTTTCCTTTTGGGTTTCCTTTGCTGTGCAAAAGCTTGTCAGTTTGATGAGGTCCCATGGGTTTATTTTTGCTCTAATTTCTACTGCTTTGGGAGACTGACCTGAGAAAATAGTCATGATGTTGATGTCAGAGGGTGTTTGGCCTATGTTTTCTCCTAGGAGTTTGATGGTGTCCTGTCGTATATTGAAGTCTTTCAGCCATTTGGAGTTTATTGTTGTGCATGGTGTGAGGGTGTGTTCTCGTTTCATTGCTTTGCAGGCAGCTGTCCAGGTTTCCCAGCAGTGCTTGCTGAATAGACTTTCTTCTTCCCATTCTATGTTCTTGCCTCCCTTGTCAAAGATGAATTGACCCTAGGTGTCAGGGTTTATTTCTGGGTTCTCTCTTCTGTTCCGTTGGTCTGTCTGTCTCTTTCTATACCAGTACCACACTGTTTGGATGACTGTGGCTTTGTAGTATTTCTTGAAGTCTGGGAGAGTTATGTCCCCTGCTTGGTTTTTGTTTCTCAGGATTGCTTTGGCGATTCTGGGTCATTTGTGGTTCCATCTAAATGTTTGGATTGTTTGTTCTCGTTCTGTGAAAAATGTCCTGGGTCATTGGATAGGGATTGCATTGAATCTGTAGATTGCTTTGGGTAGCATGGCCATTTTTACAATATTGATTTTCCCAATCCAGGAACATGGAATATCCTTCCATTTCATTACATCTTCTTTGATTTCTTTGCTTAAAGTTTTATAGTTCTCGGCATATAGGTCCTTTACCTCCTTGGTCAGGTGTATTCCAAGGTATTTGATTTTGTGAGGTGCAATTTTAAAAGGTGTCGTATTTTGGTTTTCCTTTTCTAATATTTCATTGCTGGTATACAGAAACGCGACTGACTTCTGAATGTTAATCTTATATCCTGCTACTTTGCTGAACTTATTAATCAGGTCGAGTAGTTTTGGGGTTGAGTCCTTCGGGTTTTCTATGTATAGTATCATGTCATCTGCATACAGTGACAGTTGTATCTCTTCTCTTCCTATATGGATGCCTTTTATTTCTTTTGTTTGCCTAATTGCTGTGGCTAGGCCTTCCAAAACGATGTTGAAGAGCAGTGGTGAGAGTGGGCATCCCTGTCTTGTTGCAGATTGGAGTGAGAAGGCTTTCAGTTTTTCCCCATTGAGGATTATATTTGCTGTGGGTTTCTCATAAATGGCTTTGATTATATTCAGGTATGTTCCCTCTACACTCACTTTGGCGAGGGTCTTGATCATGAATGGATGTTGGACTTTGTCAAATGCTTTCTCTGCGTCTATTGAGATGATCATATGATTTTTCACGTTTCTTTTGTTAATGTGGTGTATGATGCTGATTGATTTGTGTATGTTGAACCATCCTTGTGAACCTGAGATGAACCCACCCTGGCCATGGTGTATAATTTTTTTGCGATGTTGTTGGATTCGGTTGGCTAAGATTTTGTTGAGAATTTTTGCATCTATATTCATCAATGATATTGGGCGATAGTTTTCTTTTTTGGTGGTATCTCTGCCTGGTTTTGGAATGAGGGTGATGGTGGCATCATAGAATGTCTTTGGGAGTATTCCTTCTTCTTCCACCTTTTGGAAGAGTTTAAGGAGGATGGGCACCAGTTCCTCCTTATATGTTTGATAGAATTCGCCTGTGAAGCCATCTGGTCCTGGACTTTTACTTGTAGGGAGTGATTTTATGACCTCTTCAATTTCATTTCTAGTGATCGGTCTGTTCAGTTGGTCTGTTTCTTCTTGATTCAGTTTTGGCAGGCTGTAAGAGTCTAGAAAATTGTCCATTTCTTCCAGATTGTCAAAGTTGTTGCCGTATAGTTGTTCATAGTATTCTCTTATGGTTTTTTGTATTTCTGCTGTATCCGTTGTGATTTCTCCTTTTTCACTTATAATTTTGGTTACTTGGGTTCTTTCTCTCCTCTTTCTAGTGAGTCTGGCCAGGGGTTTGTCACTTTTGTTTACCTTTTCAAAGAACCAGCTCTTGGTTTTATTAGTTTTCTCCACTGTTTTTTGAGTCTCTATTTTATTGATTTCCTCTTTGATCTTTATAATTTCCTTCCTTCTGCTGACTTTAGGTCTTTTTTGTTCTTCTTTTTCTAATTCGCTTCGGTAGAGGGTTGGGATCTTTCTTCTTTTTTGAGCAAGGCCTGTTTCGCTAGGAATTTCCCTCTGAGCACTGCTTTCGCAACATCCCATAGATTTTGAGGCGTTGTGTCTTCATTATCATTTGTTTCAAGGTAGTTTTCAATTTCCTTCTTGATTTCCTCATTGACCCATTGGTTTTTTCGTAGCATGTTGTTTCAGCTCCATGTAGTAGGGTTTTTCTCATTTCTTTTCCCATGGTTGATTTCTAATTTCATGGCATTGTGGTCAGAGAAGATACTTGAGATAATTTCTATGCTCCTAAATTTGTTGAGGTTAGCTTTGTGTCCCAATATGTGGTCGATTCTTGAGAATGTTCCACGAGCATTTGAGAAGAATATGTATTCTGCTTTTTTTGGTTGTAGTGTCCTGAAGATATCAATGAAGTCTAACTTTTCTATTGTTTCCTTTAGGATCTCTGTTGCTTTATTGGTTTTCTGTCTAGAGGATCAGTCCATTGATGTGAGGAGGGTATTATGTTCTCCTCCTATGATTGTATTCTCATCAATATTTCCCTTTAGGTCTGTTAATATTTGTTGTATGTATCTGGGTGCTCCTATATTTGGGGCATATATGTTGACGATAGTAACGTCCTCTCCTTGGATGGATCCCTTAATCATTAAGTAGTGTCCTTCTTTGACTTTCTTTAGGTGTTTTGTTTTAAAGTCTATTTTGTCGGATATGAGCATTGTAACTCCTGCTTTTCTGTCATGTCTTTTGGTGTGAAATATTTTTCCCCACCCTTTCACTTTCAATCTATATGTATTCTTTATCCTAAGGTGAGTTTCTTGTAGGCAGCAGATTGAAGGTTCTTGCCTTTTTATCCACTGAGCCACTCTGTGTCTTTTGATTGGGGCATTCAGTCCATTGACATTTAAGGTGATAATTGATAGATGATTATTTATTGCCATTTTGAACCTCGTGTTCCAGTTGATTCTATGCTTCTCCATTCTTCCTTTCTTTTTTTTTTTTTTTGGTTGGATGGTCTCCTGTTATTATCTGCTTGAGTGTTTTTATTTTTTTTCTTTTTTTGCAAATGAAATATTTGTTTTTGGCTTGTGGTTGCCCTGTTTTTTAAGTATGCTCACCCCTTCCCATAATTGTGTGTCCTGTAAGTGCAAACACTTCATTACTATATTGAAATTAAGAAGAGAAACAAACAAACAAACAAAAAGGGTTATTTACTTCCTAACATCCCTTGCCCACATTTTATGATTTTGATGACTCTTTTATTATTTTTTCTTTTTAATTTTATTTTGTTTGAGGCCTGTTCATGATTAAATCTGCATGCTGGCTTATTTGAGTGACTGCTCTCTGATTGCAGTTTCCTCAGTTCTAGTTCTTCCTCTTCTTCTTTTTTTTTCTTTTCTTTTTTCTTCCCTTTCCTTCCTTTCTTTTTGGCTTAGAGAAGTCCTTTCAATATTTCCTTTAACTTGGGTTTTGTGTTGCTGTATTCTTTAAGTTTTTGTGTGTGGGAAAAATTTTTATTTCCCCTTCTATTTTAAATGATATTCTTGCTGGATAGAGTATTCTAGGTTGCATATTTTTTCCTTTTAGCACTTTCAATATCTCTTGCCATTCCCTCCTGGCCTGTAGTGTTTCTTTAGAGAAGTCAGCTGATATTCTTATGGGGGTTCCCTTGTAGGTAACATTCTGTTTTTCTCTTGCTGCCTTTAGGATCCTCTCTTTATCACTAACTTTTGCCATTTTTATTATGATGTGTCTTGCTGTGGGTCTATTTGGGTTCAGTGTGTTTGGGGCCCTCTGTGCTTCTTGTATCTTGAACCCAGTATCCTTTAGATTTGGGAAGTTTCCAGCGGTTATTTCTTCAAATATATTTTCCATCCCCTTATCTTTTTCTACTCATTCTGGAATTCCTATTATGCGTAGATTAGCCTGCTTTATATTATCCCATAGGTCTCTTATGTTGCTTTCCAGCTTTTTGATTCGGTTTTCTGTCTGTTGACCGGATTGGGTGATTTCCATTATTCTATCTTCCATATCACTGATTATTTCTTCTGCATTATTCATTCTGGTTTTTACTGCCCTTAGTTCAGTTTGCATCTCTGCCAATGAATGTTCTAGTGTTTCTTGGCTCCTCGTTATGTTTTCTAGTTCCTTTCTGAGAGTATCTGCATTACTATTCATATCTTCTCTTCATTCCTTCAGTATTTTCTCACTATTTCTCTTTTGAACTCCAGGTCTGTCAGACTGCAGAGATCTGTTTCATTGTTGACTGTTTGAGGTGAGTTCTCCTGTTGGTTTGACTGGGGGTGGTTTTCTCAGCTTCTTCATCTTGCTTGTTGTTTTCTTTCTCCTGAGGGAGTTGTACTCTCCGTGCTCGGGCAGTGTTTGCCTTGTCACTGCCGTGGAATATTTCCTGAGGGCTGGCGTTGGTCAATCTTTTTTGAGGCAGTGTGGCTTTTCTGGAGTGTTGATGGGGCTAACAGTGTTTCTTTGAAGCAAAGGAGGACTTCCTGAGGACAGACAGGATGGGGAGGTCCACACCACGATGGTAGCAGATTTCACTTGGTCATGCAGAGCTTGCTCTGTTGTTTTTAGGCTGTGGGGTTCTTGCAGGGGGTTGGCAGTGTTGGGCAGCACTTCCTCAGGAGTGCAGCACCCCCTGGGGGCTGGAGCAGCTATGTGGGTTACTGAGAACCTAAGAGGTTCTTCCCTAGGTCAGCCCAACTCAGAAGGACGGCCTGAGAATGTAGGGAGATCTTTTCACAGTCTGGCCAAGCTTGTTTCAGCTTTTCTGGGCTGCAGGGTGTCCTCCAGGGGGCTGGTGGTGCTGAGCAGCAATTCCACGAGAGTGGGGCATCTTCTGGTGGCTTGGGCATGTATCAGGTCTGCTAGAAACCCAAGAGATTCCTCCCCAGGGAAGGTCAACTCAGAAAGTCCCTCTGAGATCTTTTCCCAGCTTGGCCAAGCTTGTTTCAGCTTTTCTAGGCTGAAGGGGGTCCTGCCTGGAGCTGGCACTCCTATGCAGCTGGTCCGCTAGAGCTTGGCACCCCCTGGGGGCTTGGGCGGGTAGCAGGGATGCTTGAAATCTAAGAGTGTCCTCCCCAGGGCAGCCTGATTCAGAAAAACCATCTGAGATCTTTTCCTGACTCGGCCAGGCTTGTTGCAGCTTTTCTGGGCTGCAGGGCGTCCTGCCTGGAGTTGGCAGTCCTATTCAGCTGATTCCCTAGAGCTTGGCACCCCCTGGGAGCTTGGGCGGGTAGCAGGGCCACTGAAAACCCACGAGGCTCCTCCCCATGGCAGCCCAACTCAGAAAAACCATCTGAGAATTAGGCAGATCTATTTACGGCCTGGCTAGGCTTGTTCTAGATTTTCTGGGCTGCAAGGCCTTTTCTCGGGGGCTGGTGGTGTTTGGTGCTGCTCTGCGGAAGTGTAGCCCCTCCAAAGGGCAAGCAGGCCTGTGCAGGGACAGCCCCTGCTGTGGTAGGCTTCAGGCAATTGTTGAGGCCAGCCCTCCTGGATGGCAGGCAGCCGCAGGTCCAGCAAGAGCATAGGGGATGGCGCGGGTGGGGGGAGGGGATGCACTGGGAAGCACAGCTTTCAGCTAGCTGGCGGCCCTGTAAGCTTGCTGTGGAGTCAGGGGTATTCTATGGGGACCCACCCCTTCTTCTTTCCCCTCCCCAGCATGGGCGCAGACCAGGCTCTTTTCCCAGGTTCCCTCTGATGTGGGTTTCCACTTCCCCGCCCCTAGAGCATTGCTCCCTTCCTCTGCAACAGTTTTGTTTTCTAGTCTCCCAGGCAGTCTCTGCCCAGTCAAATGGTTTCTAGACCTCCCAAGCTGTTTCCATTCCGCCCCGCCCCCCAGCCCTTTCTTGGAGACTCACTTTTGGAGGCGAGGTCTTGGTGCCCAGCCCCCATCCAGGCGTCTCCCAGCCCTTTCCCCATGACTAACCTCTGGAGCCGAGGACTCGGTGCCCAGCCCCCACCAAGGCGTCTCAATATTTGGTGACTGTGCCCGTAGTTCAGATGGTCCATTCGGTTCTTGATCGGCTTTTCCGTACTCCAACTTACTGCTATACTCTTCTCTGCATCTGGAGATTCCTCCGGTTCATCTGATCTTTCCCCCATGTAGGTGACTTTCCAGGGTGCGGGATCCCTTTCTCCTCCGCAGTTCCCTTTCGGGAGCACCTGTCCCGGATTCACCTTCTCTCACTCTCCTCTTTTCTCCCCTTCTGCCCAGTAATGTCACGAACTTCTTGCCATTATTGGAGTTTAGGTTCCTCTGCCAGCGATTGGTTGCTGTTCTCTGCTAGTCATTTATTCTGTAGATGTAGTTTTTTTGTTGTGTTTGTGGGAGAGGGTGAGCATGTCCCCCTACTCCTCCGCCATCTTGTCCTCTCTCTCTCTAACAATATTTATAAATGAGAGACCTAGGTGGAAAAAGCCAAGGGTTGCTTTCCTGTGGAAAACAATATTGGGCCTTGTGTTCTTTCAGTGACAGGCATACACTTTGCAGTAGGAAACTGGATATGTCTTGTTCATGATATTTGTAAGATTGCTTTTGTGCATACATGCAGCACCCTACGTAGGTATGCCTTGCATTTCCACTATAGTGAAGAGAGTGATTTTCATAACAAATCAGCTTTTCCAGCATGGAGAACAGCTTTGGAGTGTTTGCAAGCAAGTTAAGCAACTGCAACAATGCACAATCCACATGGAGTCTCTGGCAGCTGAGCTATATTTATATGTGAGAGGACTAGATAGAACAAACGCAAGGGTTGCTTATCTGTAGATAAACCATTGTGCCTGGTGTTCTGTCAGTGATCACCATCCATTTTGCAATTGGGAAAGTGGAAGACACTTCATTGTGACGTTTGTAATTTTGCTTCCATTTGGGAAGCATCATCCTTATGTATGCACTGCATTACCTCTGCAGTAAAAACAGTGACATTTCATACCAAATAATACTTTTTAATTTTTATATTTTTTTGGTTATGCCTAGTTTACAGTGTTCAGACAATTCACTACTGTACAACATATTGAGCCAGTTACACATACATGTACACATTCATCAGAAGTGATTAGACATTGTTCTCAGTGCTATACAGCAGGATCTCATTGCCCATCTATTCCAAAGACAACAGTCTGCACCTATTAACCCCAGAATGCCAGCCCATCACACTCCCTCCCCCTTCACCTTGGCAACAATTCTCCAAGTCCATGTTTTCTTTTTATGTGGAAAGGTTAATTTGTGCCATATATTAGATTCCAGATATAGGTGATATCATATGGTATTTGTCTTCCTGACTAACTTCACTCTCTAGTTCCATCCATGTTGCTGCACATGACATTATTTTACTTTTTATGGCTGAGTAGTATTGCATTGTGTATATATACCACATCTTCCCAATCCAATCATCTGTAAATGGAAATTTTGCTTGTTTCCATGTCCTGGCTATTGTGAATATTGCTGCAATGGATATGTGGGTGCATGTGTTTTTTGAAGGAAAGTTTTGTCCAGATATATGCCCAAGAGTGGGGTTGCTGGGTCAAATGTTAGTTCTATGTATAGATTTCTCCAGTACCTCCATACTGTTCTCCATAGTGGCTGTACCAGTTTACATTCCCACCAACAGTGCAGGAGGGTTCCCTTTTCTCCACACCCCTTCCAGCACTTGTCATTTGTGGGCTTATTGATGGCCATTCTGACTGGTGTGAGGTGGTATCTCATGGTAGTTTTGATTTGCATTTCTCCAGTAATCAGGGATGTTGAGCATTTTTTCATGTGCTTGTTGGTCATCTGTATATCTTTCTTAGAGAACTGTCTCTTCAGGTCTTTTGCCCATTTTTCCATTGGGTTGTTGGCTTTTTGCCATTGAGTTGTATAAATTGCTTGTATATTTTAGAGATTAAGCCCTTGTCCCTTGCCATCATTTGACACTATTTTCTCCCATGCTTAAGCTGTATTTTTGTTTACTTTTTGATTTCCTTTGCTGTGCAAAACTTGTCAGTTTGATTATGCCCCATTGGTTTATTTTTGCTTTTATTTCCATTGCTTTGGGAGACTCACCTGAAAAAGCATTTGTAAGGTTGATCTCAGAGAATATTTTGCCTATGTTCTCTTCCAGGTATTTGATGGTGTCTTATGTTTAAGTCTTTAAGCCATTTTGATTTTTTATTATGATTTTAATTTTTTTCTATTATATCTGGTTTACAGTGGTCTGTCAATTTTCTGCTGTACGGCATGATGACCCAGTTATACATACATGTATACATTCTTTTTCTCACATTATCATGCTCCACCATAAGTGGCCAGACATAGTTTCTAGTGCTACAGAGCAGGATCTCATTGTCAATCCATTCCAAGTGCAATAGTCTGCATTTATGAGCCCCAAGCACCCCATTGATTTAGATTTTCTTTTGTGCATGGTGTGAGGGTGTGTTCCAGTTTCATTGATTTCCATGCAGCTGTCCAGGTTTCCCAGCAATACTTGCTGAAAAGATTGTTTTTTGGGGGGTTGTTTTTTTGTTTTTGTTTTTTTTTTACCTTTTTATGTTCTTGCCTACTTTGCCAAAGATTAATTGACTATAGGTGTCTAGGTTTATTTCTGGGCTCTCTATTCTGTTCCATTGGTCTGTCTCTCTGTTTTGGTACCAGTACCACACTGTCTTGTTTACTGTGGCTTTGTAATATTGCCTGAAGCCTGGGAGAGTTATGCCTTCTGCTTTGTTTTTGGTCCTCAGCATTGCTTTGGCAATTCAGGGTCTTTTGTGGTTCCCTATAATTTTTTGTATGGTTTATTCTAGTTCTGTTAAAAATGTCATGGGAAATTTGATAGGGAATGCATTGAATCTGTAGATTGCTTTGGGTAGTATGGCCATTTATTTTTGAAATTTTATTATATTTTTTAACACAATAAAATACATATATGTAAACAATTACATTCACACAGATTATTATATCATGGATCTTAAGAAAGAGATTAAGTGACTCCCTCTGGAGAAGCAGAATGGAAAATATGCTGAGACAAATGGAAAATTTATTCTATATAATATCCCATTTTGTATGGCTTTCATCTTTACTATTTAGTATTATCTATTACATTTCAATTTTTCTTTAAAAAATAGCATTATATTAAATTTGTGTATATTATGCAACTAAAATTTATAAAGAAGAAAGCCTTATATACCATTAAATATTTGATATAGCATAATAAACAGAATAATTTTACTGGCAAGTATAACGAAAATAATACACCCTCTGAAAATAAGCAAAATATAAAATGCATAAATTGGTTCAAAAACAGTGTAATATGTCCTCACAATTTGTTACATCTTATTGATTCTTCAACATAGGCATTACACCATTCTAGGTGGTGTGATAAACAAGACATTATAGACTTCACACTGTACCATGGAGAGAAATGGTTATTAATAATAAAATTGTAGAATTGTATTATTTAATTGTACAGTTGCATTATTTAATTAAAATTATCATAAATTCTTTCATGGAGAGGAAATCAGAATCAGATGTAAGAAGACTTCAGCATTCCAAGAATGATGTCAAATGACCCTGTTCATGGTGCATTAGGCACATATTTACTATGAGATATATTTTTCCTCCAGAGATTACTTGTTTGTGTATCCATTGTAGATGTTTGGTTTGCAGTTATTCTGAAGCTTTGATATAGGAGTCTATATGTATATGAGATAGTTTTAAGTTGTTGTTCTCTTAATTGCAAGTTCATCTCCAGTGTCCTGCATTTGTACACACCTCTTCTCATGATTTCTGATTTTGGTGGTCTAATTGTGCATGGATGATTTTGTATCTTTACTGTATATATACCTTTACTGGTGAGCCTTGTCACTTGTGGCATTTTCGTTTCCCTTGCTATCTCTTCTTTTCTGCCTAGAGAAGTCCCTTTAGTATTTGTTGTAAGGCTGCTTTAGTGTTGCTGAATTCTCTCATCTTTTGCTTTTCTGTGAAGGTCTTGATTTCTCCTTCAAATCTGAATGAGAGCCTTGCTGGGTAGAGCAATCTTGGTTGGAGGTTTTTTTCCTTTCACCACGTTAAGTATATCATGCCACTCCCTTCTGGTCTGCAGAGTTTCTGTTGAAAAATCTGCTGATAACCTTATGGGGGTTCCCTTGTATGTTATTTGTTTCTTTTCCCTAGCTGCTTTCAAGATGCTCTCTTTGTCTTTAATTTTGGTCAGTTTGATTAATATGTGTTTTGGTGTATTCCTCCTTGGGTTTATTTTATATGGTGCTCATTGTGCTTCCCGGATTTGAGTGAGTGGTTCCTTTCCCATGTTAGGGGAGTTTTTGGCTATTATCTCTTGGAATATATTTTCTGTCCCCTTCTCTCTCTCTCCTCCTTCTGGTGCCCATATAATACAGATGGTGGTGCGTTTAATGTTGTCCCAGAGTTCTCTGAGACTCTCCTCATTTGTTTTCAATCTTTTTTCTCTTTTCTGTTCCACACCTGTAATTTCCACTAATCTGTCCTCCACCTCACTTATTCGTTCTTCTGCCTCCTGTATTCTGCTGTTAGCTGCTTCTAGTGATTTTTCTATTTCAATTATTGTATTTTGCATCTCTTCCTGTTTAAGTTTTATATCTGTATCTCTCTGGTCACTGTTTCCTGTCAGTTATCCATCTTTGCCTCCAGTTTTTTTCCCAATGTCTTGCCTCATCTTCAGCGTCAACAGTCTAAAGTCTTTTTCCTGGAGGCTGAGAATCTCCTCATCACTTAGCTGACTTTCTGGGGTTTTTCCTTTCTCCCTCCTCTGAGTTATAGTCCTCTGTCTTTTCATTTTTATAGGTTTTTGGTGTGGTGACCTTTTTACAGATACTAGAGTTGTAGCCTCTCTTCCTTCTGGTGTCTGCCCCACTTGTGGCTGAAGTTGGCATTGGGGCTTGCTGTAGACTTCCTGATGGGAGGGGCTGATGCCTGCCCACTGGTAGGTGGAGCTGATTCTAATCCCTCTGGTGGGTGGGGCTTTGTCTCTGGGTGGGATTAGAGGTAGCTGTGTGCCTGAGGGGTCTTTAGGTAGCCTGTTTACTGATGGGTGGGGCTGTGATCCCACCTGGATTGTTGTTTGCCCTGGGGCTTCTCAGGGCTGACTGATGGGTGGGGACAGATTTTCCCAAAATGGCACCCTCCAGAGAAAGGCACCCTCCTGAATATTCCCAAGAGGTTTGCTTTCAATGTCCTTCCCTCACGACAAGCCACATTCACCCCTGTTTTCCCAGGATGTCCTCCAAGAACCTCAGTCAGGCTTGACCCAGATTCCTATGGAGACCTCACTCTGCCCTGGGACCCAGTGCAAGTGAAAGTCCTTGTGTGCCTTTTAAGAATAGGGTCCCCATTTCCCCCAGTCCCATGGAGCACCTGCACACTAGCCCCACTGGCCTTCAATGGCAGATGCTCTGTGTCTCTTTTTCCCTGTTCAACATCCCCACACATGAGATTTTTATGTGTGGCTCAGAACTCTCACTCCTGTAGGTGAATCTCTGTGAATCAGTTAATTTTCAGTCTGTGGAGCTTCCCAACCGGGAGATATGGAGTTTTTTTGGATCATGCAATTGCCCCTACTGTCTCTTGATGTGGCCTCCTCTTTTTCTTCTGGAGTAGGGTATCTTTTTTAAGGTTTCCGGTCCCTTTGGGTGAAGATTGCTCAGTCTTTAGATGTGAATTTTGTTGTATTTAGAGAGAAGTTGAGCTCTAGTCCTTCTATTCTGCCATCTTAATCCAGTAATGCCATTTTTATGAAATTAATTTTTCTGCCTCATGAACATGGGATATTTTTCCACTTCTTTGTATCTTCTTTGATTTCTTTGATTAATGTTTTGTTGTTCTCAACATATAATCTTTCACCTCCTTGGTCGTATTGCCAGGTATTTGATTTTTTCAGGTGCAATTTTAAAAGGTATTTTATTATTGTATTCCTTTTCCAATATCTCATTGTTAGTACACAGAAATCTAATTGATTTCAGAATGTTAATCTTATATCCTGCAACATTGCTGAATTTGTTGATCTGTTGAAATAGTTTTTGGGTTGAGTCCTTTGGGTATTCTATATATAGTAACATGTCATTGCATACAGTGACAAATTTACCTTTTCTCTTCCTATTTGGGTGCCTTTTATTTCTTTTGATTGTCTGATTTCTGTGTCTAAGACTTCCAATACTATGTTGAATAACAATGGTGAGAATGGGCATTCTTGTCTTGTTCCCAATTTTATTGGAAAGGTTTTAAGCTATTCTCCATTGAGTATTATATTTGCTGTGGGTTTATCATAACTGGCTTTTATTATGCTAAAATATTTTCTTCTATATCCACTTTGGTAAGAGTTTTCATCAGGAATCGATGTTGGACATTGTCAAATGCTTTTTTTCTTTCATCTGTTGAGATGATCACATGGTTTTTGACTTTTCTTTTGTTAATGTGGTGTATTACATTGACGGATTTGTATTACATCCTTGTGCACCTTGGATGAATCCCACCTGGTTGTGGTGTATGATCTTTTTTATATATTGTTGGATTAGGTTGCCTAAAATTTTGTTGAGAATTTTTGCATCTATATTCATCAAAGATATTGGCCTATAGTCTCCTTTTTTAGCGGTATCTCTGGTTTTGGAATTGCGGTGATGGTTGCTTCATAGAATGCCTTTGGGAGTGTTCCTTCTTCTTCAACCTCTTGAAAAAGTTTAAGAAGAATGGGTATAAGTTCCTCTTTGTATGTTTGATATAATTCACCTGTGATGCCATCTGGGACTGGACTTTTATTTGTAGGGAGTGTTTTTATGACTTTCCAGGGTCCTGTGAAATCATAATGAGCTCTAGGCAGATCTCCAATGTGACCAGAATGTTTGGAAGTAGCAGCAGCAGGGTGTGTGAGTTCCCAGGGGAATGAGAGAAACAACAGCTAGTGTTCAATTGCAATTCCCTCCTCTGAGATGTTCAGAACTGTACGTGGTGCCTGTTCAGGGGCCCTGCAGTAGGAGCAGTCCATTTCTATTTCTAGAGTCAGTGATAACTGTGGTATTTTGCCCCCACCACCTCTAGACCATTCATGAAGTAACCTATCTCACTTAGCACACAGAGGAGATGCTTCACAGGCTGTTCCTAGTTGCAGGATCCCGGGAAGTGACAGAGATCAAGCATATTGGTACTGCCTAGGGCATTCAGCAGAGGCATCAGCAGAGCCAATGTGTTCCCAGGGATGCAAGAGCACCAACAGGTGGTGTTTGGTCGCAATGCCCTCCTCTGGGTGCCATGGATGTTACTGGGCCTGCAAGTGGCATCTTTTCATGGGCCCCTAGTGGTGGAAGGCCTCCCACCTCTGGAGCCAGAGATAACTGTGGTGGTTTGCCCCAGCCACCTGCAGGCCATGCAAGAACGACCTCATCCTGCTTAGCCCCTGGACAAGGTGCTCTTAGTTGCAGGTTCCTGGGAGTGGACAGTGATCAAGCACCTGGGAACTGCCCAGAGCATTTGGCAGTGGCAGTAACAGGGCGGGTGTACTCCCAGGGGAGCAAGAGCAATAACAGGTGGTGTTCTCTTGTAATGTCATTCTCCATGGTGCCCTCTGAGGTGGTTGGGGCTGCAAGGGATTTTTGTTCAGGTATTCCCAGTGACAGTGGGCCATGCCCACCTCTGGAGTCAGAGATAACTGTGGCAGTTTGCCCTTGCCACCTGCAGGCCATGCAAGAAGCCCCCTGTCCCTCTTAGCCCACAAAAGATGCACTGCACCTGCTACTCCTAGTTGTGTGGTCTTGGGAAGGGATAGTGACCAAATGTCTGGGCACCATCCACAGCGTTTGGCAGTGGCAGCTGCAGGGTGGTGTGTTCCCAGGGGGGTGAGAGCAACAGTGTATGGTGCTTGGAGGGCACTGTGCTGCACTTAGCCCCCTAATGCCCTTAGCCTGCACTAGAGGTGCCTGGCCAATGTTAGCCTGCACAAGAAGTGCCCAATCCGTTATATATGAACAAGCGTCTTCTCCCTGTGTGCAGTATGCACCAGAGCCATTCAGTCTCCTGAAGACTGGCAAGGGGTTTCATGGCACATGGGCTGCCTGCACCATGGGTGTTTATGCACTTTGTCATGGTATTCCACTCCCAAGCCTGTGGCATACTGTTCCCTTGCCTGTGGCACACTGTTCCTTATCCCCTTAGGCTTTCTCCACAAGCCAATCCCAGCCCTCTCCCAGGGACTGATCTCCAGGGTCTGAGTCTCAGTGCCCAGACCCCACCCCTAGCATCTCAGGATTTTTCTTGGCCAGTAGTTCAAATGATCTGTGCAGTTTTCACTCTGCTTTTCCTTTCTCAGCCCCACTTCTGAGCTTTTCTTGGCAACTTTGAGGTCCCCCAGCTTGGCTGATCTTTCCCTTGGTTAGGTGGTTTCCCAGGGCGTGTGTTACTTTTCTCCTTCCCAGCTTGCTCTCTGGAATGCTAGTGCCCTCCTGATTCCTTTTCTTCCTCTCTCTCTGTTTTTTCTTTTGTTCTACCCAGTTATGTCAAGAGTTTCTTGCCCTTTTTGGAGGTTTAAGTTCTTCTACCAACATTCAGTTGATGTTCTGTGTGAGTCATTTTACATGTAGATGTGGTTTTTTTGATATGTTTGCGAGAGAGGGTGAGTGAAACCTCTTACTCCTCCACCATCTTGCTCTGCCATTACAAATAAGACTTTTTTAGCACAGAGAATACCTTTGACAGTTTGCAAGCTATAGGAGCAAACACCAAAGATCTAGAGCACAGAAAGCATTTGGCCACCAAGCAGCTCTCTAATACTAGTCATAGGTAAGAAGCCTAGGTGGAAAAAAGACATGTTTGTTTTCCTGTGGAAACAACTATTGGGAATAGTGTTCTTTCAGTGAGTGGCAAACACGTTGCAAGTATGAATGTGAAAACATCCTGTTTATGACATTTGTAAAATTGCTACCATGTGGGTCTCAGCCTAGGTCTATGTCCTACATTTCCACTGTAGTGAGGAGAGGGACTTTTCATGGAAAATCAGGCTTTTCCATCATGGGGAGCACATTCTGAGGGTTTTGCAAATTAGTTGAGACCCCTGCAAGAATCTGGCACAAATAGAGCATTTGGCACATGAGCCATTCTCTAAACTTAGTTATATGTGGGAGGCCTACCTGGAGTACAGGTAAGGGCACATTTATTGTGAAAACCACTATTGGACCTGGTTTTCTTTCAGTGACTGTCATACACTTTTCAAGTAGGAACTATCTTTTTTGAGACATTTGAAAGATTGCTACCATGTGGGTATCAGCCTAGATAGGTATGCCTAGCATTTCCGCTCTACTGAAAAGAGCAACTTTTCATACCAAATTAGAATTTCCCAGCATATAGAACATATTTTGAGTGTTCTGCAAACTAGTTGAGCCAACTCCTAGAATCTAGCACACTGAGAGCATTTGCCAGCAGAGGTGCTCTCTAACCCTAATTATACCTAAGAGCCCTAGGTGGAAATAAGGCAAGATTTTCTTTTCTGTGGATACCACCATTGGGCTTAGTGTTCTTTCAGTGACTGGCACACACATTGCAAGTAGGAAGCTGGAAGGGTCTTTTTGTGGCATTTTTGGGTTTGCTGACTTGTGGGTAGCAGGCTACCAAAGTATGCCTGCACTTCCACTGTAGCAAACAGAGCTACTTTTCATATCAAATCAGGCTTTTACAGCATGGAGAACACATTTTGATTGTGTTACAATCTCATTGAGCCCACTGCAAGAATCTATTGCACACAGCATATTTGGCATCTAAGACTCCCTTTAAACATTTTTTATGCATGAGAGGCCTAGTTGGAAATAAGGCAAGGATTTCTTTCCTGTGGAAACCACCATTGGGCCTGGTGTTGTTTCAATGACTGGCATACACCTTGAAATTAAGAAGATGTGAGCCTCTTGTTTGTGACATTTGTAAAATTGCTGCCATGTACTTAGCAGCCTAGCTAAGTATGACCTGAATTTCCACTGTTAGGAAGAGAATGAATTTCCATACTAAGTCAGGCTTTTCCAGCAGGGAGAACAAGTTTTGAGTGTGTTTCAAGCTAGTTGAGACAACTTCAAGGATCTATCCCACATGGAGCAATTAGCAGATGAGCTGTTCTCTAAAAATAAGTATGTGAGAGGTCTAGGTTGAAAAAAGGCAAGAGTTGCTTTCATGTGGGAACAACAGTTAGGACTGGAGTTCTGCATACACTTTGCAAGTAAGAGCTGGAAACATCTTGTTTGTGAAGTTTGTAAGATTGCTGCTATTAAGGTAACACCCTACCTAGGTATGCCCTGCAATTCCACTACAGTGAAGAGAGTTAATTTTCATACTAAATAAGCCTTTTCCAGCATGGAGAACACTTTTTGAGTCTTATTCAAGCTAGATAATCCCACTGTAAGAATCTATAATACACAGAGCATTTGATAGCTGAGCTACTTTCTAATCATAGCCAAACATGAAATGCATCTTTGGAAAAAAGGCAAGTGTTTCTTTCCTGTGGAAACCACCTTTGGACCTAGTGTTCTTTCAGTGACTGGTAAACAATTTGCAGTTAGGATAATGGAAGTCTCTTTGTGATATTTGTAATTTTTTTGCCATGCACATAGCAGCCTAGCTAGATATGCCCTGCATTTCCGCAATAGTGAAGAGAGCAACTTTTCATACCAAATTAGTCTTTTCCAGCATGAAGAACACATTCTGAATGTGTTGAAAGCTAGTTGAGTGCACTGCAAGAATCTGACACACAAAACACTTGGCAGCTGTGATGCCCACTAACCCTAGTTATATGTGAGAGACCTAGATGGAAAAAAGGCAAAGGTCGCTTTCATGTGGAAACCAGAATTAGGCCTGATGTTCTTTCAGTGGACTGCCATACACTTTGCAATTAGGGAGATGGAAGCCTCTTTTTTATATTTGAGAGATTGCTGCCATGGGGTAGCAGCCTAGTTTGGTATGCCCTGCATTTCCACCATAGTAAATACAGCAAGTTTTCATACCAAATCAGACTTTTCCAGCATGGAGAACACCTTTTGAGTCTTTTAAAGCTACTTTTGCCACTTCAAGTATCTACAACGCACAGAGCATTTGGCAGCTGAGCTTATCACTAACTCTAGTTATATATGAGAGAGCTAATTTGAAAAAAGGCAAGGGTTGCTTTCCTGTGGGGACTGATATTGGACCTGATATTGGACCTAAGTTAGTGGCATAACCTTTGCAATTAAGAAGATGGAAGCCTCTTTTTTGTGACATTTGTAAAATTGCTACCATGCAGGTAGCAGCTAATCTAGGTATGCTCAAAATTTCCACTGCAGTGAGGAGAGCAAATTGTCATACCAAATCAGGATTTTCTCTCATGGAGAACAAGTTTTGAGTGTGTTGAAAGCTAGTTTAGTGAACTCCAAGAATCTGGTGCACAGTGCATTTGACAGCTGAGATCTTCTCTAACCATATTTAGACCTGAGAAGCCTAGGTGGAAAATAACCAATGGTTGCTGTCATTTGGAAACCACCATTGAGCCTGGTTTTCTTTCAGTGACTTGCATTCATTTTGAAAGTTTGAATCTGGAATCCTCTTGTTTCTGACATCTGTAATTTTGCTGCTATGTGGGTAGAAGCCTAACAATCTATGCCCTGCATTCCCACTGCAGTGAAGAGTGCACCTTTTCATTCCAAATCAGCATTTTCCCACATGGAGAACAATGTGGGAAAATGAATGAATGTGTTCCAAAAATTATGAGCCCAATGCAAGAATCTAGCACACACAGAGCCTTAGGCAGCTGGGCCATTCATTAATCCTAGTTATAGGTGAAAGGTGTAGGTAGAAAAAAAGGCCAAGGAAAGGCCATTGTGCCTTTTTTCTTTCAGTTACTGACATAAACTTTGGAAGTAGTAAGCTTGCATGAGGGTAGAAGCCTACCTAGTCATGCCCAATATTTCCAATGTAGTGAAGGGAACACTTATTCATGCCAAGTGAGCCTTTTTCAGTATGGAGGACATGTTTTGAGTGTGTAGAAAGCTACTTGAGCCTACAACATGAATCTAGTTCACACAGAGCATTTGGCAGCTGAGCCCCTCGTTAACCATAGTTATAAGTCAGAGGCTTAGGCATGAAATATGGGAAGGATTTCTTTCCTGTGGAAACCACTACTAGGCCAATTTTCTTTCAGTTACTGTCATACACTTTGAAAGTTGGAAACTCGAAGACTCTTGATTGTGATATTTATAAAATTGCTGCCATTTGGGCAGTAGCTGAGCAAGGTATGCCCTGCATTTCCAGTGTAGTGAAGAGAGCACCTTTTCATAACTAATCCAAATTTTCAAGCATGGTAAATACATTTTGAGTGTGTTTCAAGCAATTTGAGCCCAGTGCTAGAATCTAGCATACATAGGGCATTGTCAGTTTAGCCATTCTGTAATCCTAGTTATACTTGTGAGGCCTAGTTGGACAAAAGGCAAGAGTTGCTTTCTTTGTAAACCACCATTGGGACTGGTGTTCTTTCAGTGACTGGCATACACTTTGCAAGTAGGATAATGGAAGCATCTTGTTTGTGACATTTGTAAGAATGTTGCCAATCTGGTAGCAACCTACCTAGGTATGCCCTGAATTTCCACTAATGAAGACAGTGATTTTTCATACAAATAAGCATTTTACAGCATGAAGAACATGTTTTGAGTATGCTGCAAGCTAGTTAACCCCCTGCAAGTATCTAGCACACACAGAATATTTGGCAGCTAAGCTGTTCTCTAACAATAGAAATAGGTGGAAAATGGACCAGGGTTGCTTTGCTGTAGAAACCACCATTGTGCCTGGTTTTCTCTCAGTGACTGGCATACATTTTGAAGGTTGAAAGCTGGAATCCTCTTGTTTGTGACTTCTGTAAGTTTGCTGCCATGCAGGTACCAGCCTAGCAAGGTATGCCCTGAATTACACTGTAGTGAAGAGAGCACCTTTTCACTATGGGCCTGATGTTCTTGCAGTAACTGGTATACACTTTGCAAGTAGGAAGCTGGAAGCCTCTTTCTTTGTGAGATATTGGCCATGTGGTTATAAGTCTGCTAGATGTGCCCTACATTTCCACTGTAGTGAAGAGAGTGACTTTTTATACCAAATATGCATTTTCCAGCATGGAAAATATGTTTTGAGTGTGTTGCAAACTAGCTGAGCTCACTGGAAGAAGCTAGCTCACACAGAGATTTGGGCAGCAGAGCTGCTATCTAAATATAGTTATATGTGAGAGGGCTAGGTGGAATATAGGCAAAGATTGCTTTCCTATGGAAATCATGATTGAGCATGATGTTCTTTCAGTGACTGCCATAAACTTTGCAAGTTCAAAGCTGAAAGCCTCTTTTTTTGTTACATTTGTAAGATTGAGCCATATAGGTAGAAGACTACTAGATAAGTATGCCCTGCATTTCCACTGTAGTGAAGAGAATGCATTTTCCTACATATTCTGCATTTTCCATCATAGAGAACATGTTTTGAGTGTGTTTCTAGGTAGTTGAGCAAAATCCAAGAATATAACGCACACAGAGTCTTTGGCAGCTGAGTTGGTCAGTGACCCTAGTAATATGTGAGAGGCCTTGCTGGATAAAAGGCAAGGGTTCCATTCCTTTGAAACAGCAATTAGACCTGGTGTTTCCTCAGTGATTGGCATACACTTTGCAAGTAGGAAGCTAGATGCCTCTTGTTTGTGACATTTGCAAGATTGCTGCCATGCAAGTATCAGCTTATTCAGCTTTGCCCTGCATTTAAGTTGTAGTAAAAAGGGTAACTTTTCATACCAAATCAGTATTTCCTGCATAGATAACATGTTTTATGTGTGAAGCAAGATGGTCCCATTGCAATAATTGAGCACACTCAGAACATTTGGCAGCTGAGCCAGTCTCTAAACATATTTATATGTGAGAGGCTTAGGTTGAAAAAATCCAGCACCCACGGAGCATATGGCAACTGATCATGTCAGTAACAATTGATATACATGAGAGGCTTAGGTAGAAAAAAGGCAAGGTAGTTTTCCTGTGGAAACCACCATTGGGCCTCATGTTCTTTTAATGACTGTTTGCATTCACTTTGCAAGTAAGAAGCAGACACCGCATTTTTGAGATATTTGTAAGATTGCTGATATGCAGATACCAGCCTAGATAGCCACACCCTGATTTTCCACTGCAGAAAAAAAAAGCATGCCTTTTCATATAAAAATCATCATTTTTCCAACATGGAAAACATTTTTGAGTGTTGCCATCTAGTTGAACTCACTGCAAGAGTCTAACACACACAAAACTTTTGTCGTCTGAGGTAGTCTGTAAACCTAATTATAAGTGAGAGGCCTAGGTGAAATAAAAGAAAGGGTTTCTTTCTGGAGGATATCACCATTGGGCCTGCTGTTGTTTTAGTGA
Source organism: Phacochoerus africanus (assembly GCF_016906955.1). NCBI lineage: Eukaryota > Metazoa > Chordata > Mammalia > Artiodactyla > Suidae > Phacochoerus > Phacochoerus africanus. The sequence continues at coordinate 53,732,447 of NC_062560.1, forward strand.
CTGGTATACACTTTGCAAATAGGAAATTAGAAGCCTTTTGTTCATGATATTTGTAAAATTGCAGATAGGCAGGTAGCAGCCTGAATTGCTATGCCTTGCATTTCCATTGTAGTGAAGAGAGCAACTTTTCATAAAAAAATCAGCTTTTTCCAGCAGAGAGAACATGTTTTAAGAATGTTCCAAGCTAGTTTAGCCCATTGCAATAATCTAGCAAGTACAGAGCTTTGATTCATGTGCAGGTCATTAACCCAGTTTTTAAGTGATAGGCATATATTGAAAAATGGAAATGGTTGCTTTCTGGAGAGAATTACCTTTGGACCTGGTGTGCTCTCAGTGACTGGCATACACTTTGCAAGTAGGAAGCTAGAAGCATCTTGTTTGTGACATTTGTAGGATTGTTGACATGCAGGTAACAATGTAGCTAGCTATGACCTGGATTTCCAGTGTCATGAAGAGAGTGATTTTTCCATACCAAATCATCCTATTCAACAATGGAAAACATGTTTTGAATGGATTACCAGCAAGTTGAGCCCACTGTATGAATCAAGTGGACATAGAGCACTTGGCAGCTGATCAGGTCAGTAACAATTGATACATGTGATTGGACTAAGTAGAAAAAAGGCAAGGGTTGCTTTCCTGTAGAAGCCACAATTGGGCCTTGTGATCTTTCAGTGACTGGCCTACACACCACAAGTAGGAAGCTGGAAGCCTCTTGTTGGTGACATTTGTTAGATTGCTGCCATGTGGGAAGCATCCTACTTAGGTATGCCCTGAATTTCCACTGTAGTGAAGAGAGCACCTTTTCATACCAAATAATCTTTTTTCTAGCATGGAGAACAGGTTTTGAGTTTGTTGCAAGCTGGTTGATCCCACAGCAAAAATCTAGTGTACACAGAACATTTGTTAGCTGATCAGGTTAGTAACAATTTATACATGTGGAAGGGCAAGATGGAAAAAATCAAGGGTTGCTTTCATGTGGAAACCACCACTAGGCCTCATGTTCTTTTAATGACTGGCATTTGCCTTGCAAGTCAGAATAAGACACCTCTTTTTATGACATTTGTAAGTTGGCTGACATGTGGGTAGCTGCCTAGCTAGCCATAACATGCTTTTCCACTGCAGGGAAGTGGGTGCCTTTTTATAACAAATCATCCTTTTTTCCAGCATGGAAAACAGTTTTTGAATGTGTTGCAAGAAATTTGAACTCACTGCAAGAATCTAATGCACACAGAGAATTTGGCAGCTGAGCTATTCTATAACTGTAGTAATATGTGAGAGTCCTAGGTGGAAAAAAAAGGCAAGGGTTTCTTTCTGGAGGATATCACCATTAGGCCTGTTGTTTTACTGACTGGCATGCACTTTGCAAGTAGGAAGCTCAAAGCTTACTGTGATATTTGTAAGATTGCAGACAGACAGGTAGCAGCCTAGATTGCTATGCTTTCATTTCCACTGCAGTGAATAGATCATCTTTTCATACCAAATCAACTTTTTTCAGCATGGAGAACATCGCTTGAGTGTGTTCCAAGCTAGTTTAGCCCACTGTGAAAATCTAGCACACAGAGAGCTTTGGCTGCTTATCAGGTCAATAACAATTGATATACTTTAGAGGCCTAAGTTGGAAAAAGGCAAGTGTTGCCTTCCTATGGAAACCACCATTGGGCCTCGTGGTCTTTCAGTGACTGGCATAGACTTTGCAAGTAGGAAGCTGGAAGCCTCTTGTTTGTGACATTTGTAAGATTGCTGTCCTGTGGGTAGCAGTGTAGCTAGGTATGCCCTGCATTCCTATTTCCACTGTAAGTGAAGGAATAGACATTTCATACAAAATCAGCCTTTTCAAACGGGAGAACACATTTTGAGCTGGTCATTTTTATATGTGAGAAGCATGTATGGATAAAAGGTAATGGATTCTTTCCAGAGGAAACCACCTTTGGACCTGGTGTGCTCCCAGTGACTGGCATATACTTTGCAAGTAGGAGGCTAAAAGAGTCTTGTTTGTGACATTTGTAGGATTGCTGTCATGCAGGTAGAAGCATAGCTATCTATGTCCTGGATTTCCACTATAGTGAAGAGAGTGGCTTTTCATACCAAATCAGCCATTTCAAGCATAGAAAACATATTCTGAGTGGGTTTCAAGCTAATTGAATCCACTGCAAAAATCTAGTGCCCACAGAGTTTGGCAGATGAGCTGGTCAATATCCCTATTATACATTAGAGACCTAGATAGAAAAAAGACAAGTGGTTCTTTGTGTGGAAATCAACATTGGGGCTGGTGTTATTTTAGTGACTAGGCCTACACTTTGCAAGTAGCAACCTGCAAGTAGGAACCTAGAAGCCTCTTGTTTGTGTCATTTTTAAGATTGTTGCCATACAGGTTGAAGTCATGTTAGATACACCCTGCATATCCACTATAGTGAAGAGAGCCCCTTTTCATATCAAATGAAAATTTTCTAGCATGTAGAGAATATTTTGAGTTTGTTTCATGATACTTGAGCCCACTGTAAGAAACTAGCACCACAGAGCATTTAGCAGTTGAGCCATTCAGTATACCCAATTATACCTGATGGCCCTATGCTGAAAAAAGGCAAGTGTTGTTTTCCAGAGGAAATCACCTTTGGGCCTTGTATACTCTCAGTGTCTGACATAAAATTTGCAAGTAGGAAGATAGAATCCTCCTGTTTTTGACTTTTGTAAGATTTTCAATATTTGTGTAGTAGTCTAACTAGCTATGCCTTGTTTTTCCACTACAGTGAAGAGCATGCCTTTTCAGACCAAATTAGCCTTCTCCAGCTTGGAGAACACATTTTGAGTTTGTTTCATGCTGGGTCATCCAACGGAAATATCTAGCACACACAGAGCATATGGCAGCTGAGCCAGTCAGTAACCTGAGTCTTACATTGAGGCCTAGGATGAAAAAAGGCAATGGTTGCTTTCTTGTTGGGGCCACCATTGTGTTTGATGTTCTTTTAGTGACTGGCATAGACTTTGAATGTAGGAAGCTAGAAAAATCTCGTTTGGGACATTTGCATGATTGATGACATATGGGTAGCATCCTAACTGTCTTTTCCCTTCATTTCCACTGTACTGCAGAGAGTGGCTTTTCATACCAAATCAGCCTTTTCCAGAATGGAGAACACGTTTTGATTGTGTTCCAAGAGAGTTGATCCACTACAAAATCTAGCACACACAGAACATTTGGTAAGTGAGCCAGTCTCTAACACTAGTAATATGTGAGAGGCCTATGTAGAAAAGAGGAAAGTGTTGGGCCCAGTTTTGCTCTCAGTGCCTGGAATACACTTTGAAAGCAAGAAGCTAGAAGCCTCTTGTTCGTGACATTTGTATGATTGCCAACATCCTGTATTTCCACTCTAGTAAAGAGTGAATATTTTCATATAAAATCATCCTGTTCCAGCATGGAGAACACATTTTGATTGTATTGCAAGCTAGTTTAGCCTACAGAAAGAATCTACTGCACATAGAACATTTGGCAGTTGAGCCAGTCAGTAATGCTAATAATTCATGTGTGGCCTAGGTGGAAAAAAGGCAAGTTTGTTTTTCCAGGAAATACACCATTGGGCCTGGTGTTCTCCCATTGACTGGCATGTAACTTGCAAGTAATAGCATAGAAGCCTCTTTTCTGCAACATTTGTAAGTTTTCATATACAATGTTGGAAGTTTAGCCAAACATTCCCTGTATATACACTGTAGTGAATAGAGCATTGTCACATTATCTCATCCCAGCATGGAGAATGTGTTTTGAGTTGTTGTTAGCTAGTTGAGCCAGGTGCAAGAATCTAGCATGCAAAGAGCATTTAGCAGCTAAGCTGGTCTGTAACCCCAGTTATATGTGAGATGCCTAGGAAGAAAAAAGGCAAGGGTTGCTTTCCTGTGGAAACTACCATTAGTCCTCGTGTTCTTTCAGCAGCTGGTATACAGTTTGCAAGTATCAAGCTGCAAGCATCTTGTTGAGACACATGTAAGACTGCTGCCATGCAGGTAGCAGCCTACCAAGGTATGCCCTGCATTAGCACTGTAATGAAGAGAGTGCATTTTCATACCAAATAAGGCTTTCTCAACATGGAGAACACGTTGTGAATGTGTTAAAAGGCAGTTGAGCCAACACCAAGAATCTATCACAGACAAAGCATTTGGCAGCAGAGCCAGTCAGTAACCCTAGTTTTATGGGAGAGGCCTAGGTGCAAAAAATGCAAGGGCTGCTTTCCTTGGAAAACGACCATTTTGCCTGGTGTTCTTTCAGTTACTTGCACACATTTTGCAAGTTGGAAGCTCGAAGCATCTTGTTTGTGACATTTGTAAATTGCTTCATTGCAGGTAGAAGAACAAGGTATGACATGCATTTACAGAGTAGTGAAGAGAGTGCCTTTTCATACCAAATCAGCATTTTTCAGCATAGAAAATTTGTTTTGAGAGTGTTTCAAGCAAGTTCATCCCACTTCAAGAATCTAGCAAATACAGAGCATTTGGCAGCTGAGCCTCTCTATAAAACCTACATATATGTGAGAAGCCTAAGTGGAAAAAAGTAAAGGGTTGCTTTCCTGTGGAAACCGCCATTGGGCCTGTGGTTCTCTCTGTGACATATAAACTTTGCAAGTAGAAAGATAAAAGCCTCTTGTTTGTGATATTTGTAATATTTCTGTCCTGCAGGTGGAGGGCTACATAGGTATGAAATGCATTTTCACCATAGTGAAGAAAATGCCTTTCATGCCAAATCAGATTTTTCCAGCATGGAGAACATGTTTTCAGAGTGTTGATAAAATAAGAATTTTAACTAAGGACATAACCCTCCCCCACCCTGCCCATGGCTGAAAAGGCAGCTGCATGCCTTTTGGGTTCTGCTCACCTCATACCATCCTTCTTGTATTTATATAGCAATTATGTGCCCTATGTCCAATCCAGCAGCCCTGCTAATCATGTTCCAAGCATTGCTTATCAGTTTCACTTATGTAACCTTGCTTGCTCAGTTTCTTAGGCAGGAACACTGTCTTCTTGGGGAAGGAGGGGGTCTGGGGCTGCTTACATGGGAAAAATAAGACCCCATATTGTATAAAATTTGCTGAGAACAAAGACCTGGTGTTCAGATTCTGGAGGCAACTTCTCTGAGCCTATACTTGTGCTGAATAAACCTTGCTTTTGGCATCTCTGAGTGCCATTTTTCTCCTTCCATTGCCACAGTTTCTGCAGTTTCTGCAACAGTGAAAGCTAGTTGAGACCACTGTAAGACTCTAGCACACACAGGATATTTGACAGCTGAGTTGCTCCCTAAACACATTTATATGCGAGAGGCCTAGGTAGTAATTAGGCAAGGTTTGCTTTTCGATGGAAACCACTTTTGGGCATGTTTTTCTTTTAGTGACCATCATACACTTCCCAATTACTAAGCTTGGAGCCTCTTCCTGTGACATATGTAAAACTGACAACATGCAGGTAGCAGCCTAGCTATGTATGCCTTGCATTTCCACTGTAGTAAAGAGAGTGACTTTTCATATCTAATCAGTTTTTTCCAGCATGGAGAACATGTTTTGAGTGTGTTGCAAGGTAGTTGATCAAACTCGAAGAATATAGTCTTCAGAGCATTTTCTAGCTGAGCCTGTCTGTAACCCTAGTAAGACATGAGAGGCCTAGGTAGAAAAAAAGGCAAGAGTTCCTTTTCTTTGTAAACAACCTTTGGGCCTGGCATTCCTACAGTGACTGGCATACACTTTGCAAGTAGGAAGCCAGAAGCCTCTTGTTTGTGACATTTGTAAGATTGCTGCCATGTGGGTAGAAGCATAGCTATCTTGGCCCTACATTTAAACTGTTATAGAGAGTATTGCTTTTCCTACCAAATCACTATTTCCAGCATAGGGAACATGTTTTGAGTGTGTTGCCAGCAAGATGAGCCCACTGCAAAGTGTACCACACACAGAGCATTTAGCAGCTGAGCCTGACAGTTATGCCTGAGTTATAGTTATACCTGAGAGTCATAGGTGGAAACAAGGCAAGGGTTGTGTTGCTTTCCTATGCAAACCAACAATGTTCATGTTGTTCTCTAAGTGACTGGCATACACTTTGAAAGTAAGAAACTAAGTGCCTCTCATTTGTGAAATTTGTAAGAGTGTTTCATGCAGGTATCAGCCTATGACCTGCATTTCAAATGTAGTGAAAAGAGCACTTTTCATACCAAATCAGCCTTTTCCAGCATGAAGAATCTGTTTTGACTGTTTTGCAATCTAGTTGAGCCCACTGTAAGAATCTAGCATACATAGAGCATTATTTGGAAGCTGAAACACTCTCTAACCATAGTTACATGTGAGAAGCCTATGTGGAAAAAAGGCAAGAGTTACTTTCCTGGTAAAACCCCATTGGACCTGGTGACTGGATTACATTTTGAACTAGGAACCTGGAAGCCTCTTCTTTGTAACTTTTGTAAGGTTGTTTCCATATGGGTAGAAGTCTTGTTAAGTATGCCCTGAGTTTCCACTGTAGTGAAAAGAGCACCTTTCATACCAAATCAGCCTTCCCCAGCATGGAGAACCTGTTTTGAGGGTGTTTCAATCTAGGTGATTCCCTGAAAGAATATAGCACAGAATATTGGCAGCTGAGCGACTCTGTAACTCTAAATATATGTGAAAGGCCTAGGTAGAAAATAGGCAAGGGTTTCTTTTCCTTGGAAACCAGGATTAGGGCTGATGGTCTTTAAGTGACTGTCATATACTTTGCATCTCATGAGCTGGAAGACTATTTTTTGTTAAATTTTTAAGATTGTTCTCATGCAGGTAGCAGCCTAGCTATGTAAGCCCTCCATTTCCACTGTAGTTAAGAGAACAACTTTTCATACCAAATCAATATTTTCCATCATGGAGAACAAGTTTTGAGTGTGTTGACAGATGCTTGAGCCAACTGAAAGATTCTAGTACACACAGAGAATTTGGCAGCTGAGCCAGTCAGTAACCCTAGCAATACTTGAGAGGCTGGGTGGGAAAAAAGCCAGTTTCTTTCCTGTGGAAACCATCATTGGGCCTGGTGTTCTTTCAGTGAATGGCATACACTTTGCATGTATGAACCTAGAACACTCTTGTTTGTGCCATCTATAAAACAGCTGATATGCTGGTAGCAGCCTTTCCAGATATGCCCTTCATTTCCACTGTAGTAGAGAGAGTGACTTTCATACCAAATCAAATTTTTACACCATGGAGAACAGGTTTTGAGTGTTTTCCAAGCTAGTAGAGCCCATGGCAAGAGTCTGGGGGACAGAGATCTTTTGTCAACTGAGCCAGGTTGCAACCCTAGTTATTTGTGAGAGGCCTAGGTTGAAAAAAGTAGTTTGTTTTTCTGGAGGAAACCACCGTTTGGAATGGTGTGCTCTCAGTGACAGGCATATACTTTGCAAGTAGTAAGATAGAAGCCTTTTGTTTTTGACATTTGTAAGATTTCAGACATGATATTAATAGCCTAGCTAACCAGGCCCTGTATTCCCAGTGTAGTGGAGAAAGCATCTTTTTGTACCACATCATTTTTTTTTCCAGCTGGAGAACATATTTTTAGTCTGCTGCAAGCTAGTCGATCCCCCTGCAAAATCTAGTGCACACAGAGCATTTTGCAGCTGACCGGTTCAGTAACAATTGATATACTTGAGAGGCTTAGGTGGAAAAAAGCCAAGGATTGCTTTCCTGTGGAAACCACCATTGGACCACATGTTCTTTTAGTGACTATCATTCACTTTGCAAGTAGGAAGAAAAAGACTCTTTTTTGGGGACATTTTTAAGATTGCTGACATGCAGGTAGAAACCTAGCTAGCCATACCTTGGATTTCAACTTGAGAGAAGAGAGTGACTTTTCATGCCAAATCTTTCAAGCATGGAAAGAAAACATATTTGGAGTGTGTTAATGGAAGCTGAGCCCATTGAAACAATCTAGGACACACATAGTACTTGGCAACTGAACTAGTCAGTAACACTAATTATACCTTAGAGTCCTAAGTAGAAAAAAGACAAAGTTTGCTTTCCTGTGGAAACCACAATTGGGCCTTATGTTCTTTTAGTTAATAACCTAATTTTGCAAGTAGGAACCTAGAAGTCTCTTGTATGTGACATTTGTAAAATTGCTGATATTAGAGTAGCAGCCTTGCTAGGTATACCCTGCCTAACCACTATAGTGAAGAGAGTGCCTTTTCATACCATATTAAACTTTTCCATTATGGAGAACTGTTTTGAGTGTCTTGCAATGTAGTTTAGCCCATTGGAAGAATTTAGCACACTTAGAGCCTTTGGAAGCTGAGCCAGTCAGTTACCTAGTTATATGTAAGAAGCCTATGTGGCAATAAGGCATTTGTTGCTTTCTGAGGAAACCACTTTTGAGTTTGGTGTTATATCAGTGACTGGAATACCCTTTGCAAGTAAGTAGCTATAACCTTTTGTTTGTGACATTTGTAAGATTGCTGACATGATGGTAGCAGCATGCTCTGAATGTCAACAGTAGTGAAGACAGTATTTTCATAGCAAATAAGCCTTTTCAAACAGGAAAACACATTTTGACTGTGTTGCAAGCTATTTAAGCTCCTGCACACACAGAGTATTTGACAGCAGAGCTGGTCTGTAATGCTATTTATATGTGAGAGTCCTAGGTTGGAAAAAGGCAAGGGTTGCTTTCCTGTGGAAACCATCATTGGGCTTTGTGGGGTTTTTGGTGACTGGCATTTACTTTGCCAATAGGAAGCCAGAAGCCTCACGTTTGTGACAATTGTAAAATAGCTGACATGCTGGTAGCAGCCTAGCTCACCATGCCCTGCATTTCCACTATAGTGTAGAGAGCACCTTTTCATACTAAATCACCCTTTTCAACCATACAGAACACATTTTTAGTGTTTTTCAAGCTAGACCCTTGCAAGAATCTGGCATACACACATCATTTGGCATCAGAGTTGGTCCATAAACCTAGTTATATGGAGAGGCCTAGCAGGAAAAAAACCAAACAAACAAAAAACACTTTTGGACATGAGGTGCTCTCAGACATTGTCATACACTTTGCAAGTAGGAATCTAGGAGAGTATTCTTTGTGACATTTGTAAGATTGTTTACATGTGGGTAGCAGCATAGTTAAATATGCCCTTGATTTCTCTGTAGTGAAGAGAGCAGCTTTTTATACTAATCCAATGTTTTCAAGCATGGAAAACAAATTTGATTGTGTTTCAAGCTAATTGATCTCACTGCAAGAATATAGTGCACACAGAGCATTCGGCAGCAGCACCAATCCACAACCCTAATTATACATAGCTGTCTTAGGTGGAAAAAAACAAGGGTTGTTTCCAGACGAAAACATATTTGAGCATAGTATGCTCGCAGTGACTAATATAAACTTTGGGAGTAGAATGTGAGAAGCCTCATATTTGTGACATGCATAAGATTGCTGATAGAAGGGATAGGGTTAGGGTTAGGGTAGAAGCATAGCTAGGTGCTGGGAGAAGCCTAGCTAGCTATGGCCTACATTTCTGGTGTAATGAAGAGGTGGCTTTTTTCATACCAAGTCAGCCTTTCAAGCATGGAAAACATGTTTTGAATGAGTTTCTTTTTTGTTTTTTGGGTTTTTTTTATTTTGTTTTTGTTTTTTTTTCTTTTGTTTTTAGATTTTGTTATTTAATCAACATTGCAAAACTATGAGATGATTAATAGTATAAAAAAGTCTACAGTTTTTATAGTAGTAATCTTACACACTATTACTTTACACACTAGGAAGTAGCATAGAGAAATTAAGAATCCTGCCTCAAATTAAGCAGATAAGACCAGTTCAGATTATAGGTCTTTAATTTTACTCCTCCTTATTATTTCTTCTTTTTCTGCATTTTTCTAATTTATTTTTCCCCATGGTACAGCAAGGGGATAAAGTTATCCTTACATGTATACATTTTTTCCCCCACCCTTAGTTCTGTTGCAACATGAGTATCTACACATAGTTCTCAATGCTACTCAGCAGGATCTCCTTGTAAATCTATTCCAAGTTGTATCCAATATCCCCAAGCTCCTAATTCCCTCCCACTTCCGCCCTCTCCCCCTGGGCAGCCACAAGTCTATTCTCCAAGTCCTGGATTGTTTTTTCTGTGGAGATGTTCATTTGTGCTGGATATTAGATTCAAGTTATAAGTGATATCATATTGTATTTGTCTTTGTCTTTCTGACTCATTTCACTCATGATAAGAGTCTCTAGTTCCATCCATGTTGCTGCAAATGGCACTATGTCATTCTTTTTATGACTGAGTGGTATTCCATTGTGTGTATATACCACTTCTTCTGAATCCAATCATCTGTTGATGGACATTTGGGTTGTTTCCATGTCCTGGCTATTGTGAATAGTGCTGCAATGAACATGCGAGTGCACGTGTCTCTTTTAAGTCGAGTTTTGTCCGGATAGATGCCCAAGAGTGGGATTGCGGGGTCATATGGAAGTTCTATGTATAGGTTTCTAAGGTATCTCCAAACTGTTCTCCATAGTGGCTGTACCAGTTTCCATTCCCACCAACAGTGCAGGAGGGTCCCCTTTTCTCCTCAACCCCTAAAGCACTTGTTCTTTGTGGACTTATTAATGATGGCCATGCTGACTGGTGTGAGGTGGTATCTCATGGGAGTTTTGATTTGCATTTCTCTTATAATCAGCGAGGTTGACCCTTTTCTTCATGTGCTTGATGGCCATCTGTATATCTTCTTTGGAGAAATGTCTATTCAGGTCTTTGGCGCATTTTTCCATTGCTTGATTGGCTTTTTTGCTGTTGAGATGTATACATTGCTAATATATTGTAGAGATTAAGCCCTTGTCGGTTGCATCATTTGAAACTATTTTCTCCCATTCTGAAAGTTGTCTTTTAGTTTTCTTTTGGGTTTCCTTTGCTGTGCAAAAGCTTTTCAGTTTGATGAGGTCCCATGGGTTTATTTTTGCTCTAATTTCGATTGCTTTCGGAGACCGACCTGAGAAAATAGTCATGATGTTGATGTCAGAGAGTGTTTGGCCTATGTTCTCTTCTAGGAGTTTGATGGCGTCCTGCCGTATATTTAAGTCTTTCAGCCATTTGGAGTTTATTGTTGTGCATGGTGTGAGGGTGTGTTCTCGTTTCATTGCTTTGCAGGCAGCTGTCCAGGTTTCCCAGCAGTGCTTGCTGAATAGACTTTCTTCTTCCCATTCTATGTTCTTGCCTCCCTTGTCAAAGATGAATTGACCCTAGGTGTCAGGGTTTATTTCTGGGTTCTCTCTTCTGTTCCGTTGGTCTGTCTGTCTCTTTCTATACCAGTACCACACTGTTTGGATGACTGTGGCTTTGTAGTATTTCTTGAAGTCTGGCCGAGTTATGCCTCCTGCTTGGTTTTTGTTTCTCAGGATTGCTTTGGCGATTCTGGGTCATTTGTGGTTCCATCTAAATGTTTGGATTGTTTGTTCTCGTTCTGTGAAAAATGTCCTGGGTCATTGGATAGGGATTGCATTGAATCTGTAGATTGCTTTGGGTAGCATGGCCATTTTTACAATATTGTTTTTCCCAATCCAGGAACATGGAATATCTTTCCATTTCTTTACGTCTTCTTTGATTTCCTTGATTAAAGTTTTATAGTTCTTGGCATACAAATCCTTTACCTCCTTGGTCAGGTGTATTCCAAGGTATTTGATTTTGTGAGGTGCAATTTTAAAAGGTGTCGTATTTTGGTTTTCCTTTTCTAATATTTCATTGCTGGTATACAGAAACGCGACTGACTTCTGAATGTTAATCTTATATCCTGCTACTTTGCTGAACTTATTAATCAGGTCGAGTAGTTTTGGGGTTGAGTCCTTCGGGTTTTCTATGTATAGTATCATGTCATCTGCATACAGTGACAGTTGTATCTCTTCTCTTCCTATATGGATGCCTTTTATTTCTTTTGTTTGCCTAATTGCTGTGGCTAGGCCTTCCAAAACGATGTTGAAGAGCAGTGGTGAGAGTGGGCATCCCTGTCTTGTTGCAGATTGGAGTGAGAAGGCTTTGAGTTTTTCCCCATTGAGGATGATATTTGCTGTGGGTTTCTCATAAATGGCTTTGATTATATTCAGGTATGTTCCCTCTACACTCACTTTGGCGAGGGTCTTGATCATGAATGGATGTTGGACTTTGTCAAATGCTTTCTCTGCGTCTATTGAGATGATCATATGATTTTTCACGTTTCTTTTGTTAATGTGGTGTATGATGCTGATTGATTTGTGTATGTTGAACCATCCTTGTGAACCTGAGATGAACCCACCCTGGCCATGGTGTATAATTTTTTTGCGATGTTGTTGGATTCGGTTGGCTAAGATTTTGTTGAGAATTTTTGCATCTATATTCATCAATGATATTGGGCGATAGTTTTCTTTTTTGGTGGTATCTCTGCCTGGTTTTGGAATGAGGGTGATGGTGGCATCATAGAATGTCTTTGGGAGTATTCCTTCTTCTTCCACCTTTTGGAAGAGTTTAAGGAGGATGGGCACCAGTTCCTCCTTATATGTTTGATAGAATTCGCCTGTGAAGCCATCTGGTCCTGGACTTTTACTTGTAGGGAGTGATTTTATGACCTCTTCAATTTCATTTCTAGTGATTGGTCTGTTCAGTTGGTCTGTTTCTACTTGGTTCAGTTTTGGCAGGCTGTAAGAGTCTAGAAAATTGTCCATTTCTTCCAGATTGTCAAAGTTGTTGCCGTATAGTTGTTCATAGTATTCTCTTATGGTTTTTTGTATTTCTGCTGTATCCGTTGTGATTTCTCCTTTTTCACTTATAATTTTGGTTACTTGGGTTCTTTCTCTCCTCTTTCTAGTGAGTCTGGCCATTGGTTTGTCAATTTTTTTTGCCTTTTCAAAGAACCAGCTCTTGGTTTTATTAGTTTTCTCCACTGTTTTTTGAGTCTCTATTTTATTGATTTCCTCTTTGATCTTTATAATTTCCTTCCTTCTGCTGACTTTAGGTCTTTTTTGTTCTTCTTTTTCTAATTCGCTTCGGTAGAGGGTTGGGATCTTTCTTCTTTTTTGAGCAAGGCCTGTTTCGCTAGGAATTTCCCTCTGAGCACTGCTTTCGCAACATCCCATAGATTTTGAGGCGTTGTGTCTTCATTATCATTTGTTTCAAGGTAGTTTTCAATTTCCTTCTTGATTTCCTCATTGACCCATTGGTTATTTCGTAGCATGTTGTTTAGGCTCCATGTAGTAGGGTATTTCTCATTTCTTTTCCATGGTTGATTTCTAATTTCATGGCATTGTGGTCAGAGAAGATACTTGAGATAATTTCTATGCTCCTAAATTTGTTGAGGTTAGCTTTGTGTCCCAATATGTGGTCGATTCTTGAGAATGTTCCACGAGCATTTGAGAAGAATGTGTATTCTGCTTTTTTTGGATGTAGTGTCCTGAAGATATCAATGAAGTCTAACTTTTCTATTGTTTCCTTTAGGATCTCTGTTGCTTTATTGGTTTTCTGTCTGGAGGATCTGTCCATTGGTGTGAGTGCGGTATTAAATTCTCCTACTATTTTTGTATTCCCATCAATTTCTCCCTTTATGTCTGTTAATATTTGTTGTATTTATCTGGGTGCTCCTATATTTGGGGCGTATATGTTGACGATAGTAACGTCCTCTCCTTGGATGGATCCCTTAATCATTAAGTAGTGTCCTTCTTTGACTTTCTTTAGGTCTTTTGTTTTAAAGTCTATTTTGTCGGATATGAGCGTTGCGACTCCTGCTTTCCTGTCATGTCTATTGGCGTGAAATATTTTTCCCCACCCTTTCACTTTCACTTTATATGTGTCCTTTGTCCAAAGGTGAGTTTCCTGTAGGCAGCATATTGGCGGTTTTTGCCTTTTTATCCACTCAGCCACTCTGTGTCTTTTGATTGGGGCATTCAGTCCATTGACATTTAAGGTGATAATTGATAGGTGATTATTTATTGCCATTTTGAACCTCGTGTTCCAGTTGATTCTATGGTTCTCCATGCTTCCTTTCTTTTTTTTGGTTGGATGGTTTCCGCTTATTATCTGTTTAAGTGTTTTTTCCATTTTTTGTGAATGCAATGTTTGGTTTTGGCTTGTGGTTGCCCTGTTTTTTAAATATGCTAACCCCTTTCCATAATTGTGTGTTTTAAGCTGATGGTCCTGTAGGTTCAAACACTTCATTACTATATTAACATTAAGAAGAGAAATAAACAAACAACAAAAAAGGGTCTATTTATTTCCTAACATCCCTTGCCCACATTTTATGATTTTGATGACTCTTTTAATTTTTTTCTTTTTAATTTTATTTTGTTTGAAGCATGTTCATGATTAAATCTGCATGCTGGCTTATTGAGTGACTGCTCTCTGATTGTGGTTTCGTCAATCCTAGTTCTTCCTCTTCTTTTTTTTTCTTTTCTTTTTCCTCCCTTTCTTTCCTTCCTTTCTTTCTGGTTTAGAGAAGCCCTTTCAGTATTTCTTTTAGCCTGGGTTTTGTATTGCTGTATTCTTTTAGCTTTTGTTTGTTGGAAAAAAAAATTATTTCTCCTTCTATTTTAAATGATATTCTTGCTGGATAGAGTGTTCTAGGTTGCATATTTTTTCCCTTTTAGCACTTTAGATATCTCTTGCCATTCCCTCCTGGCCTGTAGTGTTTCTGTAGATAAATCAGCTGATAAGCTTATGGGGGTTCCCTTGTAGGTAACATTCTGCTTTTCTCTTGCTGCCTTTAGGATCCTCTCTTTATCACCTACTTTTGCCATTTTTATTATGATGTGTCTTGCTGTGGGTCTATTTGGGTTCAATATTTTTGGGGCCCTCTGTGCTTCCTGTATCTTGAACTCAGTATCCTTTAGATTTGGGACGTTCCAGCGATAATTTCTTCAAATATATTTTCCATTCCCTTATCTTTTTCTACTCCTTCTGGAATTCCTATTATGCATAGATTGGCCCACTTTATATTATCCCATAGGCCTCTTATGTTGCTTTCATGATTTTTCATTTGGTTTTCTCTCTGCTGAACTGATTGGGTGATTTCCATTATTCTATCGTCCATATCACTGATTTGTTCTGCTGCATTATTCCTTCTGGTTTTTACTGTATCTCTGCCAATGAATGTTCTAGTTTTTCTTGGCTCCTCCTTATATTTTCTAGTTCCTTTCCGAGGGTGTCTTAATTACTGTGCATATCTTCTCTTAATTCCTTCAGTATTTTCTCACTATTTCTCTTTTGAACTCCAGGTCCGTCAGACTGCAGAGATCTGTTTCATTGTTGACTGTTTTAGGTGAGGTCTCCTGTTGGTTTGACTGGGGGTGGTTTCTCAGCTTCTTCATCTTGCTTGTTGGTTTCTTTTTCCTGGGGGAGTTGTACTCTCTGTGGCCGGGCAGTGTTTGCCTTGGCACTGCCATGGAATGTTTCCTGAGGGCTGGCATTGTTGGTCAGTCTTCTTAAGGCAGTGTGGCTTTGCTGGGGTGTTGATGGGGCTAACAGGGACTGTCTGAAGCAAAGGAGGACTTCATGAGGGCAGGCGGGACTGGGAGAGCCACCAGATTTCACTTGGTCAGGCAGGGCTTGCTGTGGTGTTTTTGCGCTGTGGGGTTCTTGCAGGGGTCTGGTGGTGTTGGGCAGCTATTCCTTAGGAGTGCAGCACCCCCCTATGGCTGGAGCAGATAGCTGGGCCACTGTGAACCCAAGAGGCTCTTCCCCAGGGCAGCCCAACTCAGAAGGACTGTCTGAGAATTAGGCAGATCTTTCATGACCCGGCCATGTTTGTTCTAGCTTTTTCTGGGCTGAAGGGGCTCCTGCAGAGGGCTGGAAGTGCTGGGCAGCTGTTCTGAGGGAGTGCAGCACCACCCAAGGGATGGAGCAGCTAGTTGGGCCCCTGCAAACCCAAGAGGCTCCTCCCCAGGGCAGCCTGACTTGGAAGGACTTTCCAAGAATTAGGCAGATCTTTTCATGGCCTGGCCAAGCTTGTTGTAGCTTTTCTGGGGTGCAGGCCTTTTCCCAGGGGCTCACTGTTTTTGGTGCTACTCCACAGGTGTTTTGTTCCTCCAAAGGGCAAGCAGTGAGGGAGGGACAACCCCCTGCATTTGTTGGCTTCCAGAAATTTTTGAGGCCAGCCCTCCCAGAGGGCAGGCAGTCCAGGACCAGTGTTTCCCTAAGTGGTGGTGGGAGAAGGGGGAAATTCACTGTGAAGCATAGCTTCCTGATAGCTAGCAGGCTTGTGAGCTCACTGTGGCATGTAGAGTATTCTATGGGGGCTCACCCCTTATTCTCTCCATCCCCAACACTGGCACAGACCTGGCTCTTCTCCCAGGTTCCCTCTGATGTGGCTTTCCACTTCCCTTCCCTTAGCATATTGCTCCCTTCCCCTGTGATGCTCTGATTTCTAGTCTCCCATGCAGTCTCTGCCCCATCAAACTTGACAGACTGGTGTCTAGACCTCCCAAGCAGTCTCCACTCCACCCCCACCCACCCTCTGCCCTTTCCTGGGGACCAACCTCCAGATCTGAGGTCTCAGTGCCCAGCCCCACCCAGGCATCTCAATTTTTGGTGACTGTGCTCATAGTTCAGATGATCTGTTTGATTCTTGCTCTGCTTTTCAGGACTCCGACTTACTGCTACACTCTTCTCTGCATCTGGAGATTCCTCCAGTTCGGTTGATCTTTCTGTCAAGTAGGTGACTTTCCAGGGTTCAGGATCCCTTTCTCCTCTGCAGTTCCATTTCAGGAGCATTCCTCCAGCTTGGATTCCCCTTCTCTCAATCTCCTCTTTTCTCTTGTTTTAACTAGTAATGTCACGAAATTCTTGCCATTATTGGAGTTTAGATTCTTCTGCCAGCGATTGGTTGCTGTTCTGTGGGAGTCGTTATCAGGTAGATGTGGTTTTTTTTTGTTGTGTTTGTGGGAGTGGGTGAGCGTGTCCCCCTACTCTTCCACCATCTTGCCTCCTCCCTCCTGAATGAGTTTTCAAGATAGATGAACCTCCTGCAAGGATCTAGTGCCCACAGAGAATTTGGCAGCAGAGCCTTCAGTAACACTAGTTATACGTGAGTGCCTCGGTGGAAAAAAAATCAAGAGTTGTTTTCTGGAGGAAACCACTTTGAGGGTGATAGGCTCTCAGTAAATGACATTAACTTTGTAAGTATGAAGCTAGAGGCCTTATGTTTGTGATATATGTAAGACTGTTAACATGTAGGTGGTAGCCTTGCTTGATATGCACTACATAACCACAATAGGGAAAAGAGTGCCTTTTCATGAAAAATCAGCCTTTTCAAGTATGAATAATACATGTTGAGGGTGTTTCAACGTAGTTGAGCCCACTACAAGAATATAGCACTCACAGAGCCTTTGAAGGCTGAGCCAGTTTTTAACCATCATCATATGTGAGATGCCTAGGTGGAAAAAAATCATGGTTGATTTCCTGTGCAAAACCACAATTGGTCCTAGTGTTCTTTTAGTGATGGGCATTCACTATGCAAGTAGGAAGCTAGAAAACTCATCTTTGTTACACTTGTAAAATGCTGACATACAGGTAGCAGCCATGCCTTGCATTTCCACTTTAGTGAGGAGAGGGCTATTTCATACTAATCAGCTTTTTCAACCATGGGAAACAAGTTTTGAGTGTTTGGGATGCTAGCTCAGCCCACTGAAAGACTCTATCACAAATAGGGCATTTGCCAGCTGAGCCAGTCAGAAACTTTATTATAGGTGAGAGCCTAGCAGGAAAAAAAGGAAATTTTTGCTTGGTCTTCTTTTATTATTGGCATACATTTTGCAAGTGAGAAGCTAGAAGCCTCTTTCTTTTGTGACACTTGTAAGATCGCTGACATGCAGATAGCAGCCTTGCTAGATAGGCCCTGCACAACCACCGTAGTGAAGAGAGCGTGAAAAATACAAGTCAAGATTTGCCAGCATGAAGAACACATTTTGGGGGTATTTCAAGCTAGGTTAGCCCACTGTAGAAATCTAGGACTCACGGAGCATTGGCAGCTAAGCTGGTCATCAAGCCTAATTATATATGAGCGGCCTATGTTGACAAAAGGCAAAAGGTTGTTTCTGGAGGAAAACCACTTTTGAATCTTGTATAATCTCAGCAACTGATACAAACTTTTGCAAGTAGGAAGGTAGAAGCCTCTGTTTGTGACATTTTCAAGATTGTTGATGTGACTGTAGCAGACTATCTAGCTATGCCATGCTTTTAAATTGTAGTGAAGAAAGTGACTTTTCATACAAGATCATTCTTTTCAAGCATGGAGAACACATTTGAGTGTTTTTCAGGCTAGATGAGACCACTGCAAGAATTAGGGCACACAAGCATTTGGCAGCTGAGATGATCATTAAACCTAGTTTTATATATCAGGCCTAGGAGGATAAAAAGCAATTGTGTCTTTCCTGTGGAAGCCACCATTTGGCCTGGTGTTCTTTTAGTGACTGCCATAGAGTTTGAAGGAGCTAGAAGCCTCTTGTTTGGCTTAATTATAAGAGTGCTGACATAAGGTTAAGATCATAGGAGGCTATGCACCGATTTCCACTGTACTGATTTTTCATACCAAATCAGGCTTTTTCAGCATGGCAAATAAGATTTGATTGTCTTCCAGGCTAGGTGATCCCAATGTAAGAATCTAGCACACACCAATTATTTGGCAGCTGACCCAGTCATTACACCTAGTTATACATGAGAGGCCTAGATGGTAAAAAGAAAGGTTGCTTTCCAAATGGAACCTCTTTGGACCTGATGTACTGTAACTGGTGTACACTTTGCAAGTAGGTAGCCAAGAGTTTCTTACTGATGTATTTATTTATTTTTTAATTTTTTCATTTTCCCACTGTACAGCAAGGGGGTCAGGTTATCCTTACATGTATACATTACAATTACATTTTATCCCCACCCTTTCTTCTGTTGCAACATGAGTATCTAGACATAGTTCTCAAGGCTATTCAGCACGATCTCCTTGTACCTATTCTAACTTGTGTCTGATAAGTCCAAGCTTCTGATCCCTCCCACTCCCTCCCACTCCCATCAGGCAGCCACAAGTCTCTTCTCCAAGTCCATGATTTTCTTTTCTGAGGAGATGTTCATTTGTGCTGGATATTAGATTCCAGTTATAAGTGAGATCATACGGTATTTGTCTTTGTCTTTCTGGCTCATTTCACTCAGCATGAGAGTCTCTAGTTCCATTCATGTTGCTGCAAATGGCATTATGTCATTCTTTTTTTATGGCTGAGTAGTATTCCATTGTGTATATATACCACTTCTCCGAATCCAATCCTCTGTCGATGGACATTTGGGTTGTTTCCATGTCCTGGCTGGTCTGAATAGTGCTGCAATGAACATGCGAGTGCACGTGTCTCTTTTAAGTCGAGTTTGTCTGGATAGATGCCCAAGAGTGGGATTGCGGGGTCATATGGAAGTTCTATGTATAGGTTTCTAAGGTATCTCCAAACTGTTCTCCATAGTGGCTGTACCAGTTTACATTCCCACCAACAGTGCAGGAGGGTTCCCTCTTCTCCACACCCCTCCAGCACTTGTTATTTGTGGGCTTATTAATGATGGGCCATGCCTGACTGGTGTGAGGTGGTATCTCATGGAGTTTTGATTTGCATTTCTCTTATAATCAGCGAGGTTGACCCTTTTCTTCCTGTGTTTGTTGGCCATCTGTATATCTTCTTTGGAGAAATGTCTATTCAGGTCTTTGGCGCATTTTTCCATTGCTTGATTGGCTTTTTTGCTGTTGAGATGTATACATTGCTAATATATTGTAGAGATTAAGCCCTTGTCGGTTGCATCATTTGAAACTATTTTCTCCCATTCTGAAAGTTGTCTTTTAGTTTTCTTTGGGTTTCCTTTGCTGTGCAAAAGCTTTTCAGTTTGATGAGGTCCCATGGGTTTATTTTTGCTCTAATTTCGATTGCTTTCGGAGACCGACCTGAGAAAATAGTCATGATGTTGATGTCAGAGAGTGTTTGGCCTATGTTCTCTTCTAGGAGTTTGATGGCGTCCCTGCCGTATATTTAAGTCTTTCAGCCATTTGGAGTTTATTGTTGTGCATGGTGTGAGGGTGTGTTCTCGTTTCATTGCTTTGCAGGCAGCTGTCCAGGTTTCCCAGCAGTGCTTGCTGAATAGACTTTCTTCTTCCCATTCTATGTTCTTGCCTCCCTTGTCAAAGATGAATTGACCCTAGGTGTCAGGGTTTATTTCTGGGTTCTCTCTTCTGTTCCGTTGGTCTGTCTGTCTCTTTCTATACCAGTACCACACTGTTTGGATGACTGTGGCTTTGTAGTATTTCTTGAAGTCTGGCCGAGTTATGCCTCCTGCTTGGTTTTTGTTTCTCAGGATTGCTTTGGCGATTCTGGGTCATTTGTGGTTCCATCTAAATGTTTGGATTGTTTGTTCTAGTTCTGTGAAAAATGTCCTGGGTCATTGGATAGGGATTGCATTGAATCTGTAGATTGCTTTGGGTAGCATGGCCATTTTTACAATATTGTTTTTCCCAATCCAGGAACATGGAATATCTTTCCATTTCTTTACGTCTTCTTTGATTTCCTTGATTAAAGTTTTATAGTTCTTGGCATACAAATCCTTTACCTCCTTGGTCAGGTGTATTCCAAGGTATTTGATTTTGTGAGGTGCAATTTTAAAAGGTGTCGTATTTTGGTTTTCCTTTTCTAATATTTCATTGCTGGTATACAGAAACGCGACTGACTTCTGAATGTTAATCTTATATCCTGCTACTTTGCTGAACTATTAATCAGGTCGAGTAGTTTTGGGGTTGAGTCCTTCGGGTTTTCTATGTATAGTATCATGTCATCTGCATACAGTGACAGTTGTATCTCTTCTCTTCCTATATGGATGCCTTTTTATTTCTTTTGTTTGCCTAATTGCTGTGGCTAGGCCTTCCAAAACGATGTTGAAGAGCAGTGGTGAGAGTGGGCATCCCTGTCTTGTTGCAGATTGGAGTGAGAAGGCTTTGAGTTTTTCCCCATTGAGGATGATATTTGCTGTGGGTTTCTCATAAATGGCTTTGATTATATTCAGGTATGTTCCCTCTACACTCACTTTGGCGAGGGTTCTTGATCATGAATGGATGTTGGACTTTGTCAAATGCTTTCTCTGCGTCTATTGAGATGATCATATGATTTTTCACGTTTCTTTTGTTAATGTGGTGTATGATGCTGATTGATTTGTGTATGTTGAACCATCCTTGTGAACCTGAGATGAACCCACCCTGGCCATGGGTATAATTTTTTGCGATGTTGTTGGATTCGGTTGGCTAAGATTTTGTTGAGAATTTTTGCATCTATATTCATCAATGATATTGGGCGATAGTTTTCTTTTTTGGTGGTATCTCTGCCTGGTTTTGGAATGAGGGTGATGGTGGCATCATAGAATGTCTTTGGGAGTATTCCTTCTTCTTCCACCTTTTGGAAGAGTTTAAGGAGGATGGGCACCAGTTCCTCCTTATATGTTTGATAGAATTCGCCTGTGAAGCCATCTGGTCCTGGACTTTTACTTGTAGGGAGTGATTTTATGACCTCTTCAATTTCATTTCTAGTGATTGGTCTGTTCAGTTGGTCTGTTTCTACTTGGTTCAGTTTTGGCAGGCTGTAAGAGTCTAGAAAATTGTCCATTTCTTCCAGATTGTCAAAGTTGTTGCCGTATAGTTGTTCATAGTATTCTCTTATGGTTTTTTGTATTTCTGCTGTATCCGTTGTGATTTCTCCTTTTTCACTTATAATTTTGGTTACTTGGGTTCTTTCTCTCCTCTTTCTAGTGAGTCTGGCCATTGGTTTGTCAATTTTTTTGCCTTTTCAAAGAACCAGCTCTTGGTTTTATTAGTTTTCTCCACTGTTTTTTGAGTCTCTATTTTATTGATTTCCTCTTTGATCTTTATAATTTCCTTCCTTCTGCTGACTTTAGGTCTTTTTTGTTCTTCTTTTCTAATTCGCTTCGGTAGAGGGTTGGGATCTTTCTTCTTTTTGAGCAAGGCCTGTTTCGCTAGGAATTTCCCTCTGAGCACTGCTTTCGCAACATCCCATAGATTTTGAGGCGTTGTGTCTTCATTATCATTTGTTTCAAGGTAGTTTTCAATTTCCTTCTTGATTTCCTCATTGACCCATTGGTTTTTTCGTAGCATGTTGTTTCAGCTCCATGTAGTAGGGTTTTTCTCATTTCTTTTCCATGGTTGATTTCTAATTTCATGGCATTGTGGTCAGAGAAGATACTTGAGATAATTTCTATGCTCCTAAATTTGTTGAGGTTAGCTTTGTGTCCCAATATGTGGTCGATTCTTGAGAATGTTCCACGAGCATTTGAGAAGATATGTATTCTGCTTTTTTTGGTTGTAGTGTCCTGAAGATATCAATGAAGTCTAACTTTTCTATTGTTTCCTTTAGGATCTCTGTTGCTTTATTGGTTTTCTGTCTGGAGGATCTGTCCATTGGTGTGAGTGCGGTATTAAAGTCTCCTACTATTTTTGTATTCCCATCAATTTCTCCCTTTATGTCTGTTAATATTTGTTGTATTTATCTGGGTGCTCCTATATTTGGGGCGTATATGTTGACGATAGTAACGTCCTCTCCTTGGATGGATCCCTTAATCATTAAGTAGTGTCCTTCTTTGACTTTCTTTAGGTCTTTTGTTTTAAAGTCTATTTTGTCGGATATGAGCGTTGCGACTCCTGCTTTCCTGTCATGTCTATTGGCGTGAAATATTTTTCCCCACCCTTTCACTTTCACTTTATATGTGTCCTTTGTCCAAAGGTGAGTTTCCTGTAGGCAGCATATTGGCGGTTTTTGCCTTTTTATCCACTCAGCCACTCTGTGTCTTTTGATTGGGGCATTCAGTCCATTGACATTTAAGGTGATAATTGATAGGTGATTATTTATTGCCATTTTGAACCTCGTGTTCCAGTTGATTCTATGGTTCTCCATGCTTCCTTTCTTTTTTTGGTTGGATGGTTTCCGCTTATTATCTGTTTAAGTGTTTTTTCCATTTTTTGTGAATGCAATGTT
Organism: Phacochoerus africanus; assembly: GCF_016906955.1. Taxonomy (NCBI): domain Eukaryota; kingdom Metazoa; phylum Chordata; class Mammalia; order Artiodactyla; family Suidae; genus Phacochoerus; species Phacochoerus africanus. Next base: position 53,755,415 of record NC_062560.1, read on the forward strand.
TGGTTTTGGCTTGTGGTTGCCCTGTTTTTTAAATATGCTAACCCCTTTCCATAATTGTGTGTTTTAAGCTGATGGTCCTGTAGGTTCAAACACTTCATTACTATATTAACATTAAGAAGAGAAATAAACAAACAACAAAAAAGGGTCTATTTATTTCCTAACATCCCTTGCCCACATTTTATGATTTTGATGACTCTTTTTAATTTTTTTCTTTTTAATTTTATTTTGTTTGAAGCATGTTCATGATTAAATCTGCATGCTGGCTTATTTGAGTGACTGCTCTCTGATTGTGGTTTCGTCAATCCTAGTTCTTCCTCTTCTTTTTTTTTCTTTTCTTTTTCCTCCCTTTCTTTCCTTCCTTTCTTTCTGGTTTAGAGAAGCCCTTTCAGTATTTTTTTAGCCTGGGTTTTGTATTGCTGTATTCTTTTAGCTTTTGTTTGTTGGAAAAAAAAATTATTTCTCCTTCTATTTTAAATGATATTCTTGCTGGATAGAGTGTTCTAGGTTGCATATTTTTTCCCTTTTAGCACTTTAGATATCTCTTGCCATTCCCTCCTGGCCTGTAGTGTTTCTGTAGATAAATCAGCTGATAAGCTTATGGGGGTTCCCTTGTAGGTAACATTCTGCTTTTCTCTTGCTGCCTTTAGGATCCTCTCTTTATCACCTACTTTTGCCATTTTTATTATGATGTGTCTTGCTGTGGGTCTATTTGGGTTCAATATTTTTGGGGCCCTCTGTGCTTCCTGTATCTTGAACTCAGTATCCTTTAGATTTGGGACGTTTCCAGCGATAATTTCTTCAAATATATTTTCCATTCCCTTATCTTTTTCTACTCCTTCTGGAATTCCTATTATGCATAGATTGGCCCACTTTATATTATCCCATAGGCCTCTTATGTTGCTTTCATGATTTTTCATTTGGTTTTCTCTCTGCTGAACTGATTGGGTGATTTCCATTATTCTATCGTCCATATCACTGATTTGTTCTGCTGCATTATTCCTTCTGGTTTTTACTGTATCTCTGCCAATGAATGTTCTAGTTTTTCTTGGCTCCTCCTTATATTTTCTAGTTCCTTTCCGAGGGTGTCTTAATTACTGTGCATATCTTCTCTTAATTCCTTCAGTATTTTCTCACTATTTTCTTTTGAACTCCAGGTCCGTCAGACTGCAGAGATCTGTTTCATTGTTGACTGTTTTAGGTGAGGTCTCCTGTTGGTTTGACTGGGGGTGGTTTCTCAGCTTCTTCATCTTGCTTGTTGGTTTCTTTTTCCTGGGGGAGTTGTACTCTCTGTGGCCGGGCAGTGTTTGCCTTGGCACTGCCATGGAATGTTTCCTGAGGGCTGGCATTGTTGGTCAGTCTTCTTAAGGCAGTGTGGCTTTGCTGGGGTGTTGATGGGGCTAACAGGGACTGTCTGAAGCAAAGGAGGACTTCATGAGGGCAGGCGGGACTGGGAGAGCCACCAGATTTCACTTGGTCAGGCAGGGCTTGCTGTGGTGTTTTTGCGCTGTGGGGTTCTTGCAGGGGTCTGGTGGTGTTGGGCAGCTATTCCTTAGGAGTGCAGCACCCCCCTATGGCTGGAGCAGATAGCTGGGCCACTGTGAACCCAAGAGGCTCTTCCCCAGGGCAGCCCAACTCAGAAGGACTGTCTGAGAATTAGGCAGATCTTTTCATGACCCGGCCATGTTTGTTCTAGCTTTTTCTGGGCTGAAGGGGCTCCTGCAGAGGGCTGGAAGTGCTGGGCAGCTGTTCTGAGGGAGTGCAGCACCACCCAAGGGATGGAGCAGCTAGTTGGGCCCCTGCAAACCCAAGAGGCTCCTCCCCAGGGCAGCCTGACTTGGAAGGACTTTCCAAGAATTAGGCAGATCTTTTCATGGCCTGGCCAAGCTTGTTGTAGCTTTTCTGGGGTGCAGGCCTTTTCCCAGGGGCTCACTGTTTTTGGTGCTACTCCACAGGTGTTTTGTTCCTCCAAAGGGCAAGCAGTGAGGGAAGGGACAACCCCCTGCATTTGTTGGCTTCCAGAAATTTTTGAGGCCAGCCCTCCCAGAGGGCAGGCAGTCCAGGACCAGTGTTTCCCTAAGTGGTGGTGGGGAGAAGGGGGAAATTCACTGTGAAGCATAGCTTCCTGATAGCTAGCAGGCTTGTGAGCTCACTGTGGCATGTAGAGTATTCTATGGGGGCTCACCCCTTATTCTCTCCCATCCCCAACACTGGCACAGACCTGGCTCTTCTCCCAGGTTCCCTCTGATGTGGCTTTCCACTTCCCTTCCCTTAGCATATTGCTCCCTTCCCCTGTGATGCTCTGATTTCTAGTCTCCCATGCAGTCTCTGCCCCATCAAACTTGACAGACTGGTGTCTAGACCTCCCAAGCAGTCTCCACTCCACCCCACCCACCCTCTGCCCTTTCCTGGGGACCAACCTCCAGATCTGAGGTCTCAGTGCCCAGCCCCCACCCAGGCATCTCAATTTTGGTGACTGTGCTCATAGTTCAGATGATCTGTTTGATTCTTGCTCTGCTTTTCAGGACTCCGACTTACTGCTACACTCTTCTCTGCATCTGGAGATTCCTCCAGTTCGGTTGATCTTTCTGTCAAGTAGG